>NC_056624.2:129940935-130263435 GCF_002870075.4 Lactuca sativa | reverse complement strand
GGGTTTGTGCCCTATTTAAACAACTAATGAACATTGATCCTCTCATTCCTTTGATTCCCATTTTGAAACCCTATCCCCTCTTAAAGAGATTTGACGCCCTTGTGTGTGTTTTTAGTGTCTGCTGGTGAGAGTTGAAGGAGAAGAACTTGGAAGAGGGAGCTTTGATCAAAGGAGAACTTGTAGATCAAGATTCCTAGTGATTTTTACTTAGGTCCCTAGTCCATAAAGTTATCATCTTGATGGTTGTAGATCAATCATGCATGTGTTTACGTCCATTTGGTGAAAGTTGAATGCTAAAAGTAAGGTTTGGGTTCTTTTGAGTGATGAAAAAGCTCCAACTTCATGACTTTACGGACTAAGACCTTCATTTAGACATGGATCTAAAATTTGGATTTTGGAATGCAAGTATTAAGCACTTAAGGAAAAAGTGCTTACTAGGGGCATATGTTGAGTGTACACAGGAGTACGTTTCGCGTACGTCCACGTGTCCGTGACCATGCATGCAACATACTACATTGGGCGTACGTCTGGTACGCGCAACGTACCAGGCCTGGATTAGGCTTTTGCGATTTTGGGCCATTTTCGGACTAGTGGAGCTTGGGCCTTGTTAGGGCATCAACCCTTCTAACTTTAGGCCATTGATGGGCTATGGGTCTTCTTCTGTTTGGGCCCATAATAGGTTTTGGGAATCTTTTAGAGCTTTGGGCCATATTGGACTTTTGTGGTGCTATTGGATTGGGTCTCGGATTTTGGGCCAAGTAATGACAGGGTAAAATGGTCGTTCACCTTGAGTGTTGGACAATTGTACTAGGATTCTAATAATGAGTTCTGGACCATTTATTAATTAGGTATTAGTTGATGATGTTAGTGTGGGGATTTTTTCAGATCAACATTCGGAGATTTTATGTAAGATATTCAGCAGTTTGAGGTGAGTCTCCTCACAGTGTTCAGAAAGTCAAGGCACCAATGTCAGCCAATGATTTAATATGATTAGGATGCTAGTTATGTGTATGACTCTTGTATGTGTAGTATAAGATATGTATACCGGGCAGGGCCTAATGAGTGTATCGTATGATATTTATCTTTATGATTCTTGCACGTGTTTTATGTTTCTGTATGAATGTCGGGTGGGGCCCAATGCTAGGCGGTGCATGATAAATGAGATGAGGTGGATCCCATCTCATATTATTAACAGGTCTATTTAGAGTGAGGCTCAATGTCGGGTGGGGCCTAATGGTTGTTGGGCATGGCCCATTGTAGTTTTGGTATGTATTTTATGAGGTATCTTGGGGAACTCACTAAACATCATGCGTACTGTTCAAAATTTTGTTTTAGGTATTTCTGGATCAAACAGGAAGGAATCGCGACAATCACATCGCACACACCATGTTGTTCCGCTTTTGTTGATTTGATGTACTTGGATGATTGTTGGCATACTCTGATTTTCTTCTACGGTTTTTTGAACACGTTTCGGATGATGGTTTTGTTGGTTTTGAGCACTATAACACTCCTATGGTGCACATGCAACCCTAAATGCTTTGGATCTATGTTTTTTCTATTATACATGCGTATTTTCAATTTTCCCAAAGCATTGTGCTAACTAGCATACAATTTGCCAATTGAATAAAACATCTAGATAGATGGCATACCTTTTGAAGGACTTGTAATTCTTGACACTTGAAAGCTTGAGCACCTCAAGTGTGATGCCTCTATTGGTTCACAAACACCAATATGCAAGAGGATGATTTAAGAGAACAATCTCTTTATCACCAAGAGAAGAGGCAACCAATTTTGGTCTATGGAGGGTTCTATTTATAGTGTTGGACATGCTAGGGTTACACTTGATAAACCCTGATAACCCATGAGTTTTCACATTCTCATGCTCCATGAGTTTAACCTCCATGGACTATCCATGGATTAGTTTAGCCTACAATCGTGGATCATTAGCCCACACTTCAAGAATGATTGATTTACATAATCAATCCCCATATATTTAATTAGTCTCTTTTGATCACAAAATTAATCAAATAATTCTTGATCAATACTAACTAAATAACTCCATATTAATATATTATACTTGTAATATATATTAATATACCATAAATAACCTTATTCTAAAAATTCATCCTATCAAATTGCACTGGTGAAGGCAACGCAGAAGGACCATGCTACAATCGGGTCAAGTGCATACCAATTATATATATGAGGTTAGACACCAAATCCAACAGTCTCACACTTGGATAAGTCTAATAACTATTACTGCTCATGCATTTCAGGATCTGACTTAGCAATCGTAAGCTTTCAAAAGTCGTTGTCGAACTCTGACCTAGTCAGTGACGCGTCCTTCACATAAGTGACCATATAATCCTCTGTTCTCAAGATATCAGCTGGACAAATACATGCAACAATGTGATACTTATTGTGCAACAGTTCGTTTCCCAATTTCCAATTCGTCTGACATAGAACATAACTGAACACATCAATTTAGTTCTGACCGACTGATACATAGTCAAAATAGAATCATCGAGGGGCCCAAGATATCTCTTTTAATCCTCTTAGGATAAAAGGGAACAAATAAACTTCAACTCATATGCTTGTACTAAGTATTCAATTTGAATTATACACAAGAACACGTTTTATAACATCCAGTTACCGATGTGTTTTCGTACTACCAATGTACAACCAACTCGTAGTCAACAACTCATATATCTAGGTTTGAACATTTATATGATATTATTGTCTCACGATCACTCGTGATAAATTCCATTAAGTGATTCAAGTGAGCGCGGGTTGAATCCAATACTCAAATCTTACTTCAGAAGTACTCATGAATGGTGTACCAAACCTTTTGTTATGCCTAACTCCTTAGACAATCATACAAGCCAACTCATAACAGTCTTCTTTCATACCTACTTCCAAAGTATGATCAACTGTGGACAGTTTGAATAATCTTATTATTCTGGAAGTCAAAACATGCAAAGTGAAAGACAAGAATAATACTAATCCTATATGGCCCCAAAGCTTATGGGCGTAAATAAAAACACCTTTAATTTAATCACCATATTGATTACTCATTATTCATTGTATAATGTTTCGATTGATCAACTTAATACTTGAACTAAAACAACAGTTATCCTATGCTCCAAGCATGAACACCATGTTTACCTATGGTCCTTACTTTGTGAAATAAATCAATTTGATTTCCAATTAACCTCATTTCACAATTCCAAATCTTCAAGTGTAAGAATGTCAAATTCTTGCCACTATTAGAAGGTTTTAGTTCTAAACTGTTATGCAAAGATTCCCTTTGTACATTCCTTTGGAGATTTCTACAAGACAATTCCATGGAGATGAAGTCTCAAATTCAAATTACATTCCTTTAAAAATCCTTCTTTGCATAAAAGGTTCTAACTTACACATATCTTCTTGATATCCAGCTATGTAAACTTTTACATAATTGCCATATGAATATCCATTCTTAACAGAATCTTATCTATTTAGATTTATATCAATATGGTCCATTCATTTCTATAATTCCAACTATCCATAAGCAACCAATGCATAGCGAATCTTAGATTATCCTTGACAATTGTTTAACCACTTTAGTCATATTTCGTTCTAGACCTTTTTCCCTCTTAATTCCCAAGGCATTTGGAAAATTAGAACACATAAATATTATAGCATATGAAATCAACCCTATATCCGAAGCATATACGACACGATTCATAACGTCTTACATAAAGACGTGATACTTTATCAGTCTTTTGCTATAATATTTCTATTTGTCATGTTCTCACAATTCAAACTTTGAAGAGGGATGACGTAATCATAATCTAATTTTGAGAATGCAATTAACATGTCCATATATAGAATTTCCTTATGTCTAATCTTTTCAACATAACATTCATATATGTATTTAACTAAATTTGATTAAAAATCTCAATCTAAGCTTTTAAAATTGAAAAATGAAGTATAAGCTCCTCTCCCTTAATTATGGCAAAACAACTATTTCAAACCTTGCAACTTTGCGAATTGAAAACTTTGTTATCTATAATTAACATTGCTAACTTCCAACACTTACCGTAATAATTATGCTCCCACTAGCATAATAATTATTATCTTACTAGCACAACACTTATGCTCCCACTAGGTTTTACATGTATTCAAAATCAGCTGGACTTCTATAAATCAATACTTATTGACCTTCTTACCAAAGTTCAGATTTCTGATATGAGATGCTTCGATAAACCTTTATCTAAGCTCATACACCTTTTATTAGAAAGCTCATATGTGTGTCTAAGTTGTTTCAGAACTTACATTTATAAGTTCTGAATGTCCAAACTTTATTCGACATTTCTCACAATTCGAACTATGAAGAGGGATGTCATAATCATAAACGAATTTGAAAATGCAAATATCACAATTGCTGAGTATTATAACCTACTTAGTGAAAATATTTCCTCAAATCATTTTCATGAATTGGAGAGAAGCCTTATGAAACTTAGATTCTATGGTGTATGTGTTCCTATCCATGTGAGTTTTTCATAACCATAATCACAAGACAAGTTTAGGGACAAAATCTACCTCATATGGACTGAACTTACTTAATCTTAATTTCTTGCTACTTGCAAGCACAAGGGCCTACCATGTCTTCCAAGTTGTTCAGCTAATCACTCTTACTGATCAATGAACTTTCACTGACCAAGGTGCTTTTCCCTATTCAAACAATTGAAAACTCATAGAACTCACATGCATAGTCAACCTTAACTGAAATGGGCACAAAAACAAGAATATGTCAACACGATAAGTTACAAACCTCAAGTCGTGTGCTAGTGATTAACCATAGGTTTATTCTTGATTAGTTCTTGAAACTTGTCAAGATCTTTAAGACTCCCACTGACCTCTTGACATATAAGATTCTCTTGTTAAGATACATTCTTGACAAACAAATATTCAAGAGTTAGTGCGGATTCTCATCAAGAATAACACTTCACTCACTTGGTCTTAGTTGGTCTTTGTCCTTAATAAGACATTACAACTTACCAATTTCAAATGTACATGAGTAAGAAACATCTTACTCTTCATTTGATGGGTGTTATAAACCTTTTTAAGATATGTCAATCAAGTTACAATCTTGGAGAATAACTCTAAGATTTGATTTTGGAACGAAATATGATACACCTCAATTGATTTGGCCATTTCAACAATTTCCCGATTCCTCTTCTTAGTCATACGAGTGCACTAAGATGTCCATAGAGGATCAATTGTGATATGGTTTTCCTAATCATTAAGATGATCATAATACATGATACTCAAGTACTCTCCAATCCTTTAAGATTGGAGAAACTTTTATCTTTCGGCTTAATTTGATTATTCTGATTCGTCCTACTATTCATTGAAACTTTTTATACCTAATCTTGTAAGCATAAGCATATTTACTAAGCTTTAGTAAATCATGACGAATTGTCTTATCGTTCTTTGTGGTGGACCTGGACCAATTAACAACCAAGTGTTTCTAATTCCTTTGTCATTTACTTGACTCACATATACCTGTGAACAAGGAATTAGTCTGAATTTCCAAAAGACGAAAATTCTCATTCATCATACAATACAATTTGCATGATTCCAAGTTTCTGTCCAATTGAAACTTGAGTGATGAGAATCTTTCCTTATTTGGTAAATTTTGACACTACCACAAACGAAAGAATCAAATCCATATACCTAGAATATGCATAAACATCAATTTTTCATAAATGCCATTGCAAGGAGACATAGCATAAGATAAAAAAACAAAATTTTATTTATTTGTAAAATGTGGAAAAATTTTACTTACAATGCAATTACAAATGAAAACTATGCTATTACAAATTTCTAAGCAATCTATCATAACTCCTAAGTAGCTCAAAAATTCGATCATCGAACCATGCGATTGAAATCCATCTCTTCGCAATCAGACTCAGCTTGCTATTCCTTTAAGTTTCCTTTCATTTCTTCGATCCTACAAAACATCAAAATGCGACCCTATCACATCATGTATTAAGAATCTCCAAATAGGAAATTAATATAGTTAGAAAGTGGACTTACCTGAAGCAGAGTCAAACCTTTTTTGACTTTACCTTCTCTTAGATCTTTTAGGTAGTCTGGGCAGCTTCGCAACCAATGCCCCTTCTCTTGGCAATAGAACCATATGGACTCTTTGGGAATGGTACACCGGATAATCTAAGATTTTATCATTTCCCTTTCCCTTGGAGAAAAACTCTTTTCCGGACATCCAGTTTTTCCATTGTCAATGTCCATGTAAGTTTGGGAAGTAGATCTTCCGATCAAGTTTGCTTTACCAGTGCACCAAATCATTGTCGATTCAGCCGCAATTAGCAAATAGGTAAGATCGATAAGGGTCATGTTGCGATCTGTCATATACTAATCTTTAATTAACTCACTATATGACTCAGGAAGTGACTAAAGAACCTAGTCAACATCCAACTTCCTCAAGACAACGACACCTAATACTCCCAGCCTATCGTTATGTGATTTCATCGCTAAAACGTGAGTACACACAAACCTTCCATATTGATGTTTCATTGCAAGTAGGGCTTGAGTGACCTTGAACTTTTAAAGTCTTTGAACTTGCAGGTTAGGGAGAATAGTTAGAGGAGGTGGAGGAAGTGAAGTATGATATTGTGGAATATCATCTTCACGTGGAAAGCTTTTTCCAATAGATTCGGGAAGACCATAGTTGTTTGAACTAGACATCTACAAGGGAGAAATTCAAGTTAGTTGATTTAAATCATTAATATAACACCCAAAACAAAATATTAAGGCTAGGACCCAACACAATATTTTAGAATTACGAAGAGGGATGTCGTAATCCAATTGTAAAATATTTGAAGATATGTAATTGAAGATTTACCAATTTCCTTCATGAAAAACAAAATAAATTATTAAGTTTTAATTGGTTTGAAATTCCTAGATCTTTGAGATTCATTGAACTTTTTCAATGACATGTTTAAATCTCGGTGTGCCCTTCAAGTTTGTGACTGGGATGCCGAAGATCACAAACAAGGTGTGAATAACCATGCAAATTAGCTTAGTATACCCAATGTTATAGATCACCTAATCAATGTGTCGGCTAACCACACAGGCTCCATTGATCTATGATTATCACCAAGTTACCTTTTGCCACACATTGTCAGTCGTAGATTAGTGTGCCGGTTAACCACACACGCTCCACTGACCACTTAACAAGGTGCAAAGTGTAATTTCATGGATTAGCACCATTTCACATTTCTCCAAAAGTAACTAAAATTAAGAATTTAATAAAAGTTTAGTTACCTTATATTTTTATCATTATACTTTTAATGAGTGAGAATTAATGTCTTGTCCTACCCGTTCGGCTAACGACCCTCCACCAGTCAAGGAAGCAGTGGGTGAGAGTGGAGACCTATTAAACTTCCATATTATAGGCAATAACCCTATACCCCCCCCTCTTATAGACCGGATTCGTGAATGTGGCCTACTAACGGTAAGACTGACTTCTCTTATACATGTATATATAAGTATTAAACTTTAATATAATAGTATAAGGGTAGAATTTTAACTTTTCAAACTCTAGGGTTTGATTTGGAATTAAAGTATTCAAAGGCGAGACTTTAGAAATTCCAAAAATTGAGGGCGTTTTTTGAACTATTCAAAAAAAAACATTTAAATCCATAAGATATTAGCTTAATATAGGCTTTAATGAAAAGACTCTTGAAAATCCATAATTTGAGGACAAGTTATGGAGCTCATAAAACTATTCATGGGAAAAAGACTTTTCAAATACATAACATATGAGTTAAATGATCTTTTAAAATAAACTTTTCTTTTTCCATAATTTGAGGACAAATTATGGAGTACATTAAAGGCCATAAAGATCATCAAATAAACTAACAAGCGTGTCAAATAATGTCCATGATGTAGATTAAACTCATACAAACAAGATAATTCATATAAAACAAATTTCATGTAATTAGCATAATCGTATAAACAAATACAAAACATGAAACCTTGACAATTATTTTCTAAATTGGATAAGCATGATCATTACCACATCAAAAACAGGTTTATAAGTCCAAAAACAGTTTAGGGTAATGATCATAATCCAATTCCAGCCTTAAAAGTCAAAAAACTACACTCTGGAGCACCAACTCGTCGAGTGCAAGAACAAACTCAACGAGTTGGTCAGAATGGTGCTTGGACTCAGCGAGTTCCCAAGTGGACTCGATGAGTCCACTATCCAGAATAGCAGAAAATCGATTTTTCAAGCTTAAACCACGAGTAGCGTCAAGCATAATTGAAAACAACCCTAGGCTCTGATACCACTGTTGGGTTTTGTGCACTATAACACTCCTATGGTGCACATGCAATCGTAAATGCTTTGGATCTATGTTTTCTCTATTCTAGATGCATATTTTCATTTTTTCAAATCATTGTCCTAACTAGCATACAAATTGCCAATTGAATAAAACATCTAGATAGATGACATACCTTTTGAAGGACTTGTAGTTCTTGACCCTTAAAAGTTGGAGCACCTCAAGTGTGATGCCTCTAATGGTTCACAAACACCAATATGAAAGAGGATGATTTAAGAGAATAATCTACTTATCACCAAGAGAAGAGGCAACCAATTTTGGTCTATGAAGGGTTCTATTTATAATGTTGGACATGCTAGGGTTACACATGGTAATCCGTAATAACCCATGAGTTTTCACATTCTCATGCTCCATGGGTTTAATCTCCATGAACTATCCACGGATTAGTTTATCCCACAACCATGGATCATTAGCTCAAACTTCATGAATGATTGATTAACATAATCAATCCCCATATATTTAGTTAGTCTCTTTTGATCACAAATTTAATCAATTAATTCTTGATCAATACTAATTAAATAACTCCATATTAATATATTATACTTGTAATATATTAATATACCATAAATAACCATATTCTCAAAATTTATCCTATCAAATTGCACTGGTGAAGCAAACCCAAAAGGATCATGCTACAATCGGGTCAAATACATACCAGTTATAGTTATGGGCTTAGACACCAAATCGAACAGGTTTTATCATTACTAAAATAAAATTTTTTGTCTTAAAATTTGGAACGTTTCAAGTTGGTATCAGAGCCTTGGTTTGAGGGATTTAGGCCCACTCTCGGGTGTGTCTTAAATCAAACTGAGGATTTGGTAAATTTTTATAAAAAGGAATGTTTTATATAAAGATTTTTTCTAACAAAAGAAAAGGATATGGTGCATACAATTGACCGAGATCAAGTAAGTTTCCTAAAATACCCATACATATTTTATGATTATGCTTTGAATTATGAATTTGTGAATTGCATGGTAGATTAGGGTTGAGATCCAGGAGAGATGCCTTTGTATGCCTTCTATATGAGCTTGTAGACTTGCATGCTAGTACTGGTCAGTTAGAGAGAGGATGGCCTGATTAGATTATACTTGTTTTCGATTACTCGATGCTCAAATGTTGCTTGCTTAGTGATTTTAGGTGTTCCAGTTAACTTCAACTAAGAATTAAGCGAATATGCTAAGGTACATATTATTGAGACCGAATAATTTTACAAGAATAAGTTTTAACTCTATTGAGCAACTCTTCTTTTAGTCAAACCGTTGTAGTGTTGGACCTTTAATTTGAAGAATTATCTGGTTTCAGTGATATGTAATTGTATCCGTGAGCTGTTTAGAGGGTGTTAGGGGGAGTTACTTCTGTAACTGATGGCGGAGAGTATTGTGGGGGTTGTCCCATGAAGAAGCTTAGTGTCGGGAGCATTGTCTTGTTGAGGGTTGTATGTGTGGATAATGGAGTAACTTAGAGGATTCGAGGTGATCCTTGAGGAAAGTACAGATAGATATAGAAGGTAGTATGGACCAGTACTACTGGAAGCATAGCATCCGTACTTAGGTTAAGGAAAGCTGCGATGATACCAAGAAGCTTCAAAAGTATTGTATTTTTCGACGCTTATATATCTATGTATTCAGATCGTTTGAATGGTCTATTTTCAGTATGGTAGTCACTCAAAGAGGCTCTGGTAGTGGTTCTGGTGCTGGTTAGGGTCCAGGTTCGGGATCTGGAGCCAGACATATGGATGATCAGATGCATGAGTTCACTTCCTCAGATACTACCCGTAGTATTCTTGAGCAGACTCCTATGATCTTCCGCACGATCAAGGAGCGTATCCTGGAGATTTTGGATGAGCACTTGGGCGCTTTTCGTTCTTAGATGGTGGCGATGATGGGAGCTCACACTTTGACTTTTTGTGAATTCTAGGCATGTGGAGCCCCGAAGTTCTTTGGGAAGAAGAACCCGATTGTGAGAAAGCCTTGGTTGGCAGATATTGAGAGTAGCCACCGATCTAGCATTTGTCCTGAGGAGGCGAAGGTCAGACTTGCTTCCTATCTTTTGTAAGACAGAGGTCGAGACTAGTGGAAAGAGGTTATACATGCCCGGGGAGGCGAGGCGATTGAGTTCATGACATGGGAGGATTTTGCAAAAAGATTTCGGGCTGAGTTTACACATGTGATTTAGGTCCAACAACTGGCAACGGAGTTCCAGGACCTTCGCCAGACTACTGAGACGGTAGCGGAGATCACAACTATGTTCTGTGAAAGGGAATTACTGGTTTTTGCAGTATGTGGTTGACGAGGAGATGAAGAAAGAGAGATACCATGAGATGTTGAGGAGCGATATAAGGCAATGTGTGAGTCGATCCATTTGCAGGACACTGGACGATATGATAGCAAGAGCAACAGAGAGGGATATCGAATTGGAGATGGAGAGGAAGAGGAAACCAGATCGGTTTCAAGGTTCAGAGGGTTCGGGCAAGAGGCCCATGGTTTTTGATTCGAGATTGAGAGACCAGAAAGGTCAGGGAAAATGTGGCAAGTACGGCAAGACACATGATGGTGCGTGCAGGATGGCTGGTTCTTGCTGCTTCAAGTGCGGCAAGACAGGTCATTTCAGTATGGATTGCATTACTACCCCCACCACCAAGGTATCTAATCTAATTTGCTTCCATTGATATCAGAGAGGTCATAAGAAGGCCAATTACTCGAGTTTAGCAGCGGGGAGACCAGTGGTGAAACCGGTTCCAGCGACTTTACGGATTACTCATGGTCGTCATGGCAACGTGGACGCGGCTGTTGTGAGGAGTGGGGCTTTTTAGCTGACAACCGAAGAGGCTTGTGCAACACCATATGTGGTGACTGGTATGTATCTTCTCCTCATCTCTTTATTTATGTTGTGAATGACATCTCTGCCTTGGTGTTGTTTGATTCAGTGCTCACCTGACCTATTGTATCTCTTGTGTATAGCAAGAGGTTTACCGATGCTCCGAGGGAGTTGGATTGTCCATTAGAGGTTGAGATTGCAGATGATCATCTTGTGCGAGTATCTAGGGTTCATTGGGGTTGTGTCCTAGAGTTGTTAAGCGAGCGGTATCTAGTTGATTTGGTTCTTATTCCCCTACAAGAGAACAACGTTATAGTGGGGATGGATTAGATGAGCCCTAATGTAGCAATGATTGATTGTGAGCATCAAATGGTACGTGTTCAGACCCCAAGTTGGGGAGAGTTAGTGTTCTAGGGATAGAGTGTTCAACACGGGTTAGTTTTATGTTCATCAGCTAGGGGCAGGTGCGATCTTCAGCATGGTTGCTCCGGATTTGTCACCTATGTCACGGATACCATGAAAAGGGTAAGGCAATTGTGGAAGATGTGGCGGTTGTTTTGGAATATGTGGATGTGTTCCCGGTTGACTTGCCTGTAGTGCCTCCTGCGAGGCAAGTGGAGTTTCGGATTGACTTGGTTCCTTGTGCGGCTCTGATAGCCAAAGCACCATATCGGTTAGCACCTCTAGAGATGCAAGAGTTGTCTACACAGCTGCAAGAGCTGTTAGAAAAAGGAGTTATTATGTCGAGTAGTTCTCCTTAGGGAGCCCTGGTCTTTTTTAGAGAATAAGAATGATGTGTTGCATTGGATGTGTGTCACTACTGGGAGCTGAATAAGCTAGCAGTAAAGATCCGTTATCAACTCCCGAGGATTGACGATTTCTTTGACCAGCTTTAGGGTACATCTTGGTTTTCCAATATCTATCTACATTCGGGATATCATTAGATGAGGGTCAGAGAGAATGACGTGCAGAAGACGGCCTTCCGAATTCGTTATGGTCATTATGAGTTCGTGGTGATGCCCTTTGGCCTTACCAATGCTCCAGCCGCATTCATGGACATCATGAATCGCGTATGCCAGCCTATGTTGGATGGGTCTGTGATTGTGTTTATTGATGATATCTTGGTCTATTCCAAGACCCAGGAGCTGGATAAGGAGAATTTGTGGGAGGTTTTGGAGACCTTGAGGAAGGAGAGGTACTATGCGATGTTCTCCAAGTGGCAGTTCTGGTTGCACAAGGTGTAGTTTCTGGGGCACCTTGTCAACTGGAACAATATCCTGGTTGATTCGGCCAAGGTCGATGTAGTGATGAGATGGGAGGTTCTGAGGACTCTATTTGAGATTTGTAGAGTTCTTGTTTTAGCAGGTTACTTTCAAAGATTAATTCAAGATTTCTCTAAGATACCAGTTCCTCTGACTTCATTGACGAAGAAGACTATGACTTTCCATTGGGGGCCTTAGCAGCAAGCATCTTTTGAGGCCCTGAGGTAGAGATTGTGTATGGCACCAATTTTGACCCTACCTGATGATGTTGAGGATTTTGTAGTTTATTATGATTTATCGATCATGGGTGTGCAGTTCTAATGCAGAGGGATATCATTATTGCTTACGCTTTGAGGGAGATAAAGCCTTATGATGCAAACTAACTTAAGCATGATGTGGAGTTAGGGGTTCTGGTGTTCACCCTCATGATTTGGCGGCATTATCTCTATGGGGTATGTTGTACTATCTACGTTGATAACAAGAGCCTAAGGTATTTGATGGATCAATGAATCTGAACATGAGGCATCGTAGGCGGTTCGATGTGGTGTAGGATTACTCCTTTCTTGGAACATATTCGAGAGGCTTAGGTTGAGTCAACGAAGGAAGTGCGTCGAAAGAGTGAGCGCATTGTGGATCAAGTGGCTTCCTTTGATTATGATAGTCGAGGGTTATTGAATCTCCATCGAAGGGTTTGGGTTCCTTACTAAGGTGGTGCGCAACAGGTTTTTATGGAAGGCGCACACAAGTCGAGATTCTCTATTCATCCCAAAGCGACAAAGATGTATAGAGACATCTGTCTTGATTATTTCATGTCTATGTATGAAGAGGGATGTAGCTTGGTATGTGGAGATGTGCTTGACTTGCAGGAAAGTCAAGACCGAGCATCAGCGACCTCACGGCAAGATGCAGCCGTTAGACATTCCTGTTTGGAAATGGGAAGAGATCACCATGGATTTCATCACAAAATTGCCATAGACAACACACGAAGTGGATTCAATATAGGTCATTCAATTAGCCAAGAATCTAATAATGGAAAAGTTGAGTATTATACCTTAATTTATAAATTAGGGTTATATAATTGTGTAGTTGTTCGAGGAAATCTTGGAGCCACCTAGCGTGTTTGTATGGTTCTGCTTTAGCAACTATTCATGTGAGTTTTCACAAATTTCCATATTATATGGATTATGTAATGTTGATATGTTAGGCCACAACACACCTCTCTGAGGGAAGTTGGCATGGTTTGTCAACTAGAAAAATGCTACTTGGAGGGAATGTAGTTCAACTAGCAAGTAGAATGATATTATGTGATATTAGGATTTTAAACCAAGAAAAGCCTCTCTGAGGGGAGTGATCGTGGACTAGTCAACTAGATAAAGGCGTCTCTTAGAGAATCTAGTTGAACTGTTAAGTAGACATGTTTATGCAATCATAAGTTATATGATGATATGTAATATGTGATTTATTACATGGTGTTTATGTGTTAGATTGTTGTCATTACTCAGTAAGCATTATGCTTACAATTGCTACCGAGTGTTTTTATAGCGTGAACTTCAGTTGTGCTGAAGGGGAAGGAGATGGCTTAATTATGACATCGGGAAATTCTCATCGGAAAGGCATACTTCAAATATTTTATTTTATCATACGCTGATTTTCAAAACAATATTTATATTTCCGCAATTTGACAATAAAATGGTTTTGTATGGTGATTTTATGATGAGATATGTTGGTTTTAAATAGATTAATATTATGAAAGAAGGTTTTTGATTAATGATTTATTAAATGTTAATACTCTGATTTGAAAAAAAAAAGGTTGAATTTTTGGGCGTTACAAGTTGGTATCAAAGCATGGTTTGAGAGAATTAAGCATACTCCTTTGTGTGTTTAAACTAAACCAAGGCACAATTTAATTTTAGAAAATTATTTTATAAAAGAAAAACTTAATTCAATCATGATGGGAGAAGTTTTGAGAATGATAACTTTAGAATGAAATGCCAAATACATGGAATAATGGAATGCAGATCGTCTAGTCATCCAAACCCCATGTTTAATCATTTATGATAATGATTATGATTTAAAGTTAATAGGAAATAAATATGATGCTTTATGTGAGGAAACCAACTTATATGCCTTAGAGATTTCTTGTTATTTTTTATTTTGAAGTTCATGCTGATGTTAAACTGGTTATTAAGTAAATGATTTAAGAGTTCTACATGATTAGCTTTAGATAGCCTTTAAATTCTTGATTCCACTTATTCCACGTTATTTTTTTATGAAGACCTTAAGGTAGAGACATCTATGTGAATATCTATCGTATTATTGATTATGTACGACTAGCACTCACGAGGAAGCTATGTCTATTAGTGTAGACTTCTAGTGGTATGAAAGCGAGGGTGAAGGAAATCCTAGACAGATCCTTGAAATATTATATATGTCCTCATTAGGATACATACATGTATGTTTGAACTCCTAGTAATGGTCGTGTTTGGTGATTCGGGAAGCTTTGAGGAACTCTTAGGATAAGTACAGATAGGTGTGGAAGGTAATATAGGCCCGTAATACCAAAAACACAAGATTTATACATGGAACAGAAAGGGGTCACAAAGTTACTAAAAGGATGGTAGATGGGTAGATAGAGTGATATAACACTACAATCATGTTTTAACCAGCTTCCGTTTAAACCTGTGGTATAGTGATGTTGAGATCTGGATAAGGTGGTTCTGGTTGTGGCCCAAGCAGCCATGATGGACCAGGTCCGAGTAATATAGGCCTGCATGATTTAGTTGGTTGTTAGGTCTCAAGTGTGTTGTTCGAGGTAGTATTGGTTGTGGTCATGAGATTTAAGGAGGAAGTGATCGAGATGTTCGATAAGAGGATTGTAACCTTTTTGGGGATGAGTAGCTGACGGCTAGGGATGTCGCTTGTTATGACATGGTTTTTTATCAGCCTCCCATTTTCAAGAGGAGGAAGGATTTGATTCTTTGCCTTCAATGTATAAAAGAATTGGAAGGCTCCTTCCATACCAATATCTACCCCGTAGAGGCAAAGGTTCAGTACACTATGGACCCTTTTCTTCATGCAGCCAGAGGTTGGTGGCATATGATTGTGCAATATGTTTCTAAGGCTTAGGTGGATACCATGTCGTCGGATGGGTTTACGATCAGACTTTAGGGAGGAGCAGGTGCGTCTGATATAGATCAAGCGTATAATTCCAGAGTTGCGGTGGGAGGTATAGTAGAGGACATGAGAGAAGGTGTAGGATCAAGCACCACCGGTGACTAAGAGGTTCAAGACTATTGATACTTACCGAGGAAGCTAGGGCAGTCGTGGTTGTTATGGAGAGTGTGGGAAATCGCATGAAGGTGTTTATCATGCATAATTGTTAGGGTGTTTCATATATATGGTCATGAAGGGTCGTCACAACTGATATCATGAGCCGGAGGGATAGTGTGGGACCCATAACACGTCGTTGATGATATGTTCTCTAAATGCATACATTGTATCCTTTTGTATTATTAATCTTACGCATGTATGCTACTACATTTCTGGAAGAATTTGTGCTTGTCGTAGTAATGATCAGTTTTTGGTCATGTTGTGTGATTAGATCTCTTGATGTTTGCAAAGGCTTTAAAGTTAGTCATAGAAAATCAGATTTGTGGCTTGAATGGTCAGGAATTTCATTCAATCATTTGAGAGCTATTTTGGATTAGAATTTCATATGCTTATAATTATTGACTTTCCGATTTTGCCTATTCTAGTTTGGTTTGTTTAATTAGCAAAGTAGGTATATTAAATTTTGAGTTATGTATTGCTACTAGAATCAGGGATCTTACGAGGTGGTGGAGCTAGTTCTGGGCTCTATTGAATGTGGTAGATAAAAGATGGTAGTTTGAACCCTAAGTGAGGGAGAACTTTTTATTCGGGGTGGGAGTGAGTAGAGAAGCTTGACTTTAGATTTCAACATCAATGGACAAAAGATTTTATGTCATGAGTGTGTGGGGTTTGTAGATCAGTTTTATTGCTAGGAGGTGGGAGAAGAGAAAGTTGTATATCACCAGAGTACTCATGATTATTAATTTTTTTTGATGTGTTTCCCCAAGGATTTATCGAAAGTTTCCTTCCGAGATTCAAGTATGATTCTGTATTTGACCATATCCAGGTATGACTTCGGTAGAAAAGGCGTCGTATAGTTTTGTGCCTCCAAAGATACATGATATTCCATCGCTATTGGAGAACGAAGTTACTCAGCCAAGTATTTCATCATGGGAAGATCCGAGTGCTCGTAAGGATGAAGGGCGAGTCATTCAGGTTGTGCAACAATTATAAAAAACTTGATTGGTTCGTGGTGCATATCACTTACCTATTTGTTAACGAATATCGATTGTTTGACCAGTTTCATAGGGTGTAAGTATTTTTCTTCATATTATTTGTATCGATTGATCATCATATGAGTGTGAGAGGAAGAAGGGTTCTTAAAATACGACCTTCGGAATAGGTTATGTCCTTTAAGAGTTGTGGTGATTCCATTTGAGATTTGATAATATGCCAACAATGTTCATGAAGTTGATGGATCAAGTTCTTGACCGATGTTTGTTCAATCGGTTATGATGTTATCATTAACAACTGATTTATTTGAGGGTATGTGTCGTGGATTAGTAGAAGTTTAGGTAAGGATGTGAGTCTTCATAAAGTTCTTTATATAAGGTGATGGTGGCAGGAGATTCAACTTTAAGACCCAATATTAATCAAATTGGTATTACAGTCGTTTTAGCCAAGGTCTGGACAATAATGCAATGTGCCGTTCTTAAGACTCCCTCTGGGATTAGCAGTTCTAGTGGGTCAGCATATTATCATTAGAGATCTATTCAGGTTTTCCAAAATTTGGGTGCCATTGATCCGTTGATTTTGGGCGATGTTGTTTTTATCATGTTGATGTTCAGCATTTGTTTTGAATTTTATAACAATAGGCTCAATTGTAACTCCATGTTTTCATTGCAAGATGAATTGAAGATATTAGTATCATCGCATGTTTCAGGGATAGTTGGTTAGACTCAGGTTAAGGATCGTTGGGATAGTCTCATTGCATGTTCTTGTTTGATAAAGGCTTAGGTTTCTAAGCACGGTCTGAATTCTTGATAATATTTATCTAAGCTTACTAGGGTCTGAGATATATTTTGGCTAGAATGGTCTCTTGTTCTGTGAATTTGGTAGATGTCGGCATGATGAATGCGATCCTTTAGGTCGGCGAGATGAGAGTCGTCCAGCTATAGGCCCACCAAGGTGTTTGTCATGAGTCTTCAAGCTAGATGTAGTATGGAACCAAGAATGGTGTTGTGTTGTGATCTTATAGTCTACATAGATGGATAGTATCACAACGCATTATGAACGTGCATATATGCGGCTGTTGTAGGTGGAACTTGACATTCGTGTTGTTTAGACTCATAGGTCTATGTATCCTTTTCTTTCATGAGTCAATTTAGGTGTTTAGAGTTGTATAGAAGGGTTATTGGTGACCCTGCATCTATTAGATTATAGTTTGGCATTTTAAGAAATGGTTGAATTATCGAAAGATTCATCGCTATACATCAGAAGTTCCTATTGAGATTTAGCATTTGCCGACCTTGTATGGGAAATGAGATCATTATATCCAGAGTTTGGTCAGCAGTGTGGGAGTAATACTTCTAGAGTGTTCCAACAATTAAGTTCATAGAAGTATCCGTGGATGATTTGGTTGGAGCGTCTGAATATGGTGGAGAGACGACTTGTGATGTAAGGTTACGATTCGTTTAGGCATGTTTCATGATCGTAGTGATCATTTGGGTTGTTGGATGGATTGACCATCAGTTTTGGGTAACGACTTTAAAGGTTTTGACTGATGAGTTCCCGACTTTAGGAAGTTATCACAAGGAGTTGGGTTATGTTATTGAAAATGGATTCCTTATGATTCACAGTCATTGAGCGAACGTAATTGGAATAGATGAATGTGGTAATATCCTATGTGGAATGGTAAGTGATTTTGCGAAACCCATGTAGGAATTAGGCGTGATGTATCTAAAGTGTTTTATTGGGTGGATTTCGAGATGATATTCAAATAAGTGGGGGAAAGTTCTAACACCCACTTTGAAGGTATAACTTAAATACATCTTGATTTATTTGAAGATGAAATATTTAGGGATTTTGGCGGAACACTGCATGACTTTTATATGTCATGACGTGAGCCATATTGTTAAGTAGTCGCATAACAATGGATTGGTCGCGACGCAAAGCTGATAGGGCCATAATCCCTAGCTCTTAGGCATTGAGCCCTATTTAATGGTACTAACTATTAAGGTTTCTCCTAAACCTCACTTTCTATTCCTAGAAGAAACCCTAGCCTCCATGTGTAAGGTTTAGAATATTTTGAAAGTTTAAAGTATTGTGCGTTAAAAAGAAAGCTCTTAAGTGTTTTTTTAAGAGCCAAAGCTCAGCAACCTTGAAAGATCTTAAGTGTTGAAGTTGGTGTTAGTGCTTATTCTCAGCTCTAGAATCTACATTCTAGTCACTTCTATTATACTATATGTCTCAAAGATCCCCGCTTTATTAAAGTTTGTGCATAGATCTAGGATTTCTTTTGGTTTTTGGTCATTTTAGTCATTTTGACCTTAGGTTCTTGGAGTTTGGCAACTCCAAGACTCTAGCTTGGAAAACAAGCATGCTTCATACCTCTAGGAAGAATAAAAATGAGTGTGCATGTGTCCTTTCCAAACATGCACAAGGTTATGTATTTAAAATGACTTAATCATGTTAGGGTTTTAGATTTGTAAAGATCTAACGATTAACATGGATAAAGTTGGAAACTTTATCCATCTGGTCACTAGAAAGACTACGATCTAAAAATCAAAGCATTAGTATGAAGGGACTAATTCTTTAAAGAGAGAAAAGGGTTTCTATCTCAAAAAGCGTAACACGACCAAAGATAGCTTGCGACGCGAATATTTAAATGGGTTCACAATTGTGTTGTCGCCTTGAGATCACGAAGAGACCTTTAAATGGTCAGAACACATTAACCATTCATTTTTTACTTGTTGAGTAGTGTAAGTTTTGGTCAAATGTGATTTATGTAGGTCTTCGACTATGTATTGAAGGATGAAATGGTCTTTTGCCCAAAATATTTTGGGATAATTAGCCAAGACTCTTGTAGGGGAAAAGTTAAGTGTTGTACCTTAATTTCTAAATTAGGGTTATATAATTGTTTATACCTTCAAGAGTATTTAGGGTGAATTCTCATGAACTTTCTTATCAAATGAACTATGTGTTGTTAGGATTTTAGGCCACGAAATGCCTCTTGGAGGGAAGTGGGCATGGACTGGTCAAGTAGAGAAAAGCCTCTCAGAATGAATCTAGTTGAACTGGTAAGTAGAACGATATTATGTAATGTTAGGATGTTAGGCTACGAAAAGCCTCATCGAGGGAAGTGGTTGTTGAATAGTCAACTAGAGAATAGCCTCTCAGAGGGAATCTAGTTGAATCGTTAAGTAGATATGTTTATGCTAGCATATGATGTATGATGATATGTAATGTGTGAGTTATTACATGATATTTATGTGTTATGATGTGTATTCTATATGATCTATATAATGAGTGAGTGTTGAGATTGCTCACTAAGCCTTAGGTTTATAGTTGATACTTAATGTTTTTATAACATGACCTTCATGTGTGTTGAAGAGGAAGGAGCAGAGGAAGAAGCCAACATGATTGTGGCATCGGGACATTCTTAAGGGAATTCCATTTATCTAGTACTTTGTTTTATCATATGTTAATTTTCAAAACAATATTTATACTTCCACGATTAGACAATATGATGGTTTGGTATGATGATTTTATGATGATATGTTGATTTGAAATAAATGAATATTATGAAAGAAGGTTTTCGATTAATGGTCTGTTAAAATATAATAGTCTAATTTAAAAAAAAAAATCAGTTGAATTTTAGGAAACTACACTTTTACAGCAAAAGATCTTCGATACTACCAAAAAGTAAATCTTTATCGACTTATCATCGATGTACTTGCTTGATCATGTTTGACTTAAATGGATCGTTTCTTAGGAATCTAATTTAAATTGGATTCCTATTGTATTTTTTTTTCTTATGTTAGTTGGTTTTGTATCCTATAATAGTAGTATACGATCATTTTTTTTGAATTTCTTGATTTGTATATTGATTTCTTTTGATTGTTTGCCAACATCGATTTGGTGATGTTCGCCAATGAGAAAAATATTTCCTAGGTATTTGGCAGAAGGTTTGGAACTGATATTTATAATAATATGCATGCATTTACATGAAACAACAAATGGAGTAAATTCAAACTGGACTTATTTATTGGCAATATAACATGTGCACCTATTAGAGTCATTAGAAGTTATGAGATGATGTTACCAAATGGTATAGTTGTTACATTACTTGTGAGACCTATGTGTTATATGTGTTAATTTTTTTTAGATAAAAAAGTTAAATATAAATGTCAAAATATTTGACAACTTTGAATTTATAGGAAAATAAGAAAAAATAACGAATTATTATAATGTAAACGTTTTATATATCTTTTAAATGTAAACAAATAATTTGAACAAAGAAAAAGAAACTAATAAGCTTTAATTTTGAGATTTTGTAGAATTTAATAAAATAGAAAAAATTATAAAATGACATGTAAAAAATAATTCAAAATAACATTTGACAATTTGAATGAGAATGTGACCACTGACAAGAAAAAACATTTATTTATTAGAAATGATTTATTTATTAGAAACGATTAGACGACTGTTATTACACATTCATCATTATTAGTATGGTTTTTATATTAGACAATCGTTATTACACGTTCATCATTATTAGTATGGTTCTTATATTAGACGACCGTTATTACACGTTCATTATTGGTGTAGTAATATTTTTAGTTTCATTTTAAGATATCAAGGTTTTAAGCTTTTTTTTTTTTTTTTTTTTTTTTTTTTTTTTTTTTTTTTTTTGGTTTGCAGATCATGGCATTCGTTCTCTAATTTAAAAAGATAACTTGTGTTAAGTTGATGATATTCATTTCAATTGTATTTTTAAAAATTTGATCTGTATAATATGTGAAATAAAAAATCTATATATACTTATAACCAAGTGATAGGATCATGTGAACATAAATGCGATCATATTGAACTTCACAATAATTCAACCGCAAATATAAACATACAAATTTTATTAAAATCAATAAATTACTATACATACATAGGTAATTATATAATACAACCATTGCAACGCTTGTACATAACATAAGCTAATCATAAATATCAAAGACAACAATCGGTATTTATAAACCTTTGAAATACTTTCTTGTAGACAACATTAATGACTTTGTTTAATAAATAGTCTTCTTCATCCATGATTATCACTTTTACGTCGTATTTGTTTTTTATTCCAAACAAAACTGACATACAATTGTCCATATGTGAACATGGGTCTTTGCAACAATAACCCAACTTAAGAAAGTGATTGACCTTGGCTTTCCTTGATTGCCATTAACAAAACAAAACAAAACAAAATTATTTCTAGAAATAATTTCTGCATAGAACACACGAGTTGTTAGGTTGATTGCATGTATAAGTGTTCCACTACATATCGCCTGATTACATGTATAAGTGTTTCATTACATATCGCCAGAGAGAGACTGATCAAGATTGCGCAACAACATTATCAGGATACTTACTTTCAAAATTGAGAAATCAATTATCCTCCTACTTTTTGTTGCTAGTCATCTTCTTAAGAATTAATCAAGACAAATGTTAAAATTAAGAATTGTGATTAAGTGAGAATTAATGATGTCCACAAGTTATTATTTTATAGAAGTATGAAGATAGATAGGAACAAAATATAGAAAAATATTTAATTTTTCTTCGACATTAGTTCATGATTCAGTTATGGAATCTTGGCCATTAGTTAAGTACAACGATTCATTCACAAAATTTTATTCTTTCTCCATTGTATAATTTGTCTGAACTTAAATATGTTTGAACATCATCGGGCATTGATATGCATAAACTTGTTTATCACATCTACTTCTTTCAATAATAATATAAGCAACAACTATTTTAAATCCCAAATGATTTATGATAAACGAAAATTAGTTATAATAAAAAGATCATTTATACTTGAGATCCGAGAATAAAAAATATTTAATAACTAAAGTTAGTTACAATTAGAAAATATAATATTAAAGCATATTAGTGTATTTATATTTATTCATATTAAAATTTCCCATACTAGATAACTTTTTAAATATTTTTTGTGAGACAATATGATTCATATTATTAATGTTAAGACCATAATTTTGTTTTTAATATGACCAAATTCATATGGCAATTTTAAAACGCAACTGATATCACAAATATATAATTTCATCACGAAAAATACAATAATATTTTTTTTGCTAAAACTAGTATAATTATATCTAACATTTAACATTTATGATAACAACTTGAAAAAATAATTGCGGTATAGCCCTAAAGCAAAAGTTATTATATTAACTTTGAAACCATAGATTACTTTATTAAACTATTATTATGCAAATTGTATGTAATGAATTTAGTTTACATTTTTTAGAAATAGTTTTTTTAAAAACAAATATCGTTATAATCATAGGATATGTGATATGATGTATTCAGTAAAACTAGATTCTAGCCGAAAGCTGAAAGCTATAACTTTTATTTGTATATGAATGTTTGACAAAAATAGAATTAAACTTTTAAAACATTTAAAATTACATCAAAAGACTATTTAAATAAATTCATTGATTTAAAAAAGATTAAATTAATTTTAAATTTATAAAATAGGTTTTGTTAAACATTATTTGAAGTAACGGAGGATTTGTTGTGTTTTGTTTTAGCTAAAAGTTGAAAGTCATACTGCCTAACAAAGTTTTTTTACAAACTTTTTATTAAGGATTAAAAACTAAAAGCTTTCAAAAATTACATGTCAAACACACCCATCCAAACAAAATGTAAGTTTTTCAAACAATAACTATTAAAAGAGAGATTCCACCGATCAAAGCAAATCCTACCGATCTATGTCAAAAAAAAGTTATCGCTATGGATACAGGGAGGCATTGTAATCATAGCGGGGATGTTAATGATTTTAAACTTTTAAAAGATCTCCCTAAACTACTAAACACTTATGAAAATTTGGCAACATATATTCATTATGAGAGGGGTTTGTGCAGAATTATCAAATTTCACTATGAAGTGGGTGCCATTTAATTTTTACAAAAGGTGGAAAAATACAATAGATGGTTCAGATGGCTCGTTTTGGGGCTTACAACGAAAGAAAATACTCAAAAGACTCACGAGATTAATGATCAAGGGTCTCTCTCTCCCCCCCCCCCCCTCTTCCTGAGATCGGACAAGAACATGATGGCAGTGGCAATTAGGTTTGGTAAAGTCTTCGAATTTGATGGTCACAATTGGAACCTCACAGATCTGTCAATGGGTTATGCAAGTATCCTCACAGGCATTTGGAGAAACATTAAGGATGAAGTGAGTTTCAGTTTTAGTGTGTCACACCCCAAAACCATGAACGGCGGAAACGTTCTGGGGCGGAGGACGTCCTGTACAGTATCACAACAATGAAAAGTAGTAAACAAGCAACAACATCATCCATTGCATTAATAATATAATTTTAATACAAGTGTGTTCTGTCAAATTATGATAAACACTAAAGCATAAATCAAAATTAAAGATGCGTCTTAAACGAGCACCATCTTCTCTGAACCTTGCATCGGTACCTGTCTATGGTTGACCTGAGGATACAAGTTATTTTGAAAGAGAGTATCAACTTTAAAGCTGGTGAGATCATAAGTATTTTAGTGTCTTAATTTGTATGTAAGTATTTGTATGTATATGAACTGTAAGTATTGTAAATCTATATGAACTGTAAGTATGAAAATGTTTTGAATGATCCTAGGAAGCCCTATGTTTCCTACTAATTGTATCCTTCTACCAAGACATCTAGTGTCTATGTGTGTGTCTCTTGTAAGAGTGTGTATTTTCCCAAATCTGACTATCATTAACCAAAAATATACTTTCTACATTACCGTGCATCGTGTGAATGTTCACGAAGTGAATGTAATGGGAAAATGAAATAGTACTATGGTGTGGTGTCGAACTACAACCGTACTGATTACCTTAAGTCTAGGGTAATTCTTATAAGTACTATAGTATTTGTAATAAGTGACTACTTATGTACTCCTATTGCCTTACTTGAGGGATAAGGCATAATGTGATGGGTAGATCCCAGGCTAGACGCTCCCTGTCAAAGGGATTTTGGGACCTTTACACGACCCCTGCATATTTGCATGTCGTGAACATCCACATTACTATGATCATGTATACCCAATATAACTATCACAATACGTTGTGATTCATTGGTATAGTTAGATCGTGAACTCGTTCCATGCTATAGCACCTAGTGATGTCTGTCATATTATCGTATATGTACGCGCACTCATGTAAATGTATCTATGTATACGTACTCATGTAAGCGTAATCATGTAAGAGTATATGAACGTATGCCTTTGCTACCCAAAGGTACTGAACTGACTGAAAGGAACTATTATGTCCATATATCTACACATGATATATAACTAATATTTAGACGACCTTCGGACGGATACCTGATATCCCACCAAACCACATCTCAAGAGCGAAAAGGAAATAGGGTGGATAGCCTTCCTAAGTTCTTTAAACATTACTTATATAACTATACATATATAGGCATGCTTTTAACCGGGTCTCTATGTAAACGTATCTATGTAAATGTACTCGTGTAAATGTAATCATGTAAACGTACTCATTTAATTGTAATCATGTAAACGTACTCATGTAAATGTATAGTAATTTACTAGTAATGTAACTGGTACGTATGAACATAGATGTATACCCTTGCTACCCAAGGGTATTGAATTAACTGGAAGAACCTTTATGACTATATGTGTACACATGATATATAACTAATATTTAAACGACCTTCGGACGGGTACCCGATATCCCACCAGACCACATCTCAAGCATGAAAAGGAAATAGGGTGGATAGCCTTCCTAAGTCCTTTCAACATTTCTTATATAACTATACATATATAGGCATGCAATTTACAATATAAAAGCATAAAATAAGTTTTGTAAAACCTTTTGAACATGATTTCTATCTAAGAAAAGATCGACTTGATGTCAATCCATAAAACGGGTTGAAAGCATGTGTTTGATAAAACAATTTAAGTATAAAGAAACATTTGTTCGAAACACAATTATAAATGAGTTTGAAATGAAAGATACAGTGTATAATGAACATTTTAATAAGGAGTTTTAAACATATAAAACGTTTATGAAAGTCATGTGAAGAAACTGTTTGGTAAAACGGCTAATGAGTAGCAAATCATTTAAATGCTGCTTATTAATCACATGTGATTGATATAACAACTAGCATGATTCTACTTGTATCCCCCCCCATAAAACATTTAAAAACATTTAAAACATTGATTAAGGGGTATGAACTCACCTGTTGTGAGTGGTACGGATGAACTGAAGAGGTAGGATGGCTAGGTGTCAAGTGAAGTCTTGAACACACTCTATGATCCTAGTTAACATATAATATCACATATATGTATCAAATTAATCTATAAAAAACTAATAAACAAGTTAAGACACCCTAGGACATTCTAAACACCTTTATCAAGTGTTATTAGCCTCTAGGATTGCATGTAAGTGTTGTAGGGAAAAGCTATTATGTGTAGGGTTCAAGGAAAACTCCATCATGGAGTTCACGGCCCAAATGACACTACCAAATGAGTTTACGGTTGTAAACTCATGAGTTTACGGTTGTAAACTCATGAGTTTACGGCTATAAGCTCATACTTATATTACCATTTGATGTTAGATGCTCTATAAGGCCCTAAGAAGAATTCCCACTTAATGGCTTGGTCTATGGAAGAGTTTAGGGCATTATATAACTACTTTTAGGAGTTTACGGCCCTGTGACCAAATCCCTTGGAGATTACGGCCATAATCTCCCTTGGAAGGGTTTTTTTTAACTAGGAACTAAACTAGGCTAGTGCATAACGCTTTAGAAGAGTTTATAACACCTTTTGGCCCTATTGTTTGGAGATCACGGCCCTAGAACTTCTTGGGCCGTGAACACCTTACTCTTGGTGCTCTAATGGTGTTTTCTAGTCCTAAACACATTAGGGTACATGTCTAAACTAGTTTCATTGCTCATGGAAGGGACTTGTGTATCATTTGACCCTTAAAGAAGGGTTTACGGTCCAAGGTGTTCTTGGGTGGTAAACTCTTAAATCTTAGTGTTTTCCTATGAATTCTAGTGTTTTAAGCACATAATAAGATTTACAACAACACTAGATAGAAGTACTCACTTTCCGGGACGAAAGTCCGAAGATCCTTGAGAGAGAATTCGGCTTTTCTCTAGTTGGAAATGTATCCAATGAATAAATATGGTTCAGAATCCTATATATAGTCCTGGGATATTCGGCAGAAAATATTTTATTCACGAAATGAACTCTATTATCATAGAGTTTTGAAATAACAGTGTTGCACAAAACCCTAGTGCATCAACTCTCCTGATATCTCCTGAAGTATAAATCCTAAAATACTCAAACTTATACCCAAAAGACTGGAAATTCATTGTAACTGTTCTAACTTCAATTAATTTGATATGGTTTGTACAGAATGGAAATTTCGGGTTGTCACATCATCCCCATGTTAAAGGGAATTTCATCCCGAAATTAGAATTTAGGTAAGGAAGTAGGTATGAATGATCAAGTCATGAGGTGGAAACTTTCTAATCGATTGGTTCTCGCGCTCCTAAGTGAAATCGGGTCCTTGGTTGGTATCCCAACGAACCTTCACTAACGGGAGATGGCGTTGCTTCGTCCGCTTGACCTCTTGGTCAAGGGTCACTACAGTTCTAATACGAAGGCATGGATCTCGTTGAGTGGACTTACAAGAGTCCTAACGGAAAGGTACGGTTTCAAGATCGAGACGCGAAGAGTAAAATGTATGTTACTGAGCTCGTGGAGTAGGTCTAGTTTGTGCAATACAAGACCGATTCTGGTAAGAATCTCGGAGGTCCTATCTATCTTGGATTTAGCTTTCCACGCTTTACGAAGCGTATTAAGTCATTCCCAGATTGAGACTTCCTAAAGAATTTGGTCTTTCACTTGGAATTCCAAAGGTCCTTTCTCTTGCTTAACTTCCCAGTCAAAGGCCACCCCTTGCTGGGTCAAAGTCGTACGGGTTTCTGAGTTTGTTCACATGACGATGCGATTACTCGTAGTCTTGGGCAGTGTCCGTCATGAAGTTCATATTTAGGATTCATACATGGTTTCACAATCACAATCTCGTGTATACGAGTCGTATATAATTAAGATTGAAAATGTAGTCGAATAACTGATTCTTCTTTAAGCTCACATCCCATCGAGGAAAAATAAGTTAAAGTGGAATCATCAATTCTAAACCTGTAGAACCTTGATTATATATCACCCTTATGTATACATTCTTTAGTGATAGGTCAACCGTATGAATCTTTGGATTGAACTTGACGTACTGTACGAGTGATACTGTGGGGATTTCCTCGGAAAGAAAAAGAACTATGAGGTACTCCATGCATGAGTACTTCGGTGTTCTGATATGAAGGCTTCGCTGGAAAAGCGATGTCGAAGAAAAAGATGTATGTACGAAGCTGATTGTTTCCTGATGACGACATGATTCTGTTAATACGAAAGATAAGGATTTTGTGAGCGATTCTGGTTAAACCTAGATGTACTTCAATTGTTCAAGAAAAGAGTAAGAGTATGTTCTCGAAAGTTTGACCTACATCCCTATGATGCAGTCCTAGCACGGAATGGATGTGTGTTTACGAAGGTTTGACCTACATCCCTATGATGTAGTCCTAGTACTAGGTGGAAGTAAGTTCGTAGAATGGTCTCAAGACGTTTGTCGTTCAAGCCGAGGTATCGTTGGTTGGTGAATAACATGATCCAACCACTGAAAAAGACTTGGAAATGTCTCCGGAGCTAACGTGCTATAGTCCAATGACTTGACTAAAGCATGTTTCAGATAAACTCTAATGAAAGTATGATAAGAGTACTTGAATACTTGAATAAAGATCAACACAGGAGTTAGCCGACTGTCAATATCTTTGATATTCATGATGTACAAGTTCGGGAAAATGACCTTGTAAAAAGTTCTTACATCATATCTAGAGAAGATAGTTCTTGACAACATAAGGACCTAACCAAAAGTACTTACGGTACAAGATAGTTTCATAGAAAATGCCACATCGGGCATAGACAGAAAACGATTCCTTTCTAACATAGAAAATAAAGTAAAGCATCTACTACTGGTGACGGTCATCCCTCTGGTGAACTCTAAGTTCAGCCAGTTGGCGTTCCACATCAAGTAAGTGTCTTTCGTACACCCTCTGGCGTACTCGGAGTTCTATGACTTCGGCTCGTGATTCAGCCAGTGCTTGCAGCAGGGTTTCATGGTTTCTCTCAGATCTCTCGCGAGCATCTTCTATACGAATGGTGCGGAGGGTATGAATTCTCGCATCGGCGACAACCTCGGCGATCTGATGTAGGGCTGTCCTGTCTTGAATTTCATCTCGGGCCACTCTGCGGACCAAGATTGGCAAGATTCTGTCTTTTGAGCCCCCATTGCTCAAGTCGTAAAAGGTTCAGTCACCATTAAATGGCATGGGCTGGTCTTGTCCTTGGCTCCATGTTTCCAAGCATTGCACCCACTCAGGCGTCGGGCCGTGAAAAGTCGGACGAGGGTTAGGAATTGGAAAGGGAGCTGCTTGGGGTAGGTTCTCAACCTCGGGTTCGGAGTTAGCATCGTCCGAAAGGTCTTCATCATGGTCATCATTCACAGGGATATGACGATCATTCTCTGGTTCTTCTTCAAACCATCCAACAATGACAACATTTGGAAGGTACTGGTTGTCGTGGGGATGGAGTCTAACCATGTCATCTACGCGAGAATTGGGTAAGAAAATAATTATTAGACGAACTATCTAGATAATTATTTAGAAAATCTTTACATCACTATTTGTGAAGTGCATACTAGTTATATGTAATCGAAACAGGATAGGCCTTCGAATAAGTGACCTTAACTCCAAATTCACACAGAATAGGGGTAAAGCAAAATTTTCACAGATTCTAAGTCAATAACATCCTAGTTACATATAGCCTTAGTTTATCCACTTAGCAACTATCAACTTAGTAATGAAGATCCCATTTTAGTTCTCAAGTATAAAGTACTTATAGTAACACCAAATACTCCTATAGTATTTTAAATTTAATGTTATGTTCTACTGTTCTCATTGTGGTATTGCTGGTAAGATTTTAGACTTGTTGCAACCACACAACTACACTTAGGCACATGCTAGTCAACCCTCGGATAATATAGTTGACCAAGCTATATCTTCCCAGTTTTGACCATATGTCTCTATGTCCACCTGTGTTGCCCAACAATCATAATTCTTTTGTGCTGTCCTAGTAACATTGATTTTAGTATGAATGCAGCACGTATACTTAATTAAATATTTTATTATTTAAAGTATAAACTCTTGGTCAGAGTATTTTAATCCCATTGTATTTATAGTTTGTATATCTTTTATGGGTTGATATACTTAATTCACTATAAACAATGCTCTGATACCAATCTGACACACCCCAAAACCATTAACGGCGGAAACGTTCTGGGGCGGAGGACGTCATGTACAGTATCACAACAATGAAAAGTAGCAATCAAGCAACAACATCATCCATTGCATTAATAATATAATTTTAATACAAGTGTGTTCAGTCAAATTATGATAAACACCAAAGCATAAATCAAAATGAAAGATGCGTCTTGAACGAGCACCATCTTCTCTGAACCTTGCATCGGTACCTGTCTATGGTTGACCTGAGGATACAAGTTATTTTGAAAGAGAGTATCATCTTTAAAGCTTGTGAGATCATAAGTATTTTAGTGTCTTAATTTGTATGTAAGTATTTGTATGTATATGAACTTTAAGTATTGAAAATGTATATGAACTGTAAGTATGAAAATGTTTTGAATGATCCTAGGAAGCCCTATGTTTCCTACTAATTGTATCCTTCTACCAAGGCATCTAGTGTCTGTGTGTGTGTCTCTAGTAAGAGTGTGTGTTTTCCCAAATCTGATTATCATTAACCAAAAATATAGTTTCTACATTACCGTGCGTCGTGCGAATGTAATGGGCAAATGAAATAGTACTATGGTGTAGTGTCGAACTACAACCGTACTAATTACCTTAAGTCTAGGGTAACTCTTATATGTACTGTAGTATTTGTAATAAGTGACTACTTCTGTACTCCTATTGCCTTATTTGAGGGATAAGGCATAATGTGATGGGTATACCCAGGCTAGACGCTCCCCTGGCAAAGGGATTTCAGGACCTTTACACGACCCCTGCATATTTGCATGCCGTGAAGATCCACATGACTATGATCATGTATACCCAATATAACAACCACAATGCGTTGCGATTCATTGGTATCGTTAGATCCTGAACTCGTTCCATGCTATAGCACCTAGTGATGTATGTCCTATTATCGTATATGTAAGCGCACTCATGTAAACGTATCTATGTATACGTACTCATGTAAGTGTAATCATGTAAGAGTATATGAACGTATGCCTTTGCTACCCAAAGGTACTGAACTGACTGAAAGGAACTATTATGTCCATATATCTACACATGATATATAACTAATATTTAAAACACCTTCAGACGGATACCTGATATCCCACCAGACCACATCTCAAGCGCGAAAAGGAAATAGGCTTCGATAGCCTTCCTACGTCCTTTAAACATTACTTGTATAACTATACATATATAGGCATGCTTTTAACCGGGTCTCTATGTAAACGTATCTATGTAAATGTACTCGTGTAAATGTAATCATGTAAACGTACTCATGTAAATGTAATCATGTAAACGTACCCATGTAAATGTATGGTAATGTACTGTAATGATCTGTGTGTGCTAGCTGTAATGTGTGTTCTCTCTCTGTCTATCATGTATAGTAATGTACTGGAATGTTCTGCGTATGCTAGCTATAATGTGTGTTCTCTCTCTGTCTAGCATGTATAGTAATGTACTGTAATGTTCTGCATGTTCTAGCTGAAATGTGTGTTCTCTCTCTATCTAGCAAGTATTTAATCATGAATGAACTGACTCATTGTATGATATCGTGTTCTAGTAATAGTTCTAGTATCTTCCTGAATTACCCCTATGGTAGCTTACTAGTAATGTAACTGGTACATATGAACATGGATGTATACCCTTGCTACCCAAGGGTATTGAATGAACTGGAAAAACCTTTATGACTATATATGTACACATGATATATAACTAATACTTAAACGACATTCGGACGGGTACCCGATATCCCACCAGACCACATCTCAAGCGCGAAAAGGAAATAGGGTGGATAGCCTTCCTAAGTCCTTTCAACATTTCTTATATCACTATACATATATAGGCATGGAATTTACAATATAAAAGCATAAAATAAGTTTTGTAAAACCTTTTGAACATGATTTCTATCTAAGAAAAGATCGACTTGATGTCAAACCATAAAACGGGTTGAAAGCATGTGTTTGATAAAACAGTTTAAGTATAAAGAAACATTTGTTCGAAACACAATTATAAATAAGTTTGAATTGAAACATATAGTGTATAATGAATAGTTTAATAAGGAGTTTTAAACATATAAAACGTTTATGAAAATCATGTGAAGAAACTGTTTGGTAAAACAGCTAATGAGTAGCAAATCATTTAAATGCTGCTTATTAATCACATGTGATTGATATAATAACTAGCATGATTCTACTTGTATCCTCCCCCCCATAAAAAATTTAAAAACATTTAAAACATTTATTAAGGGGTATGAACTCACCTGTTGTGAGTGGTACGGATGAACTAAAGAGGTAGGATGGCTAGGTGTCAAGTGAAGTCTTGAACACACTCTATGATCCTAGTTAACATATAATATAACATATATGTATCAAATTAGTCTATAAACAACTAATAAACAAGTTAAGACACCCTAGGACATGCTAAAAACCTTTATCAAGTGTTATTAGCCTCTAAGATTGCATCTAAGTGTGGTAAGGAAAAGCTATTGTGTGTAGTGTTCAAGGATAACTCCATCATGGAGTTCATGGCCCTAATGACACTACCAAATGAGTTTACAGTCGTAAACTCATGAGTTTATGGCCGTAAGCTCATACTTATATGACCATTTGATGTTTGATGCTCGACAAGGCCGTAAGAAGCATTCCTACTTAATGGCTTGGTCTATGGAAGAGTTTAGGGCATTATATAACTCCTTTTAGGAGTTTACGGCCCTGGGACCAAATCCCTTGGAGATTACGGCCGTAATCTCCCTTTAAATGGTGTTTTTGGTGTTTTCAAGTCCATAATTTAACTAGGAACTAAACTAGGCTAGTGTACAAGGCTTTAGAAGAATTTATAGCACCTTTTGGCCCTATAGTTTGGAGTTCACGCCCTAGAACGTCATGGGCCGTGAACACCTTACTCTTTGTGTTCTAATGGTGTTTGCTAGTCATAAACACAATAGAGTACATGTCTAAACAAATTTCATTGCTCAAGGAAGGGACTAGTGCAACATTTGACCATTAAAGAAGGGTTTACGGTCCAAGGTTTTCTTGGGCGGTAAACTCTTAAATCTTAGTGTTTTTGTATGAATTCTAGTGTTTTAAGCACATAATAAGCTTTACAACAGCGCTAGATAGAAGTACTCACTTTCCGGGACGAAAGTCCGAAGATCCTTGAGAGAGAATTTGGCTTTTCTTTAGTTGGAAATGTAACTAATGAATAAATATGGTTCTGAATCCTATATATAGTCCTGAGATTTTTGGCAGAAAATATTTTATTCACGAAATGAACTCTAATATCATAGAGTTTTGAAATAATAGTGTTGCACAAAACCCTAGTGCATCCACTCTCCTAATATCTCCTTAAGTATAAATCCTGAAATTCACTGTAACTATTCTAACTTCTATTGATTTGATATGCTTTGTACAAAATGGAAATTTCAGGTTCTCACATAGTGGAACCAATGTTACAATGGAAATCATTGAAAGTGTCACTGCACGAGAACCCTTTCTAAACCTGTCGTTTCTTTTCTCACCAGAATCAAACGAGGGTAATGAATGTGATGACAACATGGACGAATCTAAATTAGAATCAGATGAGGAGGCAATTCCTAAAACATATGGGATTCATGATATTGGGTGTCAAGAATTGAAGGATGGAGAAATCAAAGAATATGACAATGTTTCAAGTGACGAGATGGCTTCTTTGACATGCAACACGCCGTTGTTGGAAAAGATTGAGTTTCCACCCACTGGAGACAGTTACATCCCAGTTAATGTGGAGGAAGGAAGATCCCATGACGCATGACAATCACTGACGGTTCAGGTTCTCATGGAGGATAATATCGATGCCCATAAATTAAAAGATTAATGGTGTTGACTTTGACTCTGATATCGGTCGGATCCCTGGAGATAATATTGTTACCCTAACCCATTTATTTCTTCCTGGACCATCACAGTTCATTAAGAATTTTGGCCCACCATACAAAAATTATACATTCGATGCCTACGAATTTTGGGATCCCCTTTTAATGAAAAGCAAACTCAATTGTTTATATAATGATAACTCCCATTTGGACATGATTCCAAGAGGACTCTCTTTGGATTATTATACTCCTCCGCATCAGGAACTCCAAAATGATAAAATTCTACCAACGAGGGTCCTTCCTATCCCCCACAACTACATCGATTTGAACGTAATGGCACAAATTCCAAGGGATGTAACTCCAACTCTCTCGGCGAGCAGTCGCCCCATCCGATGAAATTCCAAGTCTCTTCCAGGTGGGATCGAAAGTTCTTGAATGTTCACTTGATCGGATACAAACAAGAAATAACTAAAAAAAGTTATCACAGAGATGTTTTCACTAAAAATTGATCATCACAAAGAGAATCGACACAAAGCGGCGATTTAGGTTACAATTAGCATAACAAGATTACATAAAATATATAGTAACACTAATAATAATAAATACCGACATTTATGAGATTGATTCTAATCTATGTGAAAAGACTGGTCCTAATCACTGAGATTAAGGATTAGTTAACTGGCAGTTGCTATTACTATAATTGCAGAATACAAAGTAAATAAACTACTACTAGTGATCGCACACTAACACTGGTGAGGTTCATAAGCTAACGTTGGCGTTGTTGCTAGTGGTGGCGTTTGAGCTGATGGTCATCGTGTATTTGACTTATTAGATTATAAGATTCTACCTTTAAATTTGCCCATTTGTGATGATGTCAAAACTAACTCTAATTGCATTTGTCACCTTCATCAAAGATATCTTGCTACATCCACTGAAAATTTTCTAGCTTAAGCTCTTCAATGTGATTTCTTAGTTCTACTGAGATCAACCAGTGATAATCTTCTTCTACTTCTTCATGCACCATGCACTTCAGTCGAAGATGGAATAGATGCTTAGTGGGAGCAACATAAAGTTCTTCACTGCGTTGAAAGCACATCTGATTATTTTCTATCGAGATAGAAAATACCATGCTCGGGATCTCGAATGAACAAGTGTTGAATTGGCTCAACACCCACTAGCAACTTGTTGTTATGTAGATAGTGCCAAAAGGAAGAAGGAACTAGGCATATTTGAATTACCTTTACTTTTGGGGCTGATGCTGAGGTAGACAGTCGAGAAGGAGGAGGCAAAGGCAAGAAATTTAGCTTCTTTGCTGTATTGATCATTTGTTGCAAGCCATTTTAGTTCCTAACCATGAATACCTTTATGCTTAGAAATTAACTCCTAAATCTGAGTCCACTCGTTGTACCATACTGGTGGTTGTCGAGGACAACAAAATTAATAACCCTTAATCTTGTACTCTAAAACAATGTATAGTGGTAAATGGATCGTATCTACGGAGATTGGTTCAATTTTATAACTCTATGAAAATCTCTTTGTAAAAATACTTGTAAAATAACAATAATGAAAAATAGGGGGGGTGATCTTTTGAAATACTTGAAATAAACTAGGATTAAGCTAAGATTGATAATTTCAACAAAAACAATAGTTTGACGTAGAATCAATAAGGGAAAGATGGTTGACTAAAGGTTTCTTCACTTTGACTTTTTGATGAACGTATCATTAGAATCCAATGATGCAATACTTGTTTTAAATCCTTAATTTTGGCTATAATAATCCAAGAAACTTGAGATTACTTAGTCTTTTCTTAGTTATTAAAATATTTAGAGAAACTAATAACAATTTCCTTAGTCAAAGTCACAATTTCCATTAAGCATGTAATTAGTGAAAATCAACTAGCATTGGGATCCAAAAAATCACCAAATGCAAGAGGAGTCAAATGCTTTCACTACCATGCTGGAGGAAATGTTTTTATTATTATGTGAAGCAAAACTAACACAAAAATCATATGTTGCTTGCTAATTCGAGGATCTTTTAATTAATCAAGAAATTAGCCAACCAATCACCACAAACACATTTAAACTCATGAATAAAAACATATAAGCAGTGATGATATGTTAAAATACAAAAGATTCCATAAAGATTCAAGAACAAGTATATGGAATCTTCAATATTCAACAACTAGTCAAAAGATTTCACCAAAGTTAACCAATTTTTGGTTTAACCTAACATAGCTATGATGGGTTTTGAGCATTCTAACACTCCTATGGTGTGCATGCAACCCTAGAAACCTTAGATCTATGTTTTCTCTATTATACATGCAAAATTTCTTTTTTCCAAGGTTTCATCCTAACTAGCATATGATTGGGGTATATGTAATATAAAAACTAGTAGAATGACATACCTTTCTTGTAGCTTGGATTCCTTAAGACTTTGTCAGCTTAGCACCCCACATGTGATGCCTCAAAGGCTTCACACAACACCCCCAACAATTGGAATAACTTGAGAGAAGATTACTATGCACCAAAATCGGCTAGCCCTCAATAGTATCTCTTAAGTCCCGGTTTTACAAGTATGAGGTTTCTTTATATAGTGTGGATATTAGGGTTACATCATGTAACTCATGCCTTTCCACATTCCTCATGATCCATCGTTTTTAACCTCCATGGAGTATCCATGGGTAACCACATGGGTTTAGCCCATCATGAAGAACTATGGATCATAAGCCCACCATATAAGAATGAATGATTTATCAAAGAATCCCCATTTATATAATTAGTCACTTTTGATCACGAAATTAATTCCAAACTAATTTTTGATCAATACTAATTAAATAATTCATATTAATATATTAATAAACCATAAATATCCTCTTTTCACAAAATTCTATTCATATTGTTCTGATGCAATGCAACCCAAATGGACCACGACAAATCGGGTCAAGTACATACCAAATATACTTACGGACTTAGACACCTTATCCAATAGGCTCCCACTTGGATAAGTCAAATAACTATAGCTGCAAATATGACTTCAAGATGCAACCAGCAATCATAGCTCTTTCAAAGTCTCGCGGAATGAAGTTTTTCCATTTTAGATAAGTGATCATATAATCCTTTGTTCAAGATATCAGCCGGAAAAATACATGGAACAACGTCGTACTTATTGTGTAGCAGTTTGTTCCCCGATTTCCTATTTTTTTACATAGAACATAATCGAATACATCAATCCAGTTTTGATCGGGCCCGACACATAAGTCAAAAAAATCATCGAGGGACCCAAGATATCGCTTTTAGTCCTCAAAGGACTAAAAGGAATAGATAAAATTTGACTCATATGCTTGTACTAACTATTCAATCAAATTGTACACAACAACATGTTTTATAACATCAAGTTACTAATGTGTTTTCGTACTATCAATGTACAACCAACTCATAGTTAACAACTCATATCTCTTGGTTTGGAGACTTATATGATATTACCATCTCCGAATCACTTGAGACAAATTCCATCAAGTGATACAAGTGAGTGTGGGTTGAATCCAATACATAGAACTTATGAGCACTCATGAATGTTGCAGTAACAATTGCTATGTCTAATGCAATTCAAACAAATCTACAAACCCAATTCATGACAGTCTTATTTCAATACCTACTTCCAAAGTATGATCGACTGTGGATAGTTTGAATAATATAATTATTCTGGAGTCAAAACATGCAAACTCAAACAATAGTAAATGATTCATATAAAACAATATCATACTAGTAAATAAAAACAACTTTTATTTAAACATCAAATGGCAAATACATTTCAACTATTATAAGTTCCGAAAGCTATCTAATTAATAAAACTAATATCATCCTTCAGCCCAATGCGCCTTGCATGTTGTAAATGCTTAACCCTACACAATCCCTTTGTGAGGGGATCTGCTGGGTTCTCATCCGATGATACCTTCTTTACCACGAGGAGTCCTTCTTCTATTCGACGTTTAAAGAAGTGCTATTTTTTGTCGATATGTCTGGATCTTCCGTGATCCCTCGGTTCCTTGGCTAGGGCAACTACACACTCGTTATCACAGAAAATCTCCATAGGCTCCTTTATAGATGGTACAACTCCAACGTATCCAATGAAGTTCTTCAGCCATATTGCCTCCTTCGCCGCCTTGCTTACTTCTATATACTCTGATTTTCAAGTTTAATCAGCTACTATCTCCTGCTTGGAACATTTCCAAGTAGCTGCTCCTCCATTTAGGGTAAAGACCCAGCTTGACTAAGAGCGAAAATTATCCCTATCTATCTGAAATTTGGTATCACTATACCCCACTACTCTCAAGTCATCACTCCCACCAAGGGTAAGGACTTAGTCCTTAGTCCTCCACAGGTACTTGAGAATATTCTTCACTGCAGTCCAGTAAGCCTTGCCAGGGTTCCCTTGATATCTCCTAACCATGCTCAAAGCAAAGGCCACATCAGGGTGAGTACAAGTCATAGCATACATGATCGAGCCTACAGTTGAAGCATATGGTACTCGACTCATCTTAGCTATCTCAGCCTCTATACTCGGGCTCTGAGTCTTACTCGGTTTGGCGTTATTCTGGATCAGTAAATCACCTTTCTTGGAATCCTGCATGCTGAATCTTTTTAGCACCTTATCCAAGTAGGTACTTTAACTAAGTCTAATTAGTGTTTTACTCCTATCTCTCAATATCCTTTTCCCTATGATATAGGCAGCTTCTCCAAGGTCCATCATAGCGAAACACTTCCCAAGCTACGACTTAACCTCCTGGAAGGTTAGGATGTTATTCCTATGAGTAGTATGTCATCCACATACAATACCAAAAAGCTAACTATACTCCCACTAGCCATAACATATACACAAGACTCATCCTCGCTCCTCGAAAAGCCAAACTCTTTGACTTTCTCATCGAAACAGAATTTCCATGTACGACATGCTTGTTTTAATCCATAGATGGATTTCTCAAGCTTACACACTCTATTAGGGTACTTTTCATCAATAAAACCCTCTGGCTGACTCATGTAAACATCCTTAGCCAACTTTCGATTAAGGAAAGCGGTTTTGACATCCATTTGCCATATTTCATAATCATGAAATGCAGCTATGGCTAGCATAACCCTAATAGACTTAATCTTTGCTACTGGTGAGAAGGTCTCATCATAGTCAACTCCAGGAGTTTGATTAAAGCTCTTCGCAACCAGTCGCGTTTCATAAGTGTGTAACTTCCCATCCATGTAGGTCTTCTTCTAGAAGATCCATTTGCACACGACTGTCTTACGACCCGGTACATTGTCAACCAAGTTCCAAACTTGATTGTCATACATGGACTGAATCTCGCTGTCCATAGCCTCTTTCCATTTGGTAGATTCAGGGCCTACCACGGCTTCCTCAAAGTTGTTAGGTTCATCCAAATTTACCAGTGTACTATCACTGATAAATGCATCACCTTCTGTAGTAATATGGAAACCATAATAAAAATTAGGTGTGGTCCCAACTCTTGTGGAATGCCTCAGAGGTACGGACTCATCAATCGGCTTAGCAGTGGTTTCCTCCTCATCATGATTGCTAGTGTTTGAGGTTCCTTCACCACTTGACTCTTGAAGTTCTTTAAGGTCAATTTTCCTCCAGCTGTTTCCTTGGCATATGAATTCTCTCTCACAAAAAACTCCTTTCCTCTCCACAAACACAACATTTTCACTTGGTTTGTAGAAGAGATAACCAAAGGATTTCTATGGTAGCCGATGAAAATACACCGCTCACTTCGAGGTTCGAGCCTGTCGTGGGTCTCGCGCCTCCTGAAAGCCTCGTAACCCCAAATCTTGATGTGGTCTAAAGTAGGAACTTTCCTAGCCCATATCTCGTGAGGTGTTTTGGCAACCTTCTTTGTAGGGACTAGATTAAGGATATGGGCGGCAGTCTTTAAGGCATACCCCCAGAATGAGATTGGTAACGTAGCTTGACTCATCATGGAACGAACCATGTCTAACAAGGTTCGATTACACCTATCAGCTACACCATTCATCTGTGATGTCCTATGAGGTTTGAATTGTGAAACAATTCCACATTGTCACACCCCCGACCAAGACGGCGGAAGCGTCCGTAAGTTCGTGCGACTAACAGTTGAATAATCATCACAATGAATATACATGAAACATAACACATTAATCACCAACATTACATATTACAACTAGCATTGTTCACATCAAGTACAATGTTAAAAATACATATGTTCAATTGTTAAAAGTACGATAAGTGATATTACATAAAACAAAACCATACACACTTGCAAATCTTCCAGCATAACGATTACCTGAGAATACAAGTTATTTTGAAAATGGTCAATATATATAATGTTAGTGATTTCATAAGTATGTTTGAGTAAAAGTCTTTGTATCTTTCGTAAAAACCCAGAAAATCCGATATATTCTGTAAAATTTCTGAAAATGATGTGAAAATCAAGTATATAATGCATATGTGAATTTCATAGTTTTGACGTATATGAATGTAGTCCAGATTTCTTTGTGTTGTATGTAAGTGATAATTGTATATTGATATTTCCCCCAGAAAATCCGATATTTTCTACAAAATTTCTGAAATTGATGTGAAAATCAAGTATATAATGTCGAGTTTCTTGTATCGTTAAATATGTTATTTTGTATTGACACCATCGAAAAGAATATCTTCAAAGTATTAACTTTTGGTATAGAATCCTTACATGATCCGGTATAATCATACATGGTAATGACTAGGTTGCTTGTCTTGACATTTTTCCAAATGTTGGGATTTGCAAAAGGTTTTGTCGCCCTAGACTGGCCTAGTCTAGCTGTAGCAAAAATCTAAGGCATGGGGGTCACCCCGTATAGATCTATACACAAACTCTCGCTCTCCCTCTAGGAGACTTTGATTATAACTACAAGCTACGACTGTACACTCAATGTGCCAACCGACACGTGTCACTTGATTCTCAACCTTTCGTACTATGTTTAATGTTTACGTGTATGTTATGCGTTATCCTTCGATGGTACATTTATAAGCTAACAAAGTTCAATAGTTATGTGAAGGTATCGTTATGATTTAGTAAGCATGTGAATCTCATTCCAAGCCCAATTAGCATGTAAATGGGTCACAAAGGCCCAAAAACATGTAAGTGGGTAATTTCAGCCCAATATGCATGTAAATGGACCACAAAGGCTCAATAAACATGTGACCCAAAATTCAGGCCCAAATTAACATGTGAATGGGTCGCAAGGCCCAATAAACATATCATGGAAATATTGGGCTCAATATACACTTGATTAGGCCCTTAGGGCCCATTGGCCACATAAAATGAATACTAGGCCTAATAAAATTATTATCGATGTATTCCGTCCATTCGTATTGTTTTGTTGTTTATTTTATCTTGTGGTTTACCAAAATTATTATAAAAAGTCTCCTTTTTCTTAAAACAACATTTTTGGTCCAAAGCCTCAAATTTTCAATTAAGGCCCAAAGTTTTGTAAAAATGACACTTTAGTCCATAATTTGTAAAAATTTGGAATTTCGTCCCAAATGTATAGAAATTCACGGTTTTAGTCCAAAAATATATATTTTGACATTTAAGACATAGTTTTGCAGAAAAGTGCATTTTCAGCCCTTTGTTTGTAAAAATTTACACTTTCGGCCCAATTTTGGTAAAATTTACATTTTTGGTCCAATTTGAAAATAAATGTTATTTTCATCCCTAAATTTGATTTACTTACATTTATGACCCAAATTTTGTTCAAATAAAATTTTCAAATCCCAAAAACTTCATTTTTTTTCGCAAGTTGGGCTCAAAACCGTGAAGGTCAAAAGTTTGGCCCAATAAGCTCAAAGTTGCATTTTTAGCCCTCTTTAAGGTATGTCTAACATACAAATCCCTTTCTATACATCTAGGACCTGTTTTGTCCCGATAAAAATATATATGTTACTTTTTTCCCTTATCTTTTGTTTTCTTGAAAATTTTAACCCTTGATAAAGTTTTTGTCTTAAATTTTTGTATCTTAAACATATAACACTTTTAACTTGATAGTTTGATGTATAAGGTGTCTTAGTTCATGGATCTTAACTCTATGTTACTTAAGAAGTCGTGATTTGCCAAGATCTAACATGTTTTTACAACATAAACTAAGAAATCACACAAGCCATGCATACACCACATAGATCCACACATTTTACTTGCATTCTCCCCCAAAAATCATGTAAAAACCAAAAACAAGGGGGTATGAACTCACCTTTTCTTTGATGTTTCAGTTTTGAAGAAGAAGTGGAAGAGATTTTTGGCCCTAACAACACCTTTGAAGTAGATCTCGAGCTTATGAGGGTTTTCTAAGAGTATGATCACCAAAAAGGTTTAGGAGAAGTGATCTAACATGAGAAAGGAGTTATATAACTTGGATATGTAAAAACTTACCATGAAATGATGCTATTCTTGTGAAAAACCACTTGAAACACATGAAAATTTTCGAGATTTTGAAGGAAGAAGGAGAATGATTCTTGAGAGTGATTGAGAAAGTGTTTCAAAGAGTACGTGTGTGTGTGTGTGTGTTTGCCTCTCGGCCGATATATCAAAAAGAGAGGGGAGAGAGGTAGTGAGGTGACTTGCATGGGAATATGAGAGACCATGCCTTGGTACATGGTGAGTAATATGGAGGTGGCACCTCGAAAGTTAACTCCCCTCTTCCATTTCATTTTTCATTTTTTAGGGTGTTGGGCAGATTGTTCTTGGGCTAGGAGAAAGGTTGGAGTAGTTTGGGACTTGACTTGCCTTTACTCGAGATCATGACGCCCAATGATTACTTTTTGGCCCAATGGGCTCATTAGATAGCTCATGGCCCATTTTGGAAAAAAGGGAGTTTATGGCCCATTAGGGCAAATTAATTCATTAATTGCCCAATTAGGCGCATTAAGGGTAAGCTAATTTATTTTGGAACAAAGATGGCCCAAAATGCTAAGTTTTATGGAAGTGGGTCCAATTAGAATCTAAATAGGGTTTCCAAGGCCAAAATTGTTGAATTGGATGCTTATTCGTCCTTAGGCCCAATAAGGAAATCCTAGTCCAATATGGACTTAAACCATGGTTCTTAGGCCTTTAGACTCTTTGATGAAGACGAATGGTGAATCTAAATGAGCATTGAGTGAGATTTACTTAGAGTATATTATTTACAATAGTTGAATGGTTACACATAAATAGAATTTTCTAGCTAAAATGCTAGGTGTGACATCATCCCCCGTTGGAGGGAATTTCGTCCCGAATTTCTTTTGAAAAGTTCGTTTGTGAAGGAAAGAATAAGTGAGGGTACTTCTGCTTCATCTGGTCTTCTCATTCCCACTTTAATTCTGGTCCACATTTTGCGCTCCATCGAACCTTCACAATCGGGATGTGACTTTGCTTTGTACGCTTCACCTCCCTATCCACAATCTCGACTGGTTCTTTGACGAACAGGAGATTCTCGTTTATTTGAATCTCTTCCAAAGGAACGACACGGGTTTCATCTGATAGACACTTTTTCAGATTTGAGACATGGAATGCTGGGTGTACGTTGTTGAGCTCGACAGGTAGCTGCAGCTTATAAGCCACTAAACTGATTCTGGAAAGAATCTTGAACGGTCCAATGTGTCGCGGGTTCAATTTTCCTCGTTTCCCAAAGCGAATCGGTCCTTTCCAAGGAGAGACATTTAACAACACTTGATCCCCGACTTGAAATTCTAATGGCTTTTACCGTTTGTCAGCATAACTCTTCTGTCGGTCTCGCGATGCTTGAAGTCGGGCTTTGATTTAGACTATCTTTTCGGTCGTCTCACGGATAATTTCGGGTCCAGTAAGAGCACTGGCTGGCGATTGTCCTTTTGCTAGTTGAGTGTCACCCACCTCAGCCCAGCATAGGGGCGATCTGCATTTGTGACCGTAGAGTGCTTCGAAGGGACCAACCTGTATGCTCGTGTGATAGTTGTTGTTATATGAGAATTCGATCAGAGGCAAGTGGGTATCTCATGACTTGCCGAAGTCAATGATGCAAGCTCGGAGCATATCCTCGAGTGTCTGGATGGTACGCTCACTCTAACCATTTGTCTGTGGGTGGTACACAGTGCTCATATCTAGTTGTGTTCCTATTGCCTTCTAAAGAGATTACCAGAATCTTGAAGTGAATCTGCTATATCTATCTGAGATAATAGATACTGGTACTCCATGGAGTCTCACAACCTCCTTGAGGTAGATTCGGGTCAGCTTTTCCATCTTGTAGGATTCTTTTATTGGCATGAAATGGGCGGATTTTGTTAATCTATCAACGATTACCCAGATAGCGTCCAATCTGTCTACTGTCTTTGGCAATTTGGTCACGAAGTCTATAGTAATCCTTACCCATTTCCACTCGGGTATCACTGTTTGTTGCAATAGTCATGAGGGCTTTTGTTATTCCACTTTCACATTGGCGCAAGTAAGGCACTTGCCCACAAAAGTGGCTATTCTTCCTTCATGTTAGGCAATCAATATAGTCGCTTGATATCTAAATACATCTTATCTGACCACGGGTGAATAGAATATCGCGTCTTGTGGGCTTCCTGCATGATTACTTCTCTGAATCCCCTAACTTTGGGAACATAGATTCTATTCATGAAGTAGTGAGTTTCATCGTCTTTAACTTTGAGCTCCTTCTCCATTCCTCGTAGTGATTCACTAGTGACATTCTATGGCTTCAATGCGTCCAATTGGGGTTCCTTGATCTGTGTGGCTTGATGAGATTTGATGGTGATTGATAGGGTCTTCACACGACGACTTGAATACTCCTTCCGGCTCAAGGCATCAGCTACTACGTTAGCCTTGCCTGGATGGTATTTGATCTCACACTCATAATAATTTAACAGCTCAACCCATCTTCGTTGCATCATGTTCAATTCCTTTTGATTTAGAATATGTTGGAGGCTCTTGTGGTCTGTAAAGATGGTGCACTTGGTACCATATAGATAGTGCCTCCAAATTTTCAAGGCGAAGACCACTACTAGAAAAACAGCCTTTTACGATGCGCGAACCATGACACACGCTATTTTATGATACGCAATAGTGTGTGCCCTAAAAATAGTGTCGGCTCTCCAAAAATTAGAAGGTTTTAGGGCACGCATTTTTTCACGTCCTACAATAAGTGTCAGATTGAAAAAAAAAAAAAAAACACGGACGGCACATAACATCAAATGCGTGTCCTCTAAGTATGTCGCTTTATACTTTTTAAATGAAACGCGGGGTCACTTCTTTTGGGGGAAACGAAATTCCGAAAAGTTTGAAAGACCCGTCATGTTATTACCTTCTTTCCACAGTTCTTCTCTCCCTAACTCAAATACCCCAATAAAACCCTAATATACTCTCATCTTTTTTCCCACATCAAACTCGCACCATCACATACCTGCGGAGGAGATCGCTACCAGAAAAGTGATCTCCGGTTGGTTCCCTCTAAAGAATTCAAGTACTTGCCCTCGCCGCCTTCCTCTACCGCTCCTTCTCACTTCGACAAACCCTTTCTCTTCTTCTTAATTCTCGACGTCGATAACTTCTCCCACCTCCGACATTTCTCTTGGTGTTGGCGTCTCCCACCTCTGAGCTCCGTCCAGCCCCGTCCCGCCGTCCAACGCTTTCCAGCGACACCCAGCCGGTGGAGCCCCTCCTCTCCGGCACTTTCTAGCGAGACCCAGCCAGTGGAGTTGCTCCTCTCTGACAGTGAAGTTTTCTCTTCAATTTAAAAATCAGTTCTCCGGCCGGATAAATCAGTGAAGTTACTCCTCAAAAATCAATTGTGGAGTTGTTGGTCGAATCCCTTGATGTCGATTCCCAATTGAGTTGTTTTTTAGTTGGCTTTTTTTCTGATTCCAATAATTGTTGTTGCAGTTGATGCTAATTTCTAGGATGTTGCTTTCCCAATTTCTGTCAAACAGGTTTACCTCAATTCCTACAACTATGTCTGACTGTTTCGTTTTTTTGTGTGCCTCGATGATTATCAATCGTTTTAGGGTTCGGATTTTGTTGTATGATTCATACTTCATAATCATATCAATAATATAATTATAAGTTTTTATTATTTTCAGAAAACCAACAATCAGAATTGAAACTTCAAAAATTATGATTTATCCATAGGGTGTACTTAATAAGACCATATAAGAGTTAGCAGCTTCAAGAAGGATAATTGAAGCTGACGGGTTCAGGAGAGCTGGCCTATATGATGGATGGCTTGCACATCTGTAAAATCTCATATTTACCCTTCACCAAAACCAAAACATTTTCTCCTTTATTGAATTGTTTAAACAATTACTCTTTATTAATTTGTTGTAGGTTTGTGGGGAATTTGCTTAAAGGACAAACTGTTGGTGTGATTGTAGCAGTTCGTATTGGATCTGCATACGCTAGAATGGTGGTAAGGGTTGGAATTCACAATCTTACCGTTTTGTGATTAAACTAAACTTGAAAAAGAAAAACATTTGGTTAATTATCAGATTGAAGGATTCAAGATGAACTTAATTTATTATGATCTTTACCAAGCGACATGTCTAGAGAAGTTTGTTACAGCTTATGGTCAATTGTTGAAAGCCAGTGGCGAAGAACTTGTCACGTGGAAACGCGCATCATCAATGGATGAGGTTCTTCCAACAACTGATGTCGTAAGTTTTTCATAATTACCCCTTCATATTTATTTTAATATTTATATCTATCTGATGTGCTATTTCATATCTATAAGTTAATAAGGATTTTGTTGGGGTAGAAAAAGGGATACACAAGGGATTGATTGGGTTAATCACATAAGGAAACAAATATTAGGATACATAACATGTTCTGAGAAATTAAGAAATAACCATATCTATTATACTTCTATGATCCACTATTAGGGTTGATTATGTGTTACTTATTCACTTATTTAGACTGTGCATGTATGTTAACTGATAGCCAGATAGTTTGATTGGTATTTTGATTTGAGAATGATGAGATAAATGATAAATAATTACCATTTTATTCCTCTGTCTAAATAAGTATTAAAGGAAAACATGGTTGTTTGATAATTTTCTTATTTTTTGTAAATCTTGATACTTTTTCATCAAACTAACACCATTTAGGTTTTTTTGTTCCTTTGTAAACTATCACATGCATCATTCATATGTCACAACCTGCAGTTGGAAGTCCACTCAGGTTTCACCTAGATTTTCCAATGTTATTTACTTTCTACATCATTCCTTTAAATTAGTCAAACTGTGTTGTAATCTTTTGACCATGTTTGACTCTTGCAGCTGAATGGCTTATATATGGTACCTACCAAGGAATCAAAAGCTATATGTGATATCATTTAATGCATGGGTGTTATAGTTTACTAATGGAATGGCTTTTACCATTTGTACAGTTTTGGTGAGGAAATGAGACCTACAAAGCTGACTACTAAACTTTTTGGTAATCACTCTCATCAAATATTATTTTTGATTTGTTTTCTTAAGTACCTAAAATCCATTTAAAATATCATGCAAATACAAATCCAGATTTGATTGTTTGTTAAGTTACACCACAGCTCAATGTTTATTTCACTATAATCTTTGTTTGTTTGAAATTGTACATATGATGTCTATTTAAATAATGCCATTCTTGTTGAACACAAGCATTTGTCCATGTAAGTGTTCTTATCTTAGTTTATCATGGGACATGGATATTACCTTGTTTTTCATGGTCTTATTCTGGTTTGAATTGTTTCGAGGTATGATGAAATGTCATCCAAATTCACTATAGAGTACATTGCTAAAGGTGCTACTCAGAATTCAATCAGAGTTTCCCAGGTAAGTATCTGCAACATTTTTGTGATTGTTGTTCATGAAAGTGAAAAAAGACAGATTTACCCTCTTTATGATGGCTTGTAGTGAATTCTTGAAATCCCTAGTGCAACAAGTGACGTGGGTTTTATGTGGCTTTAATTTGCACGTTAAGTGTTTGTAAAAAGTCCTTATCAATGATTTGGCATTTAGAGGCACCTTTTAAGATTGAGAATGATGGGCCTTCTTGAGTTAGAATTTAGAAGAATGAAATCCGTTTATATGAATGTTTGATTTTATAAAAAAAATATCAATGTTTTAACTTTGTTGTTTCTCTCTCAATTACATTTTCCTATTATTGGAAATGTTATTTGTATGACATTAACTTTTGTGCAATGGATTGTATTTTTTGGATATGGTATTTTTTTCTATTATGAGACATGAAATGCAAATTTAATTTGAAAATTAGTAAATCTATAAATAATTTTTTTTTACAAAAAATTAAAATTACGATACGCAAAAATGTGTGTCATCTTCATTTATGACATGGCCTTTCTTGACAGAGGTTTTAATGATACGCATTGTGTGTCATAAATATGTGTTGTAAATGCGTGTCATAAATGCGCGTCTTCTATAAACGACGCGCAAAAGCGTGTCGTCTCTCATTATGACAGGGCCTTTCTTGACACGCATTTGCGAGTCTTCTGAGCGTTTTACGACACACATTGCGCGTCGTAAAAGGCTGTTTTTCTAGTAGTTGACCACCGCTCCTACTTCGAGATCATGCGTGGTATAATTTTCTTCATGAGTTTTCAGTTGTTTGGATGCATAAGCAATTACATTCTCTCGTTGCGTGAGGACACAACCTAATCCTTCATTCAAGGCATCACAGTAAACTATGAAGTCTTCGATTCCCTCCGGTAAGGATAGCACTGGAGCACTACAGAGGGCTTGTTTCAAGGATTGGAAGGCAATTTCTTGCTTCTCAGTCCAGTTGAAAGATATGCCTTTCTGAGTCAATGTGGTGAGGGGTTTGGATATCTTGGAAAAGTTCTGAATGAATCTTCGGTAGTAGCCTGCGACACCAAAGAATTGGCGAATTTCTGTTGGCGTTGCCAGAATTGCCCAGTTTTTTATTGCTTTGATCTTAGAGGGATCCACATGTATTCCTTCCTGGTTGACTACATGACCCAGAAAGTTTATGTTGTGGAGCCAGACTTTGCACTTTGAGAGTTTCGCATACAACTTCTTAACCCGCAGGGTTTCTAAAATTTGTCAGAGGTGTTGGCTATAATCTTCTTCACTTCGAGAGTACACGAGAATATCATTGATGAAAACGATTACAAAAATATCAAGGAATGGGTAACAGACTCAATTCAGGTGGTCCATAAATGAGGTGGGGGCATTCGTTAGACTGAAGGGCATTACGACGAATTCGTAATGACCGTAACGAATTCGGAAAATAGTCTTAGGAATGTCCTCTTCTTGGAATTTGAGTTGATGATAACCGGATCTCAGATCTATCTTTGAAAAGTAACTAGCTCCTTGGAGCTGTTCAAATAGATCATCGATTTGTGGAAGTGGGTACCGGTTTTTGATGGTGAGCTTATATAATTCCCTATAGTCGATGCACATCCTGAAGGATCCGTCTTTCTTTTTAACGAAAAGAACCGGAGCTCCCTATGGTGAGAAGCTGGGTCTGATGAATCGTTTATTCAGGAGTTCGCTTAGTTGGCTTGATAATTATTGCATTTCTGTAGGAGCCAACTTATTGGTTGATTTGGCGATTGGAGTAGCTTCAGGAACTAGGTCGATTCAGAATTCAGTTTTTCGTTCTGGGGGTATTCCAGGAAGATCTTCTGTAAACACGTCCGAGAAATCACACGCCGCTGGGATATTGTGAATGCTCACTTCCTGTTTTGTTTTATCCACCACATGAGCAAGGAATGCGTAGTTCTTTTTTTGTAGACACTTTTGTGCCTTGATACTCGAGATAAGGTGAAGGTTTGCACCTGGTTTATCTCGATATATTATTAGGGTTTCGTGATTAGGAAGATGAAGGCAAACGACCTTCTCGTGACACATAATATCGGCATGATGGGGGCTTAACCAATCCATACCGATGATCACATCAAAACTCCTAATATTTACTGGCATCAAGTTTATTTGGAAAGAGTGGTTGTTTAGTGTTAACATACATCCTATATAGATATCTTTGGTTGTTTCCGTTTTCCCATTAGCCATTTCCACCGTAAAGGCTTGGTTGAGCTTTTAGGTTGTTGATTTAGCAAGTGTTTGAATTTTTTACTAACGAAACTTCATTCCGCCCCACTGTCAAATAAGATGAATGCATACGAGTCGTTAAGTAGGAACATATCGGTGACGACGGCTGGGTCCTGCACTGCTTCACCCTGACCCATTGTCAGCACTCTTTCTGCTGCTCCTGCCACTTGATTGTTTGTGTTGGGGCAATATTGCCTGAAATGCCTGGTTTTCCCACATCCGAAACAGGTATAGCTGGCTACAACATTGGTGTTGTTTTTGTTATTTTTATTGTTGTTGTTGTTGTTGTTGTTGTTGTTGTTGTTGTTTTTGTTATTGTTTGTCATCTGGTTCGGTTGAAGCTGAGTCCTACAATACTTCGCTATGTGGCCCTTCCGGTTGCACCTTGCGCAACTCATTTCTCTGCAATCCCCGTGATGATGGAAGTTGCATTTGCCGCACATGGGGAGATTTCCCGAGTACTGCTTGGAAGCATGTGGCGTGGATGAGGCTGGTGATGGGTTAGAGCCATAAGAACTTTCCTATGGGCACATGTAAACCCTAATGCTTGGATCTAGGTTTCTCTAATTGAACATGCATTGAATCCAAGACTTACAATACTAGATCTAATGAAAACAATTGAATCAAATCATATGTAATTGGATCTAGAATAATACCTTAGATTACTTGGTTGATACTTCTTCTCCTTAAAGTTTAGAGTCACAATTGTCACTCCTCTAATGGCTTACAAACACCAACTAGCAAGAGGATGATATTGAGAGAGAGGAGAGACGGTGAGAAATCGGCCCTAGGGTTCCTTGCCTTGCATCAGTGCCAATTTCCCTCACCCTAGGGATCTATTTATACTATGGGATACTAGGGTTTCACCGTTAACCCTAACTGAAAAACTTAGGCCCTAAGCAATCCAATATCCTTCTAGATTCTAGGCTTGGACGAATTTGAGGTTCCATAACCCTAAATTTCGTGCACCCCATTACCCATAAGGATACATAGCCCAAAACACAACTATCACACATTTGACAGTTTATGCCCCTTTATTCAATTAACCTCTTTAAGTTATCAAATTAATTCTTAATTAATATATAACTTATATTAATCAAATAACAATATTATTCCTTTAATATATTATTCTCATAATATATTAACAATAATATGTCTTCTCTCTTAACAAATCATCCTATCAAGTTGCTATGGTGAAGGCAACCCAAAAGGACCATGCATAATCAGGTCAAGTACTAACCAAATATAGTTACATCCTTAGACACTAATCCAACAGTCTCCCACTTGGATAAGTCTAGTAACTATAAATGCAAACACAATCCGATTAGCAATCGTAGCTCTCAAAGACGCTGTCAACTCTGATCATATCAGTAACCTGTCCTTTAGATAAGGGATCGTACAGTCCTCTGTTTTGATATCGTGCAGACGATACTCATTGTCCAACAACTATTTTCTCGATCTCAGATTTATTTGACAAAGAACTTAATTGAACACATCAATTCAGTCCTGACCGGGCCCGGCACATAAGTCAAATCAAATCATCGAGCGCCCGTGATATCGCTTTTATCCTCTTAGGATAAAAGTAACAGATAAACTTCAACTTATATGCATTTACTTATCAACTAACCAACTATACACAACAATGTGTTTTATGACATCAATTTACTGATGTGGTTTCGCCTTATCAATGTACAACCAATTCGTAAATAATAAACCATATATCTAGGTTTTAAGACCATATGATATTATTGTCTTGCAATCACTCCAAAGTGATTCCAACAAGCACGGGTTTATTCCAATGCTCAAAACTTGTTCATAAGCACTCATGAACGTTGCAGCAAACCTTTGCTATGTCTAATACCATTTACACAATCTACACACCAATTCACGACAATCTTCATTCATACCTACTTCCAACATATGAACGATTGTGGACAGTTTGAATAATTCGATTATTTTTAATAAACTCAATTATTCTGGAAGTCAAAACATGCAAAGTGAAACAATAGCTAAACAATTAACATAAGACAGTAACAATACTTATAAATAATACTCCTTTACTTAATCATCAAATGTCAATTACATTTATCTATTACACGTTTCTAATACTATATAATATAAACTAATATCATCCTTCGGCCCAATACTCCTAGCATGCTGCAAGTGCTTAACCCTGCTCAGTCCCTTCGTAAGCGGATCTACTGGGTTATCTTCTGATGATATCCTCTTAACTACGAGGTGTCCTTCTTTTGCTCGATGCCTAATAAAGTGATATTTTCTATTGATGTGCCGAGATCTACCATGATCCCTCGGTTCCTTGGTCAAGGCAACCGCTCCTTCATTATCACAGAAAATTTCCATGGGCTCCTTTATGGCAGGCACAACTCCAAGATCGCCAATGAAGTTCTTCAACCATATTGCCTCCTTTGACGCTTCGCTCGTTGCAATGTACTATGATTCGCACGTTGAATCAACTACAGTTTCCTCTTTGGAAGTTTTCCACGTTATTGCTCCTCCATTAAGGGTAAAGACCCATCCCGACTGCGAACGGTAGTTTTCCCTGTCGGTCTGGAAACTGGCGTCACTATACCCTCGCACCTTCAATTCATCACTCCCTCCAAGGACTAGAAACCATTCCTTGGTCCTCCGAAGGTACTTAAAGATGTTCTTGACTGCAATCCAATGCGCTCTACCAGGATTCACTTGATATCTACTGACCATGCTCAAAGCAAAGGCCACATCGGATCGAGTACAAGTCATAGCGTACATGATCGAGCCAACTGCGGAAGCATAAGGTACTCGGCTTATCTCAGCTATCTCGGCTTCGGTACTCGGACTTTGAGTCATACTCAACTTGGTATTACTCTGTATCGGTAGTTCTCCCTTCTTCGTGTTTTCCATATTAAAAGGTTAAGTCCAAGTTAGTGTGTCGGTTAACCACACACGCTCCACTAACGACTTTAGCAAGGAGCAAGTGTATATTCATGGCTTAGCATCACTTTCACATTTTACTAAAGTAACTAAGTTTAGGAATAAGGTTTAGTTACTTTGTATTTATCATTATACTTTTAAGGGGAATTATAGTCTTTGTCCTACCCGTTCGGCTAACGACCCTCCACCAGTCAAGGAAGCGGTGGGTGAGAGTGGACACCCATTAAGCTACCATTTTATAGGCAGCAACATTGTATCCCCCCTTATAGACCAACTTCGTGAATGAGGCCTACTAATGGTAAGACTGAGTTGATCTTATACACATATAAATTATTAACTTATAATATTATAAAGTATAAGGGTTGAATTTTAAATTTTAAAAATTCTAGGGTTTAGAATTAAAGTTTTCTAAAGTGACTTTACAAATCCAAAAACTTGAGGGAAAGTTTTGAAACTATTCAAAACCTTTCATTTCTAGAACTTATGAGTTTTAATGATTTTAATGAAAAAGACTCTTGGAATTCCATAACTTGAGGATAAGTTATGGAGTCCATTAAAATGCATTTAGATCAACAATTAAACTAACAAGCATGTCAAATAATTTCTATGATTTAACAAAACTCATAGGCATGCGTAATTCATATCAACATCCTTCAAGAATCATATGAACTTAATATAAAACATGAAACTTTGACAATTATCATTAAAATTGGATAAGCACAATCATTACCTCATCAAAAACATGTTTAACAATCTAAAAACAGTTTAGGGTAGTGATCCTAGTCCAATTCCAGCATTAAAACATGAAATTCTGCACTCATGGCCTCCACCTCGTCGAGTGCATGAACCAAGTCAACGAGTTGGATGAACTTTCACATGGACTCGTCGAGTCCCCAATGGACTCGGCGAGTTCACTAAACAGTGAGTTAAAAACCGATTTTTTCAGCAAATTGCATCAAGTATAATTGAAAACAAGCCCTGGCTCTAATACCACTGATGGGTTTTGAGCATTCTAATAGTCCTAGGGTGTGCATGCAAGCCTAGAAACCTTGGATCTATGTTTTATCTATTATACATGCAAACTTTTTTTTTCCAAGGTTTCATCCTAACTAGCATATGATTGGGGTATATGTAATGTAATAACTAGTAGAATGACATACCTTTCTTGTCGCTTGGATTCCTAAAGACTTTGTGAGCCTAGCACCCCAAATGTGATGCCTCAAATGCTTCACACAACACCACCAACAATTGGAATAACTTGAGAGAAGATTACTATGCACCAAAATTGGCTAGCCCTCACTAGTATCTCTTATGTCTCGATTTTACAAGTATGAGGCTTCTTTATATAGTGTGCATATTAGGGTTACACCATGTAACTCATGCCTTTCCACATTCCTCATGATTCAACGGTTTTAACCTCCATGGAGTATCCATGGGTAACCACATGGGTTTAGCCCATCATGAAGAACTATGGATCATAAGCCTACTATATAAGAAGGAACAATTTATAAAATCAATTCCATTTATTTAATTAGTCTCTTTTGATCACAAAAGTTATTCCAAACTAATTCTTGATCAATACTAATTAAATAATTCATATTAATATATTAGAAATTATAATATATTAATAAACCATCAATATCCTCTTTTCACAAAAGTGTATCCAAATTGTTCCGATGCCATGCAACCCAAATGGACCATGCCAAATCGGTTCAAGTAGATACCAAATATAGTTATGGACTTAGACACCTTATCCAACAGGCTAAACACAAGAAAACAATGTTAAAAGAGAATGTACCAAACATTCAACAAGATTAAGAGCAAAAATGATGAAATTCTTGAGGGTTCTTGGCCTTCCAAAAGCTCCAAAATCTCCAGAGGATTGTTCATATTTCGGATGTGCAAGAGTATGCTAAAGTGGAACACCAACCTTCCCATCATAGAGCTTCAACGAAATTTCTAAAAATGCCCCAGAAGGAACCCACGCGGGCCGCATGGGTATCTTACGCAGGTCACGTAAGAGTGCCGGGGTTTTGGCCTTGATCATGTGTTGGGCCTCCACAGCTTAACCATTGGCCCAGTTTGAGCCCGATCAGTTTATAGCCTATTTTTCTTCAAGATTTCTTAAATTTGAGCCCAATTTGTCTTTGCCAAATCAGTCATAGCCCCTGTAGTCGCCCAATCATCAATTCTCGCATGCTAGAAAATTCTCCCGCATCTTGCAAATCTAAAATTTAATTCTTCCAAGCCTTCAAGTAACTGACAAGCCCACTCCATGCATCAAGCTAAAAATTCTCGTCATCCTCCAAGTCCAATTGCTTCCCAAAGATCCCACTCCACTAGTCTCCTTAAAATCTGCAATTATACTCACGAAACTAGAAAGTACCCCGAAGTGGTCATAAAATAACAATAAAGAAAATATGCATCGAAGTTAACTAAAATGTGAATGAAATATGCTAAAATAAACTATAAAAAGAAGTTAATAAAACGAAACCATCAAATCACCCAAAGCTTAAACCTTACTTTTCCTCAAGTAAGACAAGACTAAAATGTAATCAGGATGAACTACCCTAAGAAAAAAAAGAATGGATAGAACCGCGGAACCCGATCACCGTTAGTCAACGTGGTCAAAATTAATTTTGCTAGTATCTCACGAGTTTTTCATCCAATGACAATGGAACCAGAAACCACAGCCAGAACAACTCCTTTAGATGAGTAAGGAGGGATGGTCAATCGCAACTCCAATGGAACATGCATACAATGAAGAACATATGTAGTGCAGAGAAATCAAATGGGTAGGCTCGTATTGAGCTCTTTTTTTTAAGTGTAAACTCTTATCATGAAAGTTATGTGCTCTCATGTCTGTCGGCCATTCTAAAGTGTGATTGGGTTTCATCGCTCAGACACCATTGTAGGAATCAGTTCACTTCGTGATGGCCCTAACCTCCCGAAGTATCCGACTTGACAGTCTCTCTAACATCACTAATTTGTGAAACAAAAACAAATCGATCTATATACAATAAAGCAAACCTATATAAATGAATATCAAACGTCGGGTGACCAAAATGTAGGAAAATTTGTTCTATAATTGAACTGCTCACCTATCTAAGATAATCACAATTTGGATTTTTTTTAATAGCATTAACTTGAAGGTAATGCACTAACTTATTGAATTTTTCCTTTTTATCAAGAAAACTTTTTTGACTCAAAATTTGGTTCCCAAAAGTATGTAAGTGGAACAGAAGGTGTGAAAATGACCATGTGTGGAACGTAAGCTCCTTTTAAAACTTGTGATTTTTCAAAAATAATGGAAATTTCCAAATGTGGACTAAAAGACTCTATAGAATCCTAAGAAAATCGCAATAATAATATGATCAAGTAAAGAGACCGGATATGGATTCTACTCCGGGACAAGCATCAGTGCTACATCCTAACAGTTCAAACATGATCAAGTGTGAGCCTTTGGGCGGTATGGACCGTAAGGCTAAGAACATCCATTGCTATAGTATATCCTACATTTGTTAGTATTGCATGCTTAATTCTTCATGAAACTACATGGCCATGATCACTTACCCCTTTAAGCTCTAGTAGTTGATCCCAAGTATGAAGTCTCAAAATGCAGCTAGTGGTCCTGGTTTGATGGGTGAGATAGCAACAAGATCCTGGACCAATAATGATACAATAACTATGAACTTGCTCCATGGCTTCCAAAGAAGGTGAGAATAAACAAACAGCAAAATGCATGAATGATAATGCCCTAAGCTAAATGTTATGCATAAATAAAAAGTGGAAAAGAAGAAAATAAAATCCTTTTGGAATTGTATAAAATAAAAGAAAAAAAATTAATGCAAATTAGCCTAATACTAAAATTATATGCAACCTATCTAAAAATGCATGAAAAAAATAAAAGGAAAAGGGAAATGCCCTACCGCAAGTTTAAGAAGAACCATTGTGCTCAATGCTTAAGTAAATGGCGGAAATGACCTAAATCGGAGGGTCGAGCGGCGAAAGTTTTTGTGGCGGTAATGGTAGTCCTACATATGCTGGACCTGACGGGAAGTGGCTGGGAATGACCGCTCCAGCCTATCAATCCAGGCTAACATATCTTGGATAGGTCGCGTGTTCTCTTGCGTCTGAATGTCTATGTGCTGAACGATGGAGAACCTTGTGGTGAATTGGTCAAAGAATGCAGGGGGAAATATGATGGGATCTCGTGTCCCCTCTGCGGTTGCGGCTGATGCTGGGGCTGGTCAAAATGTTGTGGAGGCTGAAATGGTCATCTTCTTGATCAACAGGCAGGGGGTAATCGAATGGAATGATCCATTGCTCGGGGTCGGTTGGTTCAAAAGACCCAACATACTCATGAAGGAGAATGAGGTATGGCTGATTAACAAGATTCTATATGTGACCACCGAGTGATTCGTGAATGATGAGCATTTATCGAAGCACATTGATGTTGAGACGAGAGGGGTCGGTAGCTTTTTCAAATGGAAGGGTGGAGAAATGAAGTAGACATGGGGGTCTAGATTCAATGAGTGTGATCAAGCCTCCAATGAAAGTGTCCCCGGTGTCCATGGTGGTGGTGTTGAAACATATAGCGAAAAAGAATGTTGCAAAGTCCGGGTTGGGTCCATTTTCACGAGTCATGCACCAAAGAAAAAAATAATGCATCTTTGGAAATTTGACCCACTTCGGAGCGAGCAAAAATGGTGCATGTAAGAACTTGGTGGGCCAGACGTAAACATGGATGAATGATTGAGGAAGTCTTGGAGGAAGATGATCAATGTCGTGGTTTGTGGGTGATTTGTTGCCAAAAATGGTGTTCGTTAAAGGTTACGGGCCGAGGATCCTGTTCGGAGTAAGTATGGTCCATCGGGGTACCCATTACAGTGTTGACGACCCGAAATGGCAATGATCTATTTTCGCCTAGCATTTAGAAAGTGTCGGTCTTCGTCTCGTCATCAGCGTGGAATGTGGAAAGGAATTCCAAGGTCGGCTCAACGTAGGTGGCTACACGATTATGAAGGAATTGACCCTAACCAATGTTGTCAAATAGTGCTTGAAGTCCCTTGAGCACTCCGAGAGCTTTAAAGGACTCTCTATGGAGGAAATTTTTTTATTTGAATTTTCCTTGTTGGAAATGAGGAATTCATATGTTTTACGGTGCTCGCGATTCAACAAACGAAACGGGGGTTATTGGATTTGCTTTTCCACCCAACCTTAGATGAACGAGGTCCAGTTCCAGCTTTTGTGTGCTTAGACATTGTGGCACCGGACAAGAATTTGAAAATATGGATTCACAATTCACACTAAATTCCACATGGATGACAACACGATTCCAACAAGAAATGGGTATTCAATATGAAAAAATTCAAGATAAAGGAATTAATGTACCCAATTTTCTTATACCTGAGACGAATTGTAGAAGCGGAATTAGAACCGCCAAAAAGAATCTTCAAATCACACCCCAAGCTTATGAGTTTTCTCTGTGTTTTACGCTGGAAGTGCTAGAACGACCCTAAAAACGTGCCTCAAGATGATTTTTCGGCGACCAGAGTGGCGGCACGTGGAATCGGGCGAGAATTCTTTAGTGATTATTTGGGGGAAGATTGGTATGGTTCTAAAGCCCTTGAGAAGAGAAACAAAACCCCGTGCTCGGAATCTCCAATAGTGGCCAGAGATGGCCGGAAAATGCGAAAGAAGGTGGTGGTGGTTGGTAGTGGGTGGTGGTGGCGGCCGGAATTTTGACCACAGATCGGACCGGTTTTCGGGTGGGGTTTGAGGAGGATGAAAAATGGTGAAGAATGGCAGTGGTTTCGCGGGATTCCGACCGGTAGAAATCCGGGTTTCGCGGGATTCCTGCGTTTCAAAAAATTGAGATTTTCCAAAAACTTGATTTTTTTAGCCAAAAATAGTCCCTATAAGGCCCAATTTCAAAATTTTGACAAAAGTTTGGAACAAACCGGGATGGAAAGTGAAACCTTTCAACAATTTTATTTTTCAAAATCCCCAAAACGCTTTTTAAAACAATTTATTGAATTGGAGAAGGATTAAATCACAATACTTTACAAAAATGCCCTTCTTTAACGTCTTTGGTGAGACATCTTCCTCGCTTGCTTCAACACATTGGGACATCCAAATCGATCATCTCAAGAGCATTAGCATTGAAACCTTCATAAAATTCCTTCAAACATTCCCCATTAAGATTGGAAACTTGTCCCGTCTTTTCGCTTTAAATTTCGACTGCTGCATGGTCAAAAGTCTTGATCACAACAAAAGGGCCAATCCACCTTGATCTTAACTTGCCCGGAAATAACTTCAATCATGAATGGTAAAGTAAGACCCTATGCCCCAGTTCAAAATGCTTTCGGGTGATGGACTTATCATGGAAAAGCTTCGTTTTATCAAAATAAATCCTTGAGTTTTCATAAGAGTTATTTCTCAATTCTTAAAACACTTAGATATGAAGCTTCCTATGTCTTCACGCCTCATCAACATTGAAATTGCAGTATTAGACCGCCCAAAATGCACGGTGCTCTAATTCCATGGAAAGATGACATGGCTTTCCAAAAACCAACCTAAATGGAGACATCCCTACCAGGGTCTTATAAGCGGTCTGGTAGGCCCATAAGGCATCCTCAACCCTTAAACTCCAATCCTTTCTTGTTAGATTCACTGTTTTCTCAAGGATGTGTTTCACTTCACAATTTAAAACCTCGGCTTGATCGTTTGTTTAGGGGTGTTAAGCGGTTGATACATAGTGGGTCACATTGTACTTTCTCAATAAAGCCTCGATCATCTGGTTGAAAAAATGTGTCTCTCTGTCACTAATCAAAGCCCTAGTCACACCAAATCTGACAAAGGTATTAGATTTTAAAAACTTGATAACCATTTTGGCATCATATGATCTTGTGGCTTTGGCCTCACCCCATTTGGAGACATAGTCAACTGTGAGCAAAATGTAAACGTTGCCAAATGAGACGGTAAATGGGCCCATAAAATCAATCCCCCATACATCAAAAAAATTCACAAACAATGATTGGATTTTGTGGCATTTGGTTCTTATGTGAAATGTTCGCCGTCCTTTGGCACCATTCATAATTTTGCAAAACAAATAACAATCACGTGACATGGTTGGCCAATATAGTTCACACTCGAGAACTTTTCTCAAAGTTCTGTTAGGTCCGAAGTGTCCCCCACAAGAAAATTCAAAAAAAAAAATTGCAAAATAAATTGATGTTCTTGTTGGGGTAAACATTGCCTAATAATTTGATCGGGACAATGTTTCCACAAATAAGTTTCATTTCACACATAATATTTTGAATCATTTTTCAATTTATCTTTTTGAGCATGTGTGAATGTGTCGAGATACCTTTTCGTGAACAAAAAGTTAACAATATCGGCATACCGAGGTGTAGATTGAATAAGGGAAAAGAGATGCTCATCCGAAAAGTCATCCCGCAACAGGAGAGGAGCTTCGTTTGAAGTGATCTGGCTTAGGTGGTCGGCAACAAGATTCTCGCATCCACTCTTATCCCGAAATTCCAAATCAAATTATTGCAATAATAAGCTCCACCGGATGAGTCTTGGCTTTGCATCTTTCTTTGTCATCAAGTACTTGAGAGTTGCATGATCCGAATACACTATGACTTTGGTGCCAAGTAGATATTGCCTAAATTTCTCCAAAGCAAACACTATGGCCAACAACTCTTTTTTCGTGGTAGAGTAGTTGCTTTGAGCATTGTCTAGTGTTCTTTATACATAGTAGATCACATGGGAGGCTCATCCATTCTTTTGACCCAAAATGACGCCTATAGCATAGTTGCTTGCATCACACATGATTTCAAATGGGAGATCCCAATTTGGAGCATGCATTATGAGAGAGGATGTAAGAAACTCCTTGAGCTTGTCAAAAGCTTCTTGAAACGACTCAATAAACTCGAAATCAACATCGTTTTGCAAGACTTGGCACATTGGTCTTGTTATCTTTGCAAAATCCTTAATGAATCTTTGGTAGAAACCTGCATGGACCAAAAAAGAACGAACTTCCCAAACACAAGTCGGTTAAGGTAAGCTTGGAATAACATCAATTTTAGCCTTATCTACCTCATTTGCTTTCTTTGACACAATGTAACCCAAAATAAGACCTTGACTCACCATAAAATGTCATTTCTCAAAATTTAAGGTGAGATTGTTTCAATGCATCTTTTCAAAATTTTGGTGAGATTGGTGAAACATTCTTGAAAAGAGTTGCCAGATACCGTAAAGTGATTCTTAAAAACTTCAGTTATGTTTTCAACATATTCTGAGAAAATACTAACCATGCAGCGTTGGAAAGTATCCGGGGCATTACACAATCCAAATGGCATTCTCTGGTATGAAAAAGTGCCAAATAGACATGTAAAAGTTGTCTTCTCTTGGTCTTCCGATGCTACCGGGATTTGGTGAAAACCAGAATACCCATCTAGACAACAATAACGTGATTTCCCGGCCATCCTTTCTAAGATTTAGTGAAAGAAAGGAAATGGAAATGATCCTCTATTGCTTGCATTGACTTTGCAGTAGTAAATACATACTCTTCACCCATTTTGCATGTAATTGGGGACCATCATACCTTTATTTTTCTCGACCATCATGATTTCCGTCTTCTTCGGTACCAATTTCACCGGGCTCACCCACTTGCTATCCGAGATTGGATAAATCATCCCCAAATCAAGAAGCTACAATATCTCTTTCCTGAAAACTTCCATCATTTGCAGATTCAACCTTCTTTGTGCATCCCTACATGGCTTGCATTCATCCTCCATTAAAATATTGTGCATGCAAGTGTAGGGGCTCAATCCTTTAATATATGCAATTGTCCAACCCATTGCTTCTATAGGTTCCTTCAACACCTTGAGGAGTTGCTCTTCTTCAAACTCAGTTAGGTGAGTAGAAATGATAACAGGAAGAGTCTGCTTTTTTCCCAAGTAAGCATAGTTCAAATGTTGAGGTAGGACCTTTAATTCCAATTCTAGGGGTTGAACAAGGGATGGTGGCAAATTTTTATGGGTTTGGGGCAACTCGATTTGCTTGACATGAAATCTGGTAGATTTCTTCACCTCTAATATTTTTACCAACTTCTCATCTCCAAATAATAAAGCTTTAATTGTTCGGCTAGTTTCCCACAATCAAACCCCTTGCTTAGGATTATTTCTAACATATCACCGTTAGAAAACTCGAACACTTCTTGGGTTATTGATTCAACAACATCAACAAAGTACAAAGATGAAACATCACTAGGATATCTCATGGCATCGTAGATATTAAAACTTATTGTTTCACCATCAAACTCCATTGTAAAACTTCCCGCATACACATCGATTTTTGTCCTAGCCATCTTCAAAAACGCTCTCCCATGTAAAATTAGAGCCGATTTCGAGGACACTTTTTCTTCTTGATCAACCACATAGAAATCCATTGGGAAGACCAATTGGTTCACTTGTACCAAAACATCTTCTAAAAAACGCCTAGGAAAGACACTTGATTTTTCCGCAAGACAAATTATGACACCGGTTTCACTTAAAGGATTCATATTCAATGATTCATATACCGAGTAGGGCATGACATTGATAGAAGCACCAAGATCAAGCATGGAACTACTAAAATAGACATCCCCAATCTTGCAATGAACCGTAAACATTCCCGAATCTTTGCACTTGCGTGGGAGTTTCCTTTGTCAGACCACAGATTTATTCTCGTTCATCGAAATCTTTTCATTCCCCTTCAATTTTCTCTTGTTGGTACAATGTTCCTTCAAGAATTTTTCATATCAAGGGATTTTCTTGATTACATCAAGTAATGGAATGTTCACTTCCACCTTTCGGAAGGTGTCCAAAATTTCTTTCTCCTCCATGTTCTTCTTGAAGTTTCAAGTCGAGAGGGGAATGACGGTTGAGTGGCTATTGGTGTCACCAAAGGAATAGTCTTCATTGGAACTCTAGCTTGTGCATCATTCTTTACTAAAGGATCCTCAATGGGTGTGATCTCTATTTCTTCCTCATCTTCTGTTGAATTCTTCTTGGAACTACTCTCTCCGGTTTGTTTACCACTCTTCAAAGAAACTACATTGACATTTGGGTTCTTTTCTTTGACAAGGTAATTTGCCACGGGACTCCAACTTGATTATAGATGTAACTATATCTCCCATTTTTGCTTCAAGGTTGGAGATACTAGTCCTTGTCTCTTTTTGGAATTGTTGGGTACTAGTGGCTAAGGATTTGATAAAGTCTTCAAGACACATTCCAGAGCTACTCGGTTGGGATTGAGGAGGTTGTTGGTGATTATGTGGAGGGTCCGGTTTGGGTTGACAGTGTGGTTGTGGATGTTGGTAGTGAGGTTGTTGTGATAGGTAGGAGGTTCTAACCAATGCATTTTGAGTAAATGATCTTGGGTTGTAGCTCATATTGGGATTTAGTTTCCAACTAGAATTATATGCACTTTGGTAACCGTATGGTTTGTTGTGGTAATTTTGGAATTCTCACGTGGCATTCATGTGTTCCACTTCTTCTTGCAGGATGGGACACATATTCATATGATGTCCCATTGTTGCACATATTCCACAAACTATAAGTTGTGGAGTTTGTCCCATGGCTAGCTTTTGGACAAAGGATGCTAATTCTTTTATTTGATACTCTAGATTCGACGTCCCCACTTCGTTGACTTTTTGTTCAGTTTCTCTCTTCATATCTTGGCGCGGGCCAAAATGTTGTGGATTTGCAGCTATGGTGTTGAAGAGTTGTCTTGTTTGTTGTGGAGTTTTGCTAAAGACATCTCCACCACTTGAGGCATCAACTAGTTATCCCTCCATTGGCAACAATCCCTCATAGAAGTCATGAATGAGGAGTTGTTTCGGAATTTGATGTTGTGAACAACTATAGCATAAATTGTTAAACCTTTCCCAATAATCATGGAAAGTGTCATTTTGACCTTGGCAGATTCCAAAAATCTCATTTCTAAGACTTGAGACTCTTGAAGCGGGATATAACTTGTCAATAAAAGCTCTTTCCATGTTGGTCCATGAGTTGATTGACCCCGGGGGAATATAGAATAACCATTTATTTAATCTATCGGCCAATGAAAAGGGGAATGTCCTTAATTTGATTTGCTCATCGGTTGACCCTTGTGGCTTCATACTAGCGCAAATAATGTGGAACATCCTCAAGTGCTTATGAGGGTTTCATTCTCTAATCCATGAAAAGTTAGAAGGTGATGAACTAGACTTGACTTGAATTCCGAACCACCTTCCAAAACGGGGTAATTGATACCGGTTGGAGTTTGTGTAACACCAATTTCCATCATTTGCCTCAAGGGTCTTTCAAGAGCTTCTCCGCTACCCCCATTGCAATTAGGTTTCTGATGCGAGGATTTCGTTGTATGGGTGGTGTTTCGGCAATTTCTTGGCGAGGGTTGCGGCTAGAATTGGATTCCGTATCAATTGATGAAGCGGTTTCAACCTCCGGATCCCCATGAGGGTTTGAAGTTTGACCACGTTCTATTCTCTTTTCCTTCGCCAAATACCTTGCTTCTCTTTCAATCTCCGGATTATAAATCAAAGCACATGTACATTAAGATCTGGGCGTAGAGAAACAAATTTATTAAAAATAAAAAAATCCCCGACAACGGTGCCTAAATTTGGTGGTTGTCGAAGTCAAAAAATTAATAATCCTAAATCTTATACACTAAAATAGTGTATAGTGGTAAAGCGATCGTATCCACAGAGATAGGTTCAATTCTATAGATCTATGAAAATCTCTTTGCAAAAATACTTGAAAAATAAAAATAAATTAAAAGGGCAGGGGGGGGGGGTCTTTTGAAATACTTGAAATAAACTACGATTAAACTAAGATTTAAATAGACAATTTCAACAAAAACAAGAGTTTGATGTAGAATGATTAAGGGAAAGATGGTCGACTAAAGGTTTCCTCACTTTGACTTTTTGATGAACATATCATTAGAATCCAATGATGCAATACTTGTTTTAAATCATTAATTTGGCTATAACAATCCAAGAAGCTTGAGATTACTTAGCCTTTTCTTAGTAATTAAAATAGTTAGAATAACTCATAAAATTTCCTTAGTCAAAGTCATAATTTCCATTAAGCATGTAATTAGTGAAAATCAACTAGCATTAAGAACCAAAAAGTCATCAAATCGAAAAGGAGTCAAATGCTGTTACTACCATGTTGGAGGAAATCTTTTTATGATTGTGTGAAGCAAAACTAACACAAAAATGATATGTTGCTTGCTAATTTGAGGATCTTTTACTTAATCAAGAAATTAGCGAACTAATCACCACAACCACATTTAAACTAATGAATAAACACATATAAGTAGTGATAATATGTTAAAATACAAAACATTCCATAAATATCCAAGAACAAGTTTATGGAATCTTCAACATTCAACAACTAGTCAAAAGATTTCACCAAAGTCAACCAATTTTTGTTTTAGCCTAACACGCCTAAACACAAGAAAACAAAGTTAGAAGAGATTGTACAAAACATTCAACAAGATTGAGAGCAAAAATAATGAAGTTCTTGAGGGTTTTTGGCCTTCCAAGAGCTCCAAAATCTCCAGAGGATTTTAAATGTCAGATTTCCAAGAGAAGACTAAAGTGGCACACCAAACTTTCCAATATAGAGCTTCAAGTAAAGTCTGAAAATGCCACAGTAGGAACCCATGCGGGCCGCGTGGGTATCTTACGCGGGTCGCGTAAGAGTGGCTGGGTTTTAGCCTTCTTCAGGTGTTGGGCGTCCACAGCTTAACCATTGGCCCAGTTTGAGCCCGATCAGTTTCTAGCCTATTTTTTTCAAGATTTCTTCAATTTGAGCCCAATTTGTATTCTCCAAATCACTTGTAGCCCCCGTAGTCGCCCAATCATCAATTCTCACATGCATGAAAATTCTCCTGCATCTTGAAAATCTAAAATTTAATTCTTCCAAGCCTTCAAGTAATTGACAAGCCCGCTCTATGCATCACCTCCATAACCATCAAGCCCAAAATCCTCATCGTCCTCCAAGTCCGATTGCTTCCCAAAGATCCCGCTCTATTAGTCTCCTTAAAATCAGCAATTATACTCACGAAACAAAAAAGCACTCGACAGTAGTCATAAAATAACAAAAAAGAAAATATTCATGGAAATGTGAATGAAATATTCTAAAATAAACTATAAAAAGAAGTAAATAAAACGAAACTATCACATATTTGACCAATTCATGACCAAACATAATTTCATGTATTAATACTCAACTTTCGTTATGATCGGGTGGACCTTTAGTGTTTGATCCTTGGGTGTACTACACCTCACATTGATAATAGGATCAGTTTTAATTCCTTAAGCTAGAACGTTCTCGAATTTCCTTTGGTCAATATGATCATTTACCTCCGAGATCCTTTTACGTTTAGCAACCAAATTATTAAATAGTTGGAGACTTGACAGTTGTACATTGATGCCTCCATCAACAAAAGCATACTTCATTGTAAGCTTAGAGGAATAACATTCATCATTCTCCTGTTTCTTAGAGGCAATATGCTTAGCGAGAATTTGTTGGACTTCCTCAACTGGAAATCTCCAGTCCCTAGCTAAAGTGTCAATATTGATCGTGACCTTCCATTTCTTGATGGGAGGAGCAGATGAATCTTCACCAGCGTCATGAACCCCCCTGAGGAGGTGGTCTTCCATCACTATCAGCACCTTGAGGAATCTTCACCTCAGGATTAGCTTATGGATAAATAATGTTCAGAGGCACAATCGTGACATGAAATCCAAAGAAATCATTCTCTAGTATCAGTATCATGCTGATCATCAACGTCTTCAGTCCATCGAAAATGGTCAGCATGTACTACATTTTCTTTATCATTCTCCCCTTTTTGGCATCATCAGTAAGTGGAGAAGACCCTAGAGGAGAACTTGTAGGAGTGAAAATGATGATATTTGCTCCCCTTAGATAAATAACTTTCTTCTATCAAGAGTTACCGAGTTACCATTCAAAAACACTGTATCACATATTATAGCACAATGAATCAACGTATCACGAGATGCAGTGGAAGATATCAACGTATCATGATTTTCATCCAAATAGTGGATAGGTTAGTGATGTCTCATGACAGTATGTTGTGATACAATAGATCATTGACATAGTATTATGAAGTCTCATTAGCGTATGGTCTTATACACTGAATCATTAATTTTTTATTAGAAGAAAATGAAAAGAGTGGGTAGGTACGTGTGATATACCCTTGAACAAGATATACCCATCATCATAGATTTCTAAATTCTCATCAGCGTCTGGCATCTTAGGATGAATTACAAATGTTTTAAGAATAAAAATAGGGTGAGAAAGGATTGGGGCGTGTGGTACATAGCTAACAATTGGCATAGAGTTTCGAACTTTTATCAGTGTATGGTATAATACAATGAATCCTTAAACTCTATTTTTAGAAGAATTGAAGTAACCATTTGTCAATAAAGGACCTGGCAAGTATCTGTTACAATTATGAAAATGTAATCAAGGTAAGCCACTTAGTAATATCAATGTTTCAACATGACATAAGACTTGATGCGTATGACAAGCATGCTTCTTGGGACAAGGTCAGGGAAGATATTTTTAACCAATAAAATAACCACCCAAGCCTTGTAAATAAATTACTAATATGGACTAGGGAATCTCATGTTGAAAAATATGTCAAGGTATAATAATAATATGGGTAGGTGATGCAATGTCATCTCAGTAGATGGTCTCGTTGATGAGATACTTAGAGAGATTTAGGCACATACGCAACATGCTTCCAGAGACAGAGGATTGTCAAAAGTTTCATACTTGCAATTCATTAGAAGATGTTAAAAACACAAAAAGTATCTTCCAAACAAGAAAATGGATTTCATGTCATTGAAAGCATGTCGATTATAGCAATCAAGTTGTTCATTATCTTCTCATCCAGTGCCTTGGTAAATATATCGACCAATTTATCAGTGGTTGGAATGTATAACATTTCAACATTGCTTTTTCTGAATGATATCACGGATGAAGCGATGACGGATGTCGATGTGCTTATTCTTGGAATGCTTATCCAGATTCTAAATCATCAATATAGTGTTGGTATTGTCACAAAAAAATAAAAATCATGGTGAATGAGAATCCATAATCTTGAAGATGATTTTGAATCCAAAGAATCTGATCGCAACACCTTCCAACAAAAACCAATTATGCTTCAGCAATCAAGCAAGCCACTGACATCTACTTCTTGCTTGACAAGGTCACAAGTCGATTTCCTAGCAATTGAGCTCCTCCTGAAGTACTCCTTCGATCGTTACCACCTCTACCATGATCAGACTCAATATAACTAACCAGCTTGAATTCTGAGTCATGTGGATACCATAGCCCAAGATTTCATGTATGTTTTAGATAACAAAAGATTCTTTTAACAACGAGGATTTGAGATTCTTTTGAATTGGTCGGATAGCAGGCACACAATATGGTGGCAAACATAATATCCGAGTGACTGGTAGTAAGATAGAACAGAGAGCCCATCGTTACTCTATACATTGCTATATTAATGTCAGTGATAGTTGGATCGGTGGATACAGTCACATATGGTGAGTTCGGGGTCTTTTCTGGTTTACTCTCAGAGAAACCAAACTTCTTCAGGAGGTCAGAGATATACCTTGTAACACCCACAGCTTCGGACTAGTCAATTTAGAGACGATAAGCGTCAAAAATGAGTTTTTAATAGAATAATATTTAGAATAAATAATATTAACCAACTTATAATATATGTCACAAGGGTTCTGTACATATAAATAACGCCGAAATCTGAGTTATAACAAAGAAGTTATGACATGTCGAAGTTTTACGGCAAAACCGACACGACATTAGGAATCGTAAAAAAAGGGATTTTTTGATAAAATACTTTTTAGCCTTAGAGATATAGATCAAAGTTATAGTATACGTTAAACCGAGAACATATATAAAAAGAATGCCCAAATCTAACTTCGTATGAGGAAGTTAAGATTTTTCTATGATTTGGCATAATAGTGCACAGCCCAGAATTCGAATTTTAGATTGAGCAGTTTTTGGCCAACGCACACTAAATGAGAATTGAAGATCTCATTAATAGGAGCTCAACCATAAAAATACAGACGAAAACGGAATGTGTATGTAGAAGTTATGAATTTTACGTAGTCATTTTTACAGTATAATCTCCTCTTCCTGTTAAATATAAAATTGGTCAAGAACTAGCCAACATAGTCAAAAGGAAAGTTGTAGATCTTGTTTTTACCTATTCGTGGATATAAAGAACGTAAAAAACGGAGCTCGTATGCGAGATTTCTTATTTTTATAAGTCGGGAATGAGCTGTGCGAAATCGGGTGATGTGGCGAAATCCTGGCCGTTGTTTCCTCCCCAAGGCTAGCCATCAGATGGTGACACCTGGCCATGCAGTCGATCAGTAGGTTCTCCTACTCAATGAGTACGGTTTCCATCCATCCTATAAATAGAGGTTTCAGGTGAAGCATTCTTCTACCACCTTCCAACTTCTCTTTCTCTCTCTAGAACCTATCTCTAACCTTCCAAACCCCCCAAACCCTAGGGTAACTCTCTAGCATGAGAAGGAAGCCCCAGAGCTCCCGACGGCTATGAAAAGAAGAGATGTTCGCTCAGAAACGCTACTCCAGCGAATCCTGGTTCTAATAAAAAGTCGTTGTAAGTGAGATACGCCTACCATACTTTAAATATATCTTATATATAAATATGATATGGTTATTATTAATTTATAAAAATGATTTATCAATGATTGCAAGTCAGTATACTGATTGATCTACTTATGACCATGATGTCTAGGCTGTCATTTAGTGAGGTGTTTAAAGTGGGATTTCCAAACAGTATACTTCGTATACCAAATGGACCCTACCTCCGATATGATCCTACCTGGTGGTTCCTTACTTGATATATCATGAAGTAGACTTTGATTTAATGATGAATCTAGACTAATAATTAGTTGCAATAAAGATTAGACTAAAACAAAGCAATAATAATGCCATCGAAGGAAAATAGAATCGTTAGAAGCGGAGTGCTACCCGAGTTTGGAATCATCACTTTAACAAGTAAGTGCATAGTCCCTTTCATTAACATGATTTTAATACAAGTATTGATTGAAGTATTAAATATATGTTTATGTGAGACTTATTTGATGTTGCTTGAAATACTTGATTATATATGATGATTTAGGATAAAGAGTAAACCTAAATTAATTATGAGGAATATTGGGTAGTATCTTCTTACAAGTATGACTGAGTTATACTCAGAGAATAGAACTTTAATATATGTCATTCATTCAGGAGCATGGATTAGACATGGTCATTATCCCTAGTCCGAGAGTATGGATTGGACATAGTTAAATGTCATTAATCCGGTAGTATGGATTAAGACATAGCCAGTTGTCCTTAGTCCGGGAGTATGGACAGGACATAGTTATCTGTCATTCATCCGAGAGTATGGAATGGGCACAATTATTGATCCGAGAACATGGATTAGATATAAGAGTAAGAGGTAAAATTTATGGTCTGAGAGTATGGATAGTTTCGTTGTGAGGATTGACAGGGTGGGGTGAGAGTTGATTATAAATATGGGGAAATTGTATATTTTGTGAGTTCTAAATTATATATATGATATAACATTGTGGGATTGAAACCCCGAAGTACTCACCAGGTTTCCCAACCCGACCCACTCAAGCTTATTTGTATCATAGGTGTCAATATGAAGTTACATTACATTATGATATTAAAAAGATATAGATCACTAGTGTAAATAAATGAAAGTTATGTTTATGCTTATGTTTCTGTATTGAAGGTGACATCCCAAATGTTTTAAAATGAATAAAGTACATTTCTTCGGAAATGCTTTGATAATGTATTTATCATGTTTTTCTGGGAACAAATTCCGCAAAACTTTTATTAAAAGAGTTACTCATATTTTTATAAAGCATAAACAAAATCAGTCTTTTCTGGCCGTGAAAATGGGGATGTAACAGTTGGTATCAGAGCATTAGTTTAAGTGAACTAGGAATAAGGATTTATTTCTAGACTTAAACTTATAATGCTAAGAAATGATTGTGAGGAGTGTGTCCAATATATCTATGTTAGTACACCTGAATAGACACAAGCACTAGCTTATTTAGGGAAATGCCTAAAATGCTTTTATGTGCTAAATGATTTATGATATGCATTATATGATCGGTTCTATGGTATGTTGTCGACCGGATCTGGAAACTTGATGTGTTTAGATTTCTAAACGTTTAATTACAGTATTAGAACTGCCATGTAACTTTTCGGAGTAATAAGGAGCATTACACGTCTAAATCTTCTCTACCTATATTCTTGCCTCGATGCACTGAACGCATGCTTCCGTGAACATAACATCATGGTGAAGACTCGTAGAAAATTGAGTAAATGGAGGAAATGAAAACGCTTATGATAGTGAATGATACCAATCAGAAGATATCATAAGAGTGGTATCTTGCCTTTAGAATATGTCTGATAAACTAACAATACATTCAGAGGAGTACGATACGTCTGAAGTACACCTTCGATTGGCGGGATGATGGAACGACTGGTGTAGTTTCTGAAGTTGTCCCATTGTATGGCGTTTCCACCAGCAACCAAGTTAAAATAGAATTAATGATTGAAGATACGCATGGAAGAAGTCCTAGTAGAGTCTAGGGAAAATTTATGATTGTTTGGACACATTTGTATGTGTTAAAATTGCTTTCATGATAGTAACTTGGAAAACTACGAGACAATACTTGGGACGAGTAGGCGTAGGTGTGAATGGTAGTAGAGGCCTACACTACCGGAAGCACAGGACTCATGCTTGGATCAGAGAAATTCACAAGGTTACCAAGGCACTATTAATTGATTTTGTTTTGTTCATGTCTATCGTTACCATCGTTTCGGTAATGACTAAGAAGATGATTGTTAATCCGACCCTAGTTGTCATATCAAATCGAGTCCGACTAAGATGAATATGTTATGTGGTTCAAAGTACCAAGGTATCGAGTTAGAAGATTGAAGTGAAAGATAATCAAAGTGATCAATAGAAGTATCGCATTTGTTGTTAAGGTAGAAAGATTGTAGCCATAAGTGCTTTATACGAGAATGTGATTATATCACACTATAACATGAAGGAAGCTATAGTCTGTTCTGGAATTTGACTCTAAAAGACCTGAGTCTCAGCGTTGCATCATACGATGAGAGGTCATTAGATCATGACCGACTGGTCCATGGTGTTAATCAAAGAACTTATCTTAAGTTTGTTAAGAAGAAGGAGTATCCAATAAGGAATCGAGATTGTGACTCGAAGGTCATGATTAGAAGATTAACGTGAGATAGAGAGTGGGTGCACGATCGAGTACTACTTGCAGGCAATAAGTCTAAAAGGTAGATACTGATTCAAAGGAATATAGAAGTTACTATTATTACCTAGGATGAAGAGATAGCATATGGAGTCATTATACAAGCCCTGTTTTGCTGATGAGTCTGGGACGTAATCATCCTAAGGGGCAGATAATTGTAACGTCCACAACTTCGGGCTAGTCAATTTAGAGACGATAAGAGTCAAAAATGACTTTTTGATAAAAGATTATTTAGAATAAATAATCTTAACCAAATTATAGTATATGTCACAAGGGTTCTATACATATAATGAACGTCGAAATCTGATTTATAACAAAGAAGTTAAGACCTGTCAAAGTTTTACGGCAAAACCGACATGAAACTTGGAATCATAAAAAAAGTGATTATTTGATAAACTATTGTTTAGCCCTATAGATCTAAATAAAATTTGTATTATATGTTAAACCCAGAACATACATAAAAAGAACACCCAAATCTGACTTCGTATGCGGAAGTTATGATTTTTCTAAGATTTGGCATAGCAGTGCATAGCCCGGAATTCGAATTTTAGATCGAGCAGTTTTCGGCCAACACAACCTAAATGAGAATTGATGATCTCACTAATAGGATCTCAACGATAAAAATATAGATGAAAACGGAGTCCGTATGTAGAAGTCATGAATTTTACGCAGTGATTTTATAGTATAATCTCCTCTTCCTGTTAAATTTAAAATTGGTGGAGAATTAGCCAACGGAGTCAAAGGAAAAGTTGTATATCTTGTTTTTACCTATGTGTGGATATAAAGAACTTCAAAAACGGAGCTCGTATGCGAGAGTTCTTATTTTTATAAGTGGGGAATGAGCTGTACGAAATCAGGTGATGTAGTGAAATCCTGGCTGTTGCTTCCTCCCCAAGGCTAGCCACCAGATGGTGACACCTGGCCATGGACTCGACGAGTAGGTCCTCCTACTTGATGAGTTGGGCTGCCAGCCAGCCTATTAATAGAGGTGTCGGGTGAAGCATTCTTTTCACACCTTCCAACTTTCCTTTCTCTCCTTGGAACCTCTCTCTAACTCCCCGAAACCCCCCCAAAGCCTAGGGTAACGCCCTACCACGAGAAGGAAGCCCTGAAGCTCCATACGGCTCCGAAAAGAAGAGCTTTCGGCTCAGAAACGCTACTCTAGTGAATCCCGGTTTTTAATAAAAAGTCGTTGTATGTGAGATACGCCTACAATACTTTAAATATAACTTATATATAAATATAGTATCGTTATTATGAATTTATAAACATGATATATCACCAATTCCAAGTTGTTATATTGATTGATGTACTTACAGGGATTATGTCTAGGCTGTGGTTTAGTGAGGTGTTTAAAGTGGACATAGTGATTATCCCTAGTCCGAGAGTATGGATTGGACATAGTCAAATGTCATTTATCCGGGAGTATGGATTAAGACATAGTCAGCTGTCCTTAGTCCGGGAGTATGGACAGGACATAGTTATCTGTCATTAATCTGGGAGTATGGATTTAGATGTAGACACTTGTCCCTAATCCGAGAGTATGGAATGGGCACAATTATTGATCCGAGAACATGGATTAGATGTGGGAGTAAGAGGTAAAATTTAAGGTCCGAGAGTATGGATGGTCTCGTTGTGAGGATTGACAGGGTGGGGTAAGAGTTGATTATCAATATGGGGAAATTGTATATTTTGTGAGTTCTACATTATATATATGATATAACATTGTCAGATTGAAACCCCTAGGTACTCACCAGGTTTCCCAACCTGACCCACTCAAGCTTATTTGTATCACAGGTGTCGATATGAAGTTACATTACATTGAGAGATTAAAGAGATGTAAATCAGTAGTGTAAATAAATGTAAGTTCTGTTTATGCTTATGTTTCTGTATTGGCGATGACATCCCAAATGTTCTAAAATGAATAAACTATATTTCTTCGGAAATGCTTTGATAACGTACTTATCATGTTTTTCTGGGAACAAATTCCACAACACTTTTATTAAACGAGGTACTCTATTTTTTATAAAGCATAAACAATATCGGTCTCTTTTGGCCGTGAAAATGGGGATGTGACATACTTGGCTTGAAAAATAAAAATCCCATCAGTGCGTTGCTTAACCTGTAGACCCAATAAAAATGTTAGTTCACTCATCATGCTCATTTTAAAATTCTTACCCATTACTTTAGTGAATTCAGTGCTCAGTGTCTCATCAGTGGATCCAAAAATGATATCATCCACATACACTTGAGAAAGAATAATTTGAGACCCCGAATGCTTGGTAACTAGAGTGTTATCAATGGCTTTGTGCTTATATCTATTCTCTAGGAGATAGTTGGACAATTTTTCATACCAAGCCTTGCGAGCTTGTTTGAGGCCGTATATAACTTTTTCCAGACGGTACACATGATTTGGGTATTCTTCACTTTCAAAGTTTAGCGTTTGTTTTAGAAAAACTTCTTCTGGGAGATCACCATGCAAAAATGCGGTCTTGATATCCATTTGATAGAATTTAAACTTCATGAAGGATCCATCTGCAAGAAATAATCGTATTGCCTCATTTCTTGCTACAATGTCAAATATATCAACATAGTCCAATCCTTCCAATTGACAAAAACCTTAAATAACTAGTCTTGCATTGTTTCTGTGACAACCCCTTCTTCATCCATTTCGTTTCTAAACACTCGGTAGGTACTAATGATGGTTTTCCCATGAGGGCGCAAAACCAACATCCACACACTATTTCGTTCAAACTTATTTACCTCATCTTGCATCACTTTGATCCAATCAACATTTCTTATTGCTTCTGTCACCTTCTTGGGTTCAATCATTGACACAAAATTGATGAACATCAAAAAGTTGTTGGTCGCTCTGTTAAAAGTAAGAAAACCTTAGTTAATGTTTCTTATGATTTGAGATTCAAGATGATCACGATGAAATCTATGATTTGCATCATTATTGTTGATTTGTTCATCATCAAGGAGTAGTTCTTCATGGTTTGGAGTTGCAACGAGGTTTGGATTTTCAGCATTGTGAGGTTGGACTTCAACATCAGCGTTAGTTTAGTCATTATCATCATATAAAAGATTGTGACTAGGGTCAATGTTTGGGACAATTGGCTGAGAAAGAGACTCGGATGGACTGAGAACAAGTTCGTCAAGAATTTTAATAAGATGATCGGTTCGATCTTGAATGAATGAGTCTTCATCAAATGTAACATGAATCGACTCCCCAATGACTTGTCTTAATAGATTAAAGAACTCGAATGTCTTAGATCCACTTGAATATCCAAAAAGAAACCTTTATCAGGTTTTGCTTTAAATTTTGATCGTTGACCCATCTGATTCAATATATAGCAGACACACCCAAAAACGTGAAAGTAGGAAACATCATGCTTTGTTCCTCTAAACAACTAATAAGTAGTCATCCCATGAAGCTTCACAATGATTGACCTTTTATAGTATAACAGGAAATATTAATAGCTTTAGCCCAAAAGGATAGAGGGAAACCAACTTCTACAACCATAGTTCGACCAACCTTTGTAAGAGTTTGGTTTCGTCTTTCAGCCACATCGTTTTTTTGTGGTGTCCGAAAAGCAGTTTTTTTTTTGAGAAATCCCCATAGTATCACAAAATTCCTGTATAGTAGAATTCCTGAACACAGTGCCATGATCACTTCATAGTTTCCTAACTCTTCGGTTATACAAAACTTCGCAGTAATTTATAAAGAAAATGATCTCTTCAGCGGCATGATTTTTCTTTCTCACAAAAACAACCTAGGTGAATCTCGAGTACTCGTCAACATTAACCAGTGAACTTCTTTCTAGATCTAGATTTTGTAGAAACAAGACCAAACGAAGATGAAAAGGTTTAGTGATAAAAGAACAAGACTTAGGCTTGAATGAGGATTTTGTTTTCTTCCCTTTTTCACATGTTGGACATAACTTATTCTTTTCAAATTTCATCATAGGCATCCCTCTCACAAGGTGATTTCCAGATATCTTGGAAATATACTTGAAGTTAAGGTGAAAGAATCACTTGTGCCACAACCAATTCAGATGAGACTATGAATCAGAGAATAAACAACGCCTACGAGAATTGTTAGCGAAAAACATGTCCATGACATAGACGTGATTTTTGCGATGCAGCAAGAACTGTGACATTCTTTTGATCAATCACTTTTCCTTCCTTTTTGTTGAAATGAAATTCATAGTCGGCATCACACAGTTGGATGATTGTGATGAGATAGTACTTAATACATTGACATAAGATATAATTTTGAACTCGACTAATTTGCACTTGATTGAACCATAGAATGTTGTGATTCCCTTGCTATTGTCTCCATATGTAACTTTAGGGCCATCTTTATTCACATAGTCATCCAGAAGAGACTTGAATCCTATCAAATGCCACGATCGTCCGTTGTCTAAGTACCAGATGTGCTCTTCACCCTAAAGTACAAAAGTATACATTAGCGCACACTGACCCGTTATCCAATGGGTGCCTTATGAAGGAGAATGTTATATCATTCATTAGGAAGATAATTTAGAGAATTTTACTTTCTAATCTATTTGTTGTTTCAAATAATGATGTTGTCAGCACATTTGGTATTTTCCTCAAATGTGCACTCGTTGATCTTGTGCAAAGAGCTTCCATAGCGATAACATATTTTGATTCTAATATTTTTCTTTTTAAAACTTGAGTTTTGATTTCTCTTAAAATTTGGCTTCTGGTGAGTGGAATCCTGTTCATTTTATAAAAAAATTCTTTTATTTGTTCTGGAATTAGATACACTACATTGTGAGGAAACACTTTTATTACACATTGATGAGTTGGAAGACTCATCAGTGTCATAATTGCATGAAAGCCAATCCGACTCATAAGTACTTGAAAGACAATCAATGTTAACATCACTAACAGTACATCGAGGAAATTCATTAAAATTTTCATTCACTGAATGATATTCGCCATTTAAAATAGGATATTTTAGCAAGATTTTAGTTTAAGGTAAAACATATTCATGATTTGGAGGCTGTTATGATGGATTAAGAGCATATAATTCAGATTTACATTCAGTATGTATATTTTGAGTCAGTGATACAATGCTTGTAAATAATAATTTGATTTATAAATGAGACACTGACAAACCTGGTTTTAAATTCCTTTTTAAGATCACAAACATCGTCAAAATTTTCTTTAGATTCAAAATGTTCAAGAATTTTTACAGCATCATCAATATTACGACCTAGAATTTTCTCACACTGATCAGAAATTTGAGTGTTTATAATTTTATTTCACTTGAAATGTGAATGTGCCCAATTATGAACTAAAACATGAAGCTTTTCAGCAAGTTCATCAGAATTTTCCGTTTCATTGAAGAAGAATTTATTAGATAAAGAAAATCTTGTGTTTTCATTATTCATCAGTGTGAGAGAAATTTTAGTGGCAATCAGTTTTTCTTTTAAGATCTTGATCTCAGCTTTAAGAATGACATTTCAGAATTAGATTTTGAAAGATCAAGACGCAAGTAATTTAACGTATGAAGTTTTTCTTCAGAGAAGTAGTTAAGAAACTTCTTAACCTGATATAAGGAAGAAGACTCCCAATCCTGTATCTTTGAATCCTTTGCAGTTTGAGAAAAATCAATCTGGAAAGTGTTGGATCTGCAATCAGATTCTTCATTGTGGAAGTCATCATTGTGAGCCATTAGACACTTTTCTTTCAACCCTTCATCTTCAGATGACTTTTCTTAATTAGCCACTTCTAACGTTTTCATCGTCTCTTATTCAGACTCGCACTTTTGAACCAAATTGTGACAACCCGAAATTTCCATTCAGTCAAACCCTAAAAGTCAACCCCTTCGTATCATAAGTCAATGTCATTATTTCTTATTTTTAAGAATTATAAAGTTCATTTGATTATTTTAATATTATTTTTAAACGAACGGGTGAAAGAAAGTGTCGTCTTGGGTTTCGAATTTCAAAAACCGCAAACACTTCGCGTAATAGAAACAACCGACAAAACTTGTATATTTTGGGTTGAAAAAGCACCCAAAACCGTAAACTCATACCTCTGTATGAGTTTACTCCCCAAGTAACTAGTCTTTTGTGTTTACTCCCTAAAAAGTCAAAAGAGTAAACTCCAAGTTTTCTCTCAAGTATCATCCAAGATTTAATTCCAAATATTCAATCTTGTAAGTGTTTTAACCCTTTCAAGTTAGTAAAACACTTAATCTAGTGTCTGTGCATCTATTCATCCATTCATTTCCGGTTTTTGTTTAGATTTTCCAAAACACCAAGAACACCAAGAACACACACTAAGTGTTCTTGGCCTTTTAGCTCAAATCAAGCCTTCAAATAGTAAGTACTTCCATCCTTGAGTGATTCAAAGCTAGAATTACAATTAAACACCAAGAAAATGTGTCAAGAAAACAAGGTTGGAGGTGTTTACGGTCCAAGAATGTTCTTGGGCCGTAAACACCATAAAATGCACCAAAGTGTGCCTAAGTCCTTATCTAAAACCTAGTTTGATGTTTAAACCATCCTTGACATGTTTAAACCTTCCTTTGTTGTGTTTAAGCCTTGAAAAACATCAAATGCCCACAAATATAGGTGTTTACGGTTTGGGGATCTCCCAAAACTGTGAACACCCAAAAGTATGTCTAAATGGGTTAATTTCCTTCCTTAGGCTTAGAAACTAGCACATACACTTACCTAATTGTGTTAGGTACTTTAAAACATGGCTTTACACTCTTCCATATGGGTTTACGGTTTATGAACCCAATGGAAAATGCCAAGAGGCCGTAAACTCCACAAAGGAGGTGTTTTGATGCCCTAGTCCATTCCAAAGCCCAAACCACTTAGGAGAATTGCTCCAAGAGGCTTGTTAAACCACCAAACAACACCTAGTCATTAGGACTATAGTTTACGACCATAAACTCTAGAGTTTACTGCCGTAAACTCTTGGTGTCATGACCATCAAAACCGTAAACTCCAAGGGAGTTTACCCTTGGACCCCAAACACACTAGCCTTTCCCTACAACACTTAGATACAACCCTTGAGACGTATAACACTTGTATAAAGTGTTTAGCATGTCCTAGAGTGTCTTAACTTTGTTTATTAGTTGTTTAAAGACTAATTGTGTATATCCATATATCCTTATATGTTATTAGGATCTTTGTGCGTGTCTAAGTCTTCACTTGACACCAAGCACTTATCCGACACTTCCTTCCGATCCACTTACCACAGGTGAGTTGATACCCCTTAATCAATGTTTTAAACTGTTTTTAAATGTTTTATGGGGTGGATACAAGTACAATTATGCTAATTATTATATCAATCACATGTGATTAATAAGTAGCATTCAAATGATTGCCTACTCATTAGCCGTTTTACCAAACAATTTCCTTCAAATGTCTTTCATAAACACTTTATGTGTTTTAAACTCCTTATTTCTCTGTACATTTTACTCTGCATACTACTTTTCAAACTTAATTACAATTGTGTTTGAAACAAATGTTTCTTTATACTAAACTGTTTTATCAAACCCATGCCTTCAAAACCATTTTATAAATCGACATCAAGTCGATCTTTTCTTAGAAAATATTTATGTTGAAAGGTTTCACAAAACTTATTTTATGCTTTTATATTATAAATTTCATGCCTATATATGTATAATTATATAAGAAATGTTTAAAGGACTTATGAAGGCTATCCACCCTATTTCATTTTCGCGCTTGAGATGTGGTCTGGTGGGATATCGGGTACTCGTCCGAAGGTCCTTTAAATATTAGTTATATAACATATGTACATATATAGTCATAAAGGCCCTTCTAGTTCATCCCATGCCCTTGGGTCGCAAGGGTATACATCTATGTCCGTACGTACCAGTTAGATTACTAGTAAACTACCATACGAGTAGTTTAGCAAGATACTAGAACTATTACTAGAACGCGATACCATACAATGAGTCAGTTCATTCATGAGTTTATACTTGCTAGATAGAGAGCACATACACTACAGCTAGAACATTATAGTACATTACTATACTTGCTAGATAGAGAGCACGTACACTACAGCTAGAACATTACAGTACATTACTATACTTGCTAGATAGAGGGAGAACACACATTACAGCTAGCACATGTAGAACTTTTCCGTACATTACATATACATTAATACGTTGACATAAGTGTGATCCATTGTATCATAGCATGCCTTACATGTCATGGCCCGAGTTCTAGCCAGAATTCTCTTGGAGGGAGAGCGTGAATTTACGTATAGATCTATACTGGATTGACTATCCTACACCTTGCTGCTAGCTACAGCCGGACCTGCAAGTCTACGGGTGCCAAACATGATTCCTTTTTACGACCATACTGATGTCGTTGTTGCCAGTCAATAGTATGGTGCAATTAATCACACGATGCCTTAATATAAATCCGGTTTAAGGTAGTTAGTACATCAGTAGTTCTTACAGCACTAGACTATAGTACTACATTAATTTTCCCTTTACATATATTTAGTGATCTTTTCACTTAAGCCTTAAATGTAAAAACTATATTTTGTTAATGATAGTTACACTTGGAAAATTACACACTTTTACAAGAAACGTACATTCAGAGCAGTTAGGTCTTGGTAGAAGACTACATTCAGAGCAGTTAGGTTTTGGTAGAAGACACCTTCATATAATAGTAGGAATCATAGGGATTTCTAGGGTTTTTCAAACATTTAGAGTTGTTTTACAAACATTTTCATACTTACAGTTCATATACACTTTCAATACATACAAATACTTACTTACAAATTCTTACATACAAATTCATAAATACAAATACTTACTTACATATTAAGACACTAAAATACTTATAATCTCACCAGCTTTAAAGCTGATACTCGCTTTCAAAATTACTTGTATCCTCAGGTCATCTATAGACAGGTAGAGATGCAAGGTTTAGAGAAGATGAAGCTCGTTCAAGACTCATCTTTCATTTTGATTTATGCTTTAGTGTCTATTATAATTTAACACAACACACTTGTATAATAATTATTTCATTAATGCAATGGATGATGTAGTTGCTTGTTTACTACTTTACATTGTTGTGATACTATACATGACGTCCTCTGCCCCAGAACGTTTCCGCCGTTCTTGGTTTTAGGGTGTGACACAAATGATAAACGTGTAAGGCAAGAGAATTTCCAAGTGCAGCTCTTGTTTTCATATCTATACTAATGAGTATTTTATTTTCTTCATCATATCTTGCATTTGGCTTTTTATGATGGGTTTTATACAAACAATCCTATATGTGCATGTAACCCTAGATATGGATCTATGTTTTCACTATTAGCTACACAACATTATGAATAAATGAAGAACCCTAGCATGCTCCTAGGAATTTCAAAATTCATGAAGTAGAAGGGATTATGTACCTCGTGTTGTTATGTTGCAATAACAACTTAAATCTTGATTCTTCTTGTCTTTGAAAGCATGTACGACAAGTGTAGTACCTCTAATGGCTCACAAACACCAAGAACAAATGGAGAGGCAAGAGAGAGAGGGGGAGAGGCAGAAAATCGGCTCTAGGAACTTCTAGGATCAAGTGGCCGATTTTCCTATGCCAAAGGACCCTTATATAGGTGTAGGGATTAGGGTTTCAGTCCTTATACTTATCTGATTACTTGCCCCCCAAGCAGTCCAAAGGACAAGTCCAGAAGCCTTATCATGGAAAAATTCTAAGGCCTTATCCCCTTGAATTCGTCCACCCTATCATATAGGGCATCCTTTGCCCAACTTTGCAACTATCACATAATTACAGTTCAGTTAACTTCTTTTGATCACAAAATTAATTCTTAATTAATTCTTGACCAATATTAACTAAACAAATATGATTTCTCTTTTAATACATTATTCTTATAATATATTAATAAACCATAATAACCTCTTTCTATTATTTCTCCAGTCAAGTGGATTTGGTGAAGGCAACCCAAAAGGACTATGCACAACTGGGTCAAGTACGTATCCAATATGGTTACGGGCTTAGACACTAATCCAACAGTCTCCTACTTGGATAAGTCTAGTAACCATAAATGCAAGTAGAATCTGATTAGCAATCGTAGCTCTCAAAGACATTTTCGAACTATGATCTTATCGGTAAACTGTCCTTTAGATAAGGGATCATATGATCATCTGTTCTAGATAGCGTGTGGACAATCACATGGAACATAGTCATACTTATTGTCCAGCAATTTGTTTCTCGATCTCAGATTCGTTTGACATAGAACTTAATTGAACACATGAATTCAGCCCTGACCAGGCCCGACACATAAGTCAAACCAAATCATCTAGGGGCCCTGATATCGCTTTTAACCTCTGAGGATAAAAGGAACAGATAAACTTCGACTTCTATGCATTTAATATTCACTAATAAAATCATACACAACAATGTGTTTTATAACATCAAGTTACTGATGCTTTTTGGCATTATCAATGCACAACCAATCAACAAACAATAAACCACAAATGTAGGTTTTAAGACCATATGATATTATCGTCTTCTGATCACTCGTGATAAATTCCATGAAGTGATTCCAGCAAGTGTGGGTTTATTCCAATGCTCAAAACTTGTTCATAAGCACTCATGAACGCTGTAGCAAACCTTTGCTATGTCTAATACCTTTCAGACAATCTACACACCAATTCATGATAGTCTTCATTCATACCTACTTCCAACATATGAATGGCAATGGACCTTTCGAATAATATGATTATTCAGGAAGTCAAAACATGCAAAAAATGAAACAATAGGTAAACAATCAACATAACACAGTAACTTTACTAATAAATAATAATCATTTATTTAATCATCAAATGTCAATTATATTTATCTATTACACATTTCTAAACTATCTAATCCATACTAATATCGTCCTTCAAGCCAATGCTCCTAGCATGCTGCAAGTGTTTAACCCTACTCAGTGCCTTCGTAAGCGGATCTGCCGGGTTATCCTCTAACGATACCCTCTTTAGCTTGAGGAGTCCTTCTTCTACCCGATGTTGAATAAAGTGATATTTTTTGTCGATATGTCGAGATCTACCGTGATCCCTCAGTACCTTGATTAAGGCAACCACTTCTTCATTATTACATAAAATTTCCATAAGCTCATGCATTGGCTGACACAACTCCAAGGTCTTCAATGAAATCCTTCAGCCATATTGCCTTTATTGATGCTTCGCTCACATCAATGTACTCTGATTCGCACGTTGAATCAGCTATGGTCTCTTGCTTGGAACTTTTCCATGTCACTGCTCCTCCATTAAGGGTAAAGACCCAGCCCGACTGTGAACAGTAGTTGTCCCTGTCGGTCTGAAAACTGGTGCCACTGTACCCTCGCACCTTTAAGTCATCACTCCCACCGAGGACTAGAAACCATTCCTTGGTCCTCCGAAGGTACTTAAGAATATTCTTGATTGCGGTCCAATGTCTTTTGTTGGGGTTCCCTTGTTATCTGTTGACCATGCTCAAAGCGCAGGCCACATCAAGGCGAGTACAGGTCATAGCATACATGATCGAGCCGACTGCGGAAGCGTAAGGTACTCGGATCATCTCTGCTATCTCGACTTCGGCACTCGGACTTTGAGTCTTACTCAACTTGGCATTACTTTGGATCGGTAACTCCCCTTTCTTGGAATTCTCCATACGAAAACGTTTTAGTACCTTGTCCAAGTAAGTATTCTGACTAAGTCTTATTAGTCTTTTTCTCCTGTTTCTCACTATCCTTATTCCCAAAATATAGGCAGCTTCTCTGAGGTCCTTCATAGCGAAGCACTTCCCGATCCAGGACTTAACTTCCTACAATGTCGGGATGTCGTTTCCTATGAGTAGTATGTCATCGACATACAACACGAGGAAGCTCACTATACTCCCACTGGCTTTGACATATACACATGATTCATCTTTGCTTCGCAGAAACCCAAATTCTTTGACTTACTCGTCAAAACAACGATTCCATCTGCGAGACGCTTGTGTAAGTCCATAAATTGACTTCTCAAGCTTACACACTCTATTAGGATGCTTTGCATTGACAAAAACCTGTGGCTAAGACATGTTAACATCCTCAGCCAACTTCCCATTAAGGAAAGCAGTTTTGACATCCATTTGCCATATTTCATAATCATGAAATGTAGCAATGGCCATCATTACCCTAATAGACTTTATCTTTGCAACTGGTGAGAAGGTCTCATCTTAGTCAACTCTGGGAGTTTGTGTAAAGCCCTTCGCAACTAATCGCGCCTTATAAGTGTGCACATTCCCATCCATGTCAATCTTCTTCTTAAAGATCCATTTGCACCCGACCATCTTACGACCTGGTACATGATCAACCAAGCTCCAAACTTGGTTATAGTACATGGACTGAATCTCGCTGTCCATCGCCTCTTTTCACTTTGCAGACTTTGGGCCTGTCATGGCTTCCTTGTAACTATTAGGTTCGTAAAAATTTATTAGTGTACTATCACTAATATACGTATGACCCTCGGTAGTTATTTGAAAACCATACAAAACGGGTGGAACACTAACTCTATTGGAACGTCTAAGAGGTAATGATTCGTCAATCGGTTCAACCGAAGTTTCCTCCTCGGGCTGAATTCCAGCGTTAGAGGTTCCTTCATCGCTCGACTCTTAAATCTCTTCAAGATCGATTTTCCTCCCACTGTCCTCTTGTGTCACACCCTAAAACCAAGAACGGCGGAAACGTTCTGGGGCGGAGGACGTCATGTACAGTATCACAACAATGTAAAGTAGTAAACAAGCAACAACATCATCCATTGCATTAATAATAGAATTATTATACAAGTGTGTTCTGTCAAATTTTGATAAACACTAAAGCATAAATCAAAATGAAAGATGGTTCTTCAACGAGCTCCATCTTCCCTAATTCTTGCATCAGTACCTGTCTATGATGACCTGAGGATACAAGTAATTTTGAAAGCGATTATCAGCTTTGAAGCTAGTGACATCATAAGTATTTTAGTGTCTTAATTTGTATGTAAGAAATTGTTTGTAAATGAATTGTAAGTATGGAAAAATGTAGATGAACTGTAAGTATGAAAATGTTTGTAAAACAACTGTAACGTTTGAAAAACCCTAGAAATCCCTATGATTCATACTTTATATAAAGGTGTCTTCTACCAAGACTTAACTGTTCTCAGTGTAGTCTTCTACCAAGACTTAACTGTTCTAAATGTTCGTTTCTTGTAAAAGTGTGTAATTTTCCCAAGTGTAACTATCATTATCAAAATATAGTTTTTACATTAAATGTTTAAGTGAAATGATCACTAAATATATGAAAAGGGGAAATTAGTGTAGTACTGTAGTGTTGTATTATAGGAACTACTGCTGTACTAACTACCTTAAACCGGATTTATATTAAGGCATCATGTGATTAATTGCACCATACTATTGACTAGTAACAACGACATAAGAATGGTCGTAAAACGGAATGACGTTTGGCACCCGCAGACCAGCAGGTCCGGCTATAGCTAGCAGCAAGGTGTAGGATAGTCAATCCAGTATAGATCTATACGCAAACTCACGCTCTCCCTCCAAGACAATTCTGGCTACAACTCGGGCCATGACATTTAAGGCATGCTCCGATACAGTGGATCACAATTGTTAACGTATTCATGTATATGTAATGTAATGTTACTTGTTCTAGTATCGTTGTATATGTTCTCTTCCTAGTATAGTTGTATATGTTCTTCTCTAGTATAGTTGTATATGTTCTTCTCTAGTATAGTTGTATATGTTCTCATAGTAGTAAGTATTGACTCATGAATGAACTGACTCATAGTATGATATTGTGTTCTAGTAATAGTTCTAGTATCTTCCTAAACCACCCCTATGGTAGTTTATTAGTAATCTAACTGGTACTTATGGACATGGATGTATACCCTTGCTACCCAAGGGCATGGGATGAACTGGAAGGACCTTTATGACTATATATGTACACATGTTATATAACTAATATTTAAACGACCTTCGGACGAGTACCCGATATCCCACCAGACCACATCTCAAGCGCGAAAAGGAAATAGGGTGGATAGCCTTCCTAAGTCTTTTAAAAATTTCTTATATAACTATACATATAGAGGCATGAAATTTATAATATAAAAGCATAAATAAGTTTTGTAAAACCTTTGAACATAAATATTTTCTAAGAAAAGATCGACTTGACGTCGATCTATAAAATGGTTTTGAAGGCATGGGTTTGATAAAACAGTTTAGTATAAAGAACATTTGTTTGAAACACAATTGTAAATAAGCTTGAAATGTAATATATAGAGTAAAATGTACAGTGTAATAAGGAGTTTTTAAACACATAAAGTGTTTATGAAAAACATTTGAAGGAAACTGTTTGGTAAAACGGCTAACGAGTAGCCAATCATTTGAATGCTGCTTATTAATCACATGTGATTGATATAATAAGTGGCATGATTCTACTTGTATCCCCCCCCCCCCAATAAAACATTTAAAAATAGTTAAAACGTTGATTAAGGGGTATGAACTCACCTGCAGTAAGTGATTGGAATTGAACGGACTGTTATCGTAAGGAAGGATCGGACAAGTGCTTGGTGTCAAGCGAAGACTTTAGACACACACAATGATCCTAATTACATATGAAGACATATGTATATAAATAATTAGTGATTAAAACCCTAATTATACAAGTATAAGCATTTTAATGTGAGGAAAACACTTTTGTTCAAGCGCTAGGAGGCAAATGGGTTGCAACAAAGGAGTGCAAAGCCTCTTATGGGAGTTTATGGTCAAATGACCATATGCTTTGGATTTTACGGCCTAGGGGAGTAAATTCCTGGCCGTAAACTCTCAACAAGGTATCTAAGTGAAGCCTATCATTTATACAACTAGTTTGGTGAATTGTTTCAAGGCTTAATCGCGTGTTTGGGTGGCATTTGCCCCCTTTATAGGGGTTTACGGCCCTGGGACATATCCCATGGAGATCACGGTCATAATCTCCTTTGGGGGAAGGGTTATGGTGCTTTCAAGTCCCTATATTATCAAGGATATGATCTATGTTGGGTTCTAGGCACAAGGAAGGAATTTGGGTGTCATTTGACCCCTTTATAGGGGTTTATGGCCCAAGAGCTTGTCTTGGCCGTAAACTACTTGATACTTGTGATTCCTTATGTTTTCTAGGTTATAAACACTTTAGGGTTATGTCTAAATTCAAGCCTAAGCGTTAGGAAGTGTTTGTGGCATCAAAACACCCCTAACATGTGTTTTCGGCCCATGAACCATTTGGCCATGTGTTTGCGGCCGTGAACACCAATAAGTGTTGGTATTTTGATTGTTTTGGGTCCTAGACACACCAAGGTAATGATCTATGCTAGTCTCTTGGCTCAATGAAGGCATTTAGGGCATTTTCGCAACCTAAAATGGAGTTCACGGCCCAAGAACTTCCTTGGCAGTGAACTCACTTTCACCTTCGATTCTTAAATGTTTTGTGGACTAAACATTGTAATGAAGGCTTCTAGTTTGAGTTCTAAGGCTTTGAGGGTCATTGGGACTCTTTTGGCCCTTAAAATGGAGTTTACTCCCCAAGTGTTCTTGGGTGGTAAACTCCCAAATCTTGGGGTTTTGGTCCGATTTTGATGTTTCTAAACACAATCTAAGCTATATAATATAACTAGATCGAAGTACTCACAATTTGGGATAAAAACCTGAAGATCCGTGAGAGAGAATTTTGACTTTTCTCTAAATGGAAATGTAACTAATGAACCAATATGGTTCAGTTTTCTATATATAGTCTTGGGATTTTTGGCAGAAAATATTTTTATTCCCGTAATGAACTCTAATATCCTAGAGTATTTGAATAACAGTGTTGCACAAAACTCTAGTGCATCCACTCTCCAAATATCTCCTTAAGTGTAAATCCTAAAAACTGCCAAACTTATACTCAAAGTCTGAATTTTCACTGTAACTGTTCTACTTCTATTGGCTTCAAATGGTTTGTTCAGAATGGAAATTTCGGATTGTCACACCTTGGCTTATGAGTTCTCTCTCTCGGAAACCCTTCTCCTCGCAATGAAGACAACATTGTCACTCGGTCTATAGAAGAGATATCCAAAGGACTTCTGCGGGTAGCCGATGAAAATACATTGCTCACTATGAGGTTCGAGCTTGTCGTGAGTCTCTCGTCTGACGAAATCCTTGCAATCCCAAACCTTGATATGTTCTAACAAGGGAGCCTTCCCTGTCCACATCTCATGAGGTGTTTTGGAAACCTTCTTCATAGGGACTAAGTTAAGGATATGGGCGGCAGTATCTAAAGCATACCCCCAGAATGAGATAGGTAGTGAAACACGACTCATCATGGAACAAACCATGTCTAGCAAGGTTCGATTACGCCTCTCAGCCACACCATTCAACTGCGGTGTCCAAGGTGGTGTCAATTGCGAAACTATTCTGCATTCCTTGAGGTAGTCGTGGAATTCAAGACTTAGGTACTCTCCTCCTTGATCGGATCGAAGCATCTTGATTTTCCTGCCCAATTGATTCTCCACTTGTTTAAACTCTTTGAACTTTTCAAAGGTTTCCGACTTGTGCTTGATTAAGTAGATATACCCATAGCTGCTATAATTGTCAGTGAAAGTCACATAGAAGCGGTTCGCATCCCTCGTGGTGGATCTAAAGGGCCCACACACATCGGTGTGTATGAGATCCAATAAACCCTCACCCCTCTCACAAGTGCTAGTGAAGGGTGACTTGGTCGTCTTTCCAAGTAAACAAGACTCGCACACGTCATCGTCCCTAAGGTCGAACGACTCCAACACTCCATCTTTTTGGAGTTGGGCTATGCGTTTCTTGTTGACATGTCCAAGACGACAATGCCATAAGCATGATTTATGCATACTATTGGAAGAATCCACACACAACAAATCATTTCCTAAGTTATCTACAACCATCACAGTTTTATATATTCCATTACAAGGCAATACTTCAAAATATAAAACACCATTAAGATAAGCATAAATAGAACCTTTTTCATTATCAAATGAATATCTAAAACCTTGTCTATATAAACCGTGAAATGAAATGATGTTTCTTCCCATATCTTGCGAATAGAAACAATTATTTAAATATAAACCTAATCCATTACTAAGCACTAAGGAATAAACTCCAATCTTGCTGATAGGCAATGATCTTATGTTTCCCATGATTAGATTTATCCTTCCGTGCTCCATGTCCCTATTTCTTCTTAGTCCCTGCAAATCAGAACATATGTTAAAACCACATCCTATATCAAGAACCCATGAAATACCATGCGATGAATCATTAGATTTAATTGTGTAAATACCTACGAAATATGGCTTGATCTTCCCCTCCTTGATGGCTTGCAGATATTCTGGTCAGCTTCTCTTCCAATGCCCTATCTTGTGGCAGTGGTGGAACTCTGCCTCCTTAGTGTTGGAGTAGGGCTTAGTAGAACCAACTTTGGTTCCATTAGAAGAGGTGCCATCTTGGGACTTTCCTTTGTGGTGGCTCTTTAAGGGTGCCTTCCACTTCTTACCCTTCCCTGGACTTATTGCCAAGACAGGCACTGCAGTGGGAGTGGGAGTCGGTGCAACAGACTTATCCTTGAGATTGCTCTCGGTAGTCCTTAGCAAGCCTTGAAGTTTGCCCAAGGTGACCTCTTCCTTATTCATGTGGTAGGTCATGCAGAACTGGTTGTAGCAGGGAGGCAAGAAGTGAAGGATGACGTCAATTTCCAGCTCTTCATCGAAGTTAACATTTAACTTCAGCATGCGATCAACATATCTCTACATCTTTTGTAAATGGGTGGTAAGGGACTCTCCATTACCCATTTTGGCAGTGATCATCGAAGTGATGATCTCCTACCTTTCTTGCCTAGCACTCTGGTGGTACCGGTCCAGCAAGTCTTGAATCATTTCATAGGGATACATTTCCTCATAGGACTTTTGGATTTCTGCAGTCATGGTCGCTAGCATGATGCAATGGACTTTCATGGCATCACACTCATGGGCCTCAAAGGCAGTGATTTCTTCAGCAGTGGCAGTGTTGAGGTTGATTTCCTTCACCTGCTCATTAAGGACATACCCTTTATCCTCGTAGCAAGTGACCAGTCGGATGTGGCGGATCCAATCATTGAAATTGGACCCATCAAAGATCACTCTCCTACACAAATTCATGAGTGAGAACGAGCCAGAGGAGTTCGAGCCGGAAGCATTGTTGTTGACGCTCGACATCTGGAATAGAAAAAGACAAAGTTTGATTAGAAATGAATCCCCAATTAAACACCCAAATGAGAAATTAGGGCTAGGATCCAAAAACATTATTTACAAATTACAAGAGGAATATCGTAATCTAACATGCAAATAATTTGAAGATAAGTGAATGACGATTCACTAATTCTCTACCACGAAAAATGAAAAGGAGATTACGTTTTAAATGTATTGAAAACTCCTAAATTCCTATGAGATTCATCAAATTTTTCAATGACATGTTTAAATCTCGATGTGCCCCTCTAGTTTGTGACTAGGATGTCGAGGATCACAAAGCGGGTGTGAATAACCATGCAAATGTACATGGTGCCCTCATTGTTACATTCACCTATTCGATGTGCCGGTTAGCCACACACGCTCCATCGAACTATGACAAACAATGAGTCACCCTTTGCCACCAATGCTTAGAGTCCAAATAGTGTGCCGGTTAACCACACGCGCTCCACTAACGTCTTAGCAAGGGTGCAAAGTGTAATTTCATGGAATTGCACTAATTCATTTTTCCTAATGTAACTAAGATTAGGAATTGTTGTAAAAGAATTTAGTTACTTTTATAATTCATTATATTTTTAATGAGCAAGGGTTTGCCCTATCATACCCGTTCGGCTAACGACCCTCCACCAATCAAGGAAGTGGTGGGTGAGAGTGGACACCCATTAAACGGCCATTTAATAGGTCATAACCTTATACCCCCTTTATAGATCGGCTTTATGAATGAGGCCTACTAACGGTAAGGCAATCGTTTTAATTTTTATATATATATATATATATATATATATATATATATATATATATATATATATATATATATATATATATATATATCTATATATATATATATATAAATCTTGTAATATTATAATAGTATAGGGTGTTTTTTAAACATTTCAAAATACTAAGGTTTTGATTTCAATATAAAATTTTCGAAATTTAAAACTTTTAAATTTTAAAAATTTAAATATTAAAACTCTTGATTTAATAATTATCCTAAAAATTAAACAATTAATTTTAAGTATCAAATCTTGAAGGATTATCTTTTAAATTAAACAATTAATTTAATCTAATCCCTTAAATCCCCTAAAATTCGAAAATATGGGATGGGATAACTCAAAATTATTAATTACTATATTTAAACAATTAAAATATAATTACACGAAACGGCATTATCCTAATCCCAAATATTTAGGATCTAATCTTGGGGAGGAGGCCAAATTCGAAAACCCTAGGGTTGGCATACCCTAGAGTTCGAAATCTTGGGGGCTAAGGAAAGGGTTTGGAAAACCCTTATCAAATTTCGAAATTCAGGGTTCAAGAACCCGAATTTCGAAAATCATGCCTCCTAGGGTTTATTGGCCATAAACCCTAAAGTGTCAAATTCATACATTTGTATAATGCTAATTGAAAAACAAAAGGGTTTATGTCATTTTTGGTCACTTAACTTTGGGTTTTGTGCTCATTTGGTCACTTAACTCTTTTTATGTTTTAAATGGTCACCAAACTTTTGGCTTTGTACTCATTTAGTCACTTAACTTTTGTTTTGTTCACATTTAGTCACCAAACTTTTAAAATTGTGCTCATTTAGTCACTAAACTTTTAAATTTTTTTAAAAGTTTAATGACTAAATTAGCATAATTTTAAAAGTTAGGTGACTAAATGAGCACAAATCTAAAAGTTGGGTGACTAAATGTGACCAAATCAAAAGTTAAGTGACTAAATGAGCACAAAATAAAAAGTTTGATGACCTTTTAAAACTTAAAAATAGTTAAGTGACCAAATTAGGAAAAAAGCAAAAGTTAAGTGACCAAAAATGACCTAAACCGAAAACAAAAACCAAAAGCTTTGATACCACTTATGGGTTTTATACAAACAATCCCATGTGTGCATGCAACCCTAGATATGGATCTATGTTTTCACTATTAGCTACACAACATTATGAACACATAAAGAACCCTAGCATGCTCCTAGGAAATTTGAAATTCATGAAGTAGAAGGGATTACATACCTCTTGTTGTTATGTTGCAATAACAACTTAAATCTTGAATCTGATTGTCTTTGAAAGAAAGTACCACAAGTGTAGTACCTCTAATGGATCACAAACACCAAGAGCAAATGGAGATGTAAGAGAGAAAGAGAGAGAGAGAGAGAGAGAGAGAGAGAGAGAGAGAGAGAGGAGAGGCAGAAAATCGGCTCTAGGACCCTCGAGGATCAAGTGGCCGATTTTCCTATGCCAAGCGGTCCAAAAGATAAGTCCAGAAGCCTTATCATGGACGAATTCTAAGGCCTTATCCCCTTGAATTCGTCCACCCTATCATATAGGGCATCATTTGCCCTACTTTGCAACTATCACATAATTAAGTTCAGTCCCCCTAGTTCAGTTAAATTCTTTTGATCAGAAAATTAATTCTTAACCAATATTAACTAAACAAATATGATCTCTCTTTTAATATATTATTCTTATAATATATTAATAAACCATAATAACCTCTTTCTATTATTTCTCTAGTCAAGTTGCTTTGGTGAACGCAACCCAAAAGGACCATGCACAACCGGGTCAAGTACTTACCAAATATGGTTACGGGCTTAGACACTAATCCAACATTTAATTTATTCCACCACCACGATAATTATTAACCATAGGTTGGTACATGGCGACATGGGGACCACTATTAACAATGTCGAGCATGATATAGTCCATAGTTTCAAGAACAGTCAAAGCTTTGGTCTCCCACATTGGAAAATTATTTTCATTGAGCAATAGAATTTTGTTTGCTATTGAGGATTCGGGATGGTATTGAGATGAAGAACACATGATATCTTGAATGTCTCAAAAAACTTGCTCTGATACCACTTGAAGGTTCACTTGATTGGATACAAACAAGAAAGAACTAAGAACAAAGACATCACAATGATGTTTTCACTAAAAAGTGATCCTCACAAAGACAACTGGCACAAAACAGAGATTAGGGTTACAATTAGAACAACCCAATTACACAAATATATAGTAACACTAGTGACAATCAATCCTGACGTTTACGGGATTGATTCTAACCTAAGTAAACAGTCTGATCCTAATAACAAAGATGAAGGAACAGTTAACTGATAGATATTGTTAATATAATTATGGAATACATAGTTAATACTGTTGGAATAGTGTCTAAGGCTGCAACTATATTAGGCAACTATTTGACCCGATTGTGCATGGTCCTTTTGGGTTGCCTTCACCATAGCAACTTGATAGGATGATTTATAATGAGAGAAGAAAATATTATTAATATATTATGAGAATAATATAAGGAATAACAATATTGTTATTTGGTTAATATAAGTCATAAATTAATGAGGCATTAATTTGGTGACTTAAAGAGATTAATTAAATAAAAGGGCATAAACTGTCAATTGTATGATAGTTGTACTTTGGGCTATAATCCCTCATGGATAAGGGGTGGACGGTTTTGAGGTTTGGATAGGCCTAGAAATCGTCAAAGGCTTATCATAAGGAGATTGGATTGCTTAGGGTTTAAGTTATCCAATTAGGGTTTAAGGGTGAAACCCTAGGAGCCTCACAAGTATAAATAGACCCATGGGGTTAAGGAAATCGGCACTCTTGCCTTTGAAGAAACCCTAGCCGACTTCCTACCCTCTCCCATCTCTCTCTAATCATCCTCTTGCTAAGTTGATGTTTGTAAGCCGTTAGAGGAGTGACATTTGTGACTCTAAGCTTCAAGGACAAGAAGATTCAAGCAAGAAACTTAAGGTAATCCTTCAGATCTGTTTTTCCTTGTGTTATTATACTAGATCTATCACCAAAGTCTTGGATACATTGCATGTTCAATTAGAGAAAGCTAGATCCAAGCATTAGTATTTGTATGTGTACATAGGAATGTTCTTATGGCTCAAACCCATAAGTGGTATCAGAGCCTTGATTGGGTTCTATTGAATGGATGCATTGGTTGCTTGATTGTTGATTGCAAAATTCGATTTTTGTCTTCTGCCTGATGAACTCGGCGAGTCCATTGTGGTACTCGGCAAGTTCGAGCGTCAGAAGGAGCTAAGTTCGGGATTTCTTGTTGTTTATCATATGGAAACTTGCGTTTATCTTAATGGGTCAATATAAATCCGATTTTAACATATATTTGAGTATATCCTTGACCTAATTAAAGATATTTACCAATAAATTGAATAATAATTTCCTTATGTGATAACTGATTGATTATTTTAATTAAATTGGTAAATTGTTGTGCAATAAATAATTAAATAAATCAAATATGGATAATTATGTGATTAAAATGTTAATTTGGATTATTTGTTATTTGATCCCTTATGTTTTGAAAAGTTTAAAACTTGTCCTCAAGTTTTGAAATTTATGTTTTGTGATTAAAAGTTTAATTTAGACAATTTAAATTTCAAACCCTAGAATTTTACAAGTTTAAAATTCAACCCTATACTAATATAATATTACAAGATTAATATATATATATATATATATATATATATATATATATATATATATATATATATGTATAATTAAAATGCTAGTCTTACCGTTAGTAGGCCTCATTCACGAAGCCGGTCTATAAGGTAGGTATAAGGTTGTTGCCTATAAAATGGCGCTTAATGGGTGTACACTCTCACGCACCGCTTGCTTGATCGGTGGAGGGTCGTTAGCCGAACGGGTAGGATAGGGCAACTGTATCTCCTCATTAAAAGTATAATATTAAATATAAAGTAACTACATGTTTTTTTAAATTCCCAATCCTAGTTGCTTTAGGAAAAGTGAATTGATGCAATCCCATGAAATTACACTTTGCACCCTTGCTAAGAAGTTAGTGGACCGCATGTGGTTTACCAGCACACTAATTGGTTCTAAGAAAAGGTGGCAAAGGGTGATTCATTGTTTATCATAGTTCGATGGAGCGTGTGTGGTTTACCTGTACATCGAATAGGTGATTGTTACAATGAAGACACCATGTAGATTAGCATGGTTATTCACACCCACTTTGTGATCCTCGTTATCCTAGTCACAAACGAGAGGGGCATATCGATATTTAAACATGCCATTGAAAAGTTCAATGAATCTCATCGAAACCTAGGAATTCTCAATACATTTAGAACTTAAAGTTAGGTTTCATGGTGGAGAATTAGTGAACCGTCATTCACTTACCTTCAAATTGTTTGCATGTTGGATTACGGCATCCCTTTTCTAATATGTAAATAATGTTGTTGGATCCTAGCCCTAATTTTTCTTATTGGCTAATAATTAGGGATTTTAAATTCTAATCAATCTTTGTCCTTTCTAATTGTAGATGTCGAACGCGAACAACGCTGCTGCTAGCTCGTTCACATTGATGAGCCTTTGCCAAAAGGTGACTTTCGATGGAACAAACTTTACCGAATGGATAAGATACATTCGCACGATTGCTCGCTACGAGGACAAGGAGTATGTCCTTGATGAGAAGCTCGAGAAGATCAACCTAGAAATCGCTACTCCGGCTGAAATGACTGCTTTTGAGACTCATGAATGTGATGCGATGAAGGTTCATTGCATCATGATAGCCACAATGAACGCCGAATTCCAAAAGTTCTATGAGGACATGTATCCGTACGAAATGCACCAAGACTTGTTGGAGAGATACCACCAAAACGTGAGGCAGGAACATTATGAGATCTTCACTAACATGATCTCCGCTAAAATTGGACATGGTGAATCTCTAACCGTATACCTGTAAAAGATGCAAAGGTATGTCGATCGTCTTCGCAAGTTGAATGTCGACTTTGGAGAAGACTTGGCTATCGACATGGTCCTTCACTCCTTGCCTCCGTGTTACAACCAATTTAGGATGACCTACCACATGAACAAGGAAGAGGTCACCCTAAGTAAGCTCCAAGGTCTCCTTAGGGTTGCTGAGAGCAACCTCAAGGACATGTCTGTTGCACCCACTCCCAATCCACCCGCTGCTCCTGTTTTGGCCATTAGGCAGGGAAGAGGCAAGAAGAGGAAGGCTCCGTCTAAGAGCCACCGCAATGGAAAGTACCGAGATGGTTCCTCCTCTAGTGGGACCAAAGTTGATCATGCTAAGCCTAACCCTAACCCAAAGGAGGCAGAGTGCCACCACTGCCACACAATAGGGCATTGGAAGAGAAGCTGCCCAGAATACCTGCAAGCCATCAGGGAAGGAAAGATCAAGCCGTCTTTCGCAGGTATATACACAATTAAATCTAATGATTCATCTCATGCTATTTCTTGGGTCCTCGATACCGGGTGTGGTTACCACACTTGTTCTGAATTGCAGGGACTAAGAAGAAATAGGGATGTGGAGCTTGGAAGAATAAATCTAATCATGGGGAACAGAAGATCGTCGCCTGTGACCAAGATTGGAGAGTATTCTTTAGTTCTTAGTAATGGATTATGTTTAGATTTGAATAATTCTTGCTACTCGCCAGAAATGGCAAGAAACATCATTTCGTTTCATGGTTTGTTTAGACAAGGATTTAGATTTTCTTTTAATAATGAGAATGGTTCAATTTATGCTTATCTAAATGGTGTCTTATATTTTGAAGCAATGCCATGTAATGGACTTTATGAAACTGTTATGATTGTAGATAACCTAGGAAATGATGTTTTATGCATGGATTCTTCCAATAGTATGGATAAAGCATCCTTGTGGCATTGTCGTCTTGGACATGTTAACAAGAAGAGCATAGCCCAACTCCAAAAGGATGGAGTGTTGGAGTCATTCGACCTTAGGGAAGATGACACATGCGAGTCTTGTTTACTTGGAAAGATGACCAAGTTACCCTTCACTAGCACATGTGAAAGGGGTGAGGTCTATTGGACCTCATACATACCGATGTATGTGGACCCTTTAGATCAACCACAAAGGATGGAAACCGCTTCTATGTGACTTTCACCGATGACTATAGTAAGTATGGGTATATCTACTTAATCAAGCAAAAGTCAGAAACGTTTGAAAAATTCAAAGAGTTCAAAAATGAAGTGGAGAATCAGTTGGGCAGGAAAATCAAGATGCTTCGATCCGATCGAGGAGGAGAGTACCTAAGTCTTGAATTCCACAACTATCTCAAGGAGTGTGGAATAGTTTCACAATTGACGCCACCTAGGACACCGCAGTTGAATGATGTGGCAGAAAGGCATAATCGTACCTAGTTAGACATGGTCCGCTCTATGATGAGTCGTGCTTCACTACCTATCTCGTTCTGGGGGTATGCCTTAGAGACTGCCGCCCATATCCTTAATCGAGTCCCTACTAAGAAGGTTGCCGAAACACCTCACGAGATGTGGACAGGGAAAGCTCCCTCATTAGCACATATAAAGGTTTGGGGTTGCGAGGCTTTTGTAAGACGAGATACTCACGACAAGCTCGAACCTCGTAGTAAGCGATGTATTTTCATCGGCTACCCGCAGAAATCCTTTGGATATGTCTTCTATATTCCGAGAGCGAGAACTCATAAGCCAACGAGACAATGGGAGGCAAATCGAGCTTGAAGAGATTCAAGAATCGATTGATGAAGGAACCTCTACTGCTGGCACTCAACCCGAGGAGGAAACTCCGGTTGAACCGATTGACGAGTCCTTACCTCTTAGACGTTCTGAAAGAGTTAGAGTTCAACCCCAGTTTTATGGTTTTCATGTTACTACCGAAGGGGACACGTATATTAGTGATTGTACACTAATAAATCTAGATGAACCTAATAGCTATAAGGAAGTCATGGCAGGCCCGGAGTCTAAGAAACGGAAAGAGGAAATGGACAGAGAGATCCAATTCATGTATGACAACCAAGTTTGGAATTTGGTTGATAATGTGCCTGGACGTAAGACCATTGGGTGCAAATGGATCTTTAAGAAGAAGACCGATGTGGATGGAAACGTACACACATATAAGGCGCGATTGGTTGCGAAGGGCTTTACTCAAACTCCCGGAGTTGACTATGATGAGACCTTCTAACCAATTGCGAAGATAAAGTCTATTAGAGTGATGCTAGCTATTGCCGCATTTCATGATTATGCTATTTGGAAAATGGATGTCAAGACCGCTTTCCTTAATGGGATATTGGCTGAGGATGTTTACATGGCTCAGCCAGAGGGTTTTGTTGATCCGAACCATCCAAATAGAGTGTGTAAGCTTGAGAAGTCCATTTATGGCCTTAAGCAAGCGTCTCGCAGATGCAATCCTTGCTTCGATGAGAAAGTTAAAGAGTTTGGATTTATACGAAGTGAAGATGAATTGTGTGTATATGTCAAAGCCAGTGGGAGTATAGTAAGCTTCCTCGTTTTGTATGTCGATGCCATACTGCTCATAGGAAACGACATCCCGACACTGCAGGAGGTTAAGTCCTGGCTCGGGAAGTGCTTCGCTATGAAGGAAATCGGAGAGGCTTCCTATATTTTGGGAATAAGGATAGTGAGAGAATGAAGTAAGAGACTAATAGGACTTAGTCAGAACACTTACTTAGATAAAGTACTAAAACATTTTAGTATGGAAAATTCGAAGAAGGGATAATTACCGATACAAAGTAATGCCAAGTTGAGTAAGACTCAAAGTCCGAGTACCGAAGCCGAAATAGAATAAATGAGCCGAGTACCATACGCTTCCGCAGTTGGCTCAATCATGTATGCTATGACTTGTACTCGCCCTGATGTAGCCTTTGCTTTGAGCATGGTTAGTAGATATCAAGGGAACCCTGGCAGATCCCATTGGATTACGGTCAAGAATATCCTTAAGTACCTTCGGAGGACCAAGGAATGGTTTTTAGTCCTCGGGGGGAGTGATGACTTGAAGGTGCGAGGGTATAGTGACGCCAGCTTTTAAACCGACAGGGACAACTATCGTTTGCAGTCGGGCTGGGTCTTTACCATAAACGGAGGAGCAGTGACATGGAAAAATTCCAAGCAGGAAACCGTAGCTGATTCAACATGCGAATCAAAGTACATTGCAGTGAGCGAAGCGTCGAAAGAGGCAGTATGGTTGAAGAACTTCATTGGTGATCTTGGAGTTGTGCCTGCCATAAAGGAGCCTATGGAAATTTTCTGTGATAATGAAGGAGCGGTTGCCTTGACCAAGGAACCAAGGGATCATGGTAGATCTCATCATATCGACAGAAAGTATCACTTTATTAGACATCGTGTAGAAGAAGGACAACTCATGGTTAAGAGGATATCATCAGAAGATAACCCAGCAGATCCGCTTACGAAGGGACTGAGTAGGGTTAAGCATTTGCAGCATGCTAGGAGTATTGGACTAAGAGATGATATTAGATTGGATTAGATACTTTTAGAAACTTGTAATAGATAAATGTAATTAACATTTGATGATTAAATAAAGGAGTATTATTTATAAGTAAAGCTACTGTCGTATGTTAATTGTTTAACTATTGTTTCACTTTGCATGTTTTGACTTCCAGAATAATTGAGTTTATTTAGAATAATCGAATTATTCAAACAGTCCACAATCGTTCATATGTTGGAAGTAGGTATGAATGAAGATTGTCATGAATTGGTGAGTAGATTGTCTAAATGGTATTAGACATAGCAAAAGTTTGCTGCAACGTTCATGAGTGCTTATGAGCTAGTTTTGAGCATTGGAACAAACCCGCGCTCACTGGAATCACCTTATGGACTCTGACGAAAAGGTTGGTCGCAAGACGATAATATCATATGGTCTTAAAACCTAGATATATGATTTGTTATTTGTTAATTGGTTGTACATTGATAATGCGAAACCGCATCAGTAAATTGATGTTATAAAACGCATTCTTGTGTATAATTGATTAATGAATAAGTAAATGCATATAAGTCGAAGTTTATCTGTTACTTTTATCATAAGAGGGTAAAAGCGATATCTCGGTCGCTCGATGATTTGATTTGACTTATGTTTCGGGCCCGGTTAGAACTGAATTGATGTGTTCGATTAAGTTCTATGTCAAATAAATATGAGATCGAGAAACCAACTGCTGGATAAATTGGTTCCATTAAATTGTCCGCATGATGTCTAAACAGAGGACTGTACGATCCCTTATCTAAAGGACAAGATTGATAAGATCAGAGTTTGACAGCGTCTTTGAGAGCTACGATTGCTAATCAGATTATCCTTGTGTATATAGTTACTAGACTTATCCAACTGGGAGACTGTTGGAATAGTGTCTAAGGCTACAACTATATTAGGCAAGTATTCGACCCGATTGTGCATGGTCCTTTTGGGTTGCCTTCACCACAAAAACTTGACAGGATGATTTATAATGAGAGAAGAAAATATTATTAATATATTATGAGAATAATATAAGGAATAATAATATTGTTATTTGGTTAATATAAGTCATAAATTAATGAGGGATTAATTTGGTGACTTAAAGAGATTATTTAAATAAAAAGGCATAAACTGTCAATTGTATGATAGTTGTACTTTGGGCTATAATCCCTCATGGATAAGGGGTGGATGGTTTTGAGGTTTGGCTAGGCCTAGAAATCGTCCAAGGCTTATCATAAGGAGATTGAATTGCTTAGGGCTTAAGTTATCCAATTAGGGTTTAAGGGTGAAACCCTAGGAGCCTCACAAGTATAAATAGACCCATGGGGTCAAGGAAATCGGCACTCTTGCCTTTGAAGAAAACCTGGCCGACTTCCTGTCCTCTCCCATCTCTCTCTAATCATCCTCTTGCTAAGTTGGTGTTTGTAATCCATTAAAGGAGTAACATTTGTTACTCTAAGCTTCAAGGACAAGAAGATTCAAGCAAGAAACTTAAGGTAATCCTTCAGATCTGTTTTTCCTTGTGTTATTATACTAGATCTATCACCAAAGTCTTGCATACATTGCATGTTCAGTTAGAGAAACCTAGATCCAAGCATTAGGGTTTGTATGTGCACATAGGAATGTTCTTATGGCTCAAACCCATCAAATACACTACTACTAGTGATCACACACTGATATTGGTGAGGTTCATAAACTACAGATGGCACTGGTGTTGGCGTTGGCGCTAAAACTGATGGTCAACGTGTATTTGACTCATCAAATGAAACGTCCCCAAAATAATGGCATCAAAACTTCGTTCTTAAATTTATAAAGCATTAACACATATCATTTCCATGCAATCAAAGTGCTCCAGAATTATCAAAACATTATCAAATCAAAGTAAACCACATAATGCGAAAACATATGGTTTGTGAGTTCCCCAAGATACCATATACCATACATAACAAAACACATAATGGGCCCCACCCTGTCATCGGGCCCCACTCGGTATACAAATATGTTAATCATTAGGCCCCGCCTGGCATGAGGCCCCGCCCAATATAAACATATAAACAAACAATGTATGCCTTATCACAGAGATAAATAACATACAGACTAGTCTTTAGGGCCCGCCCGTCATCGGGTCATACCTAGTAATCATAAAAACATTTACAAATAACTATCATACAATATACTCATTAGGCCCCGCCTGGCATCGCGCTCTACTTGGTAAATATAAAATACATAATACATGCAAGATTCACGTAGACAACAAGCATACTAAGAATAACAAACCATGGGCCGGTATTGGTGCCTTTGACCCACTAAATACAGTGAGGAGACTCACCTCGCACTGCCGAATCACACAAATGATCCATGGCTGTTGGCTGACAGATCCCTGAACTATCAATCATCACAACAAAGCTCAATTAACAATTGGGTTCCAAGAATGACCATAAATCCATATATGGGGTAAAAAGACCATTTTACCCCTAACCTAGCTTGGTCCAAGACCAAGGCCCAAACTCACACTCTGAAGGCCCAAAAGCTAAATAATCAACCAAGGCCCAAATATGGCCCAATTTTCCAAATTGGGCGCAAACCCCTTACATGGGCCTTACCATAAAGCCCAACCAATTTTCCTAGTCTATACACTTATTCTCAGATGGCCCATCAAGAACCCAAACACCTAAGCCCAAAAGAAAGGCCCAACTTAAAGCCCAAACATGATTAGGGTTAAGTAGGAACACTTAAACCATTAAGGACTTATCCATTAAGCCTAACATTGCATTAAGTTAATTTTAGGGGCATTATTAAGTATAATTTCGAATTTAATTAACAGTTTTAACGTGGGTCCGGACCAACTCCAAAAACAAGGGTTTCTTGACATCAGGGTTTTCTAAACCCTAATTAGGGTTTCCAAACCCAAAATCATGCCACTCAGATTAAAGTTAATTGCTTAGATAATTAAGTGCTTAATAGGTCGGGTACCACCCACTTCCACCTCAGGTAGTGGTGGTCGGCGGTTGTCCATGGCGGTAGGAGGCGGCAAAAACCATTTTTAATGGTGGTGGTTTATAATTTTTAACCCAAAACATTTTCAAAGAAATCTGGTACACAAAAAAATATCCATCCAATACACACATACGCACATAGCCACCAAAGTTGGCGGGTGGTGGTGGTAGCAGAAGTAGGAGGTGGCAGCCACCACCTCATGGTGGTGGTGGTGTGTTTACTTCAATTCTCCGACCAAGAAATGCTCATACAATTTCCTACCATTCAACACACACATAAACACAATAACTCACACAAAACACAAGCATCCAACATTAAACTTATACCCAACTTATCCACCCTTGCGGTGGTTGGCGGTGGCCAGAGAGGATAAACAAGGCGAAATAGTCGCTGGAACGATGGAGGGTGCGCAACAACATAAGGAAATGGAGAAAGGAGAAGAATATGTGATCCCAAACGAGAATAACAATAGTGACGACGTCAATCTTGTGGTTCTCATCACCGTCGGCAACAGAAGCAACAACAATGTTGGTTTGGCGGCTTACATCGGCGGCAAAAGAGTTGCCGACCTCGGCTGTGAAGGTTGGTCGATGAAGCAGTATCACACAAAGGTTTACCCTCCAATCCTCATCGATTCCAAGCTCTTCCGTCGTAGGGGGGAAGAAGGTCGACGGTGGAGGTCGCTTGGTGGTCTTCGTTGATCGGAATGGTAAGAAAGAGGGGTGGTGACGGCTGGAGGGCAAGATGGTGCAGCCGAAGGATAGTTCTAGGTTTAGGGTTACCTGTGAGGCTATGTTCCATAAATAGATGCTAAGACTAGGGTGACGGGTTAAGCCCCCGTCCTTATACAACTTAGGCCCAATGATCATTTTCAGTCCCTCCCTCTCAAATTCTTTTCAACTTAAATCTATAGTTTACCAAAAAAAACCACAGCCTTTAGAATTCATTACAATTCATGTCCAAAAGTTAAAATTTAACCCTCAATATTCACAATATAATTTTTAACACCCCAAAACATACACCCCGCTAATTAATACGACATATGGCTAAGAAATAAAATATAAAAATACATCTCGAAGCTTCTACGTACTATTTATTTATATACTTATTCTATGTTATTTTAAACGGAATGTTACATCAAATTATAAGGTTCGACCTTACAAAAGATGGCTTTCAGAGTGATAAAAGCAACAAAGAACTCCTATATGCTTTCTTGGAAGTTCAAGTCTTTGGTGAAGGTACGAGTTCTGTTCCATCATGAACATCCTAAGTCTCAAGATCAGGGGTGTGAGTGAATCTCACATGGTATAGAGGTTTAGGAAGCTCAAATTCAGACACAAGATTGATTTCGTTAGGATTCAAGAAACGCATATGGCTGATTCTAGTAATATTGATATCGTTGGTTGCTGGGGTAACTCATACTTTGAATGTGCTTCAGTTAACTATGTTGGCAAATCTGATGGTTTACTTAGAAGGGATCATGTTACTATCAATAAATCAAATATTATGTCTTCTAAACATTATTTAGCAATATTTGGGCACTAGAATTGGTTCCTAGGCATTACTACTCTGGTTAATGTCTATGGACCTTAATCCACAACTTAAAAAAATAATTTGTTGACTCAATTGGTTGAATTGAAGAACAGATGTCATGGAACACGGATTTTACTTGTAGATTTCATTGTAGTCCACAATAGGTATGAAAGAATCAACTCTACATTTTGCAAGTACATGGCCAACGACTTTAAGTTGTTTATTACGAAGATGGCTTGACGGATTTCAAAATGGACGGGGTAAGAAATTCACGTTTATTAGGGATAATGGTTTGAAGTTCATCACGATCGCTTGGTTTCTTATTTTTTCAAACTTCGTTGACATCCAACCACAATCAGTTGTCATTGCTCATCCTGAAGTTAACTCGGATCATGACTTCTTTGGAACTGTGTTGGAGTTATTTCATAATTTTCGAAATCTAGATAGATTACTCATGGCGATAATCAAATTTGTGAAGGGCCAAATCAAAATTTGGAAAATGGAGGATGTTAAAAAGTCGTTTGGTGTTGTGCCGTTATTAAGGATGAAAATTGAAGAGATTGAGAAGGAGGCTAAATACTATATTGTCACTAATGTTTAACATATTATGTGGAGAGAATACAATGTGAAAATATTAGAGTTGGAGCAAATTGAAAAGGCAAACCTTCAGCAAAAAGTAAAAATCAAATGGATTATAGACGGTGATGAAGAGTCGAAGTTCTTTCACGAGTACTTGAAGAATAAGAACAGAAAGAGTAGGTTGCATGGGTTAACAATAAACGGACATCGACCTTTAACCCCATCAACATCAAAAGGATGTTTATGCCTTTTTTGCTTCCATAAGCAAAGAGAAATGGCCTGATAAACCAAAATTTATTAATTCAAAATTCAAATCCCTAACCCCTGATATGAAAGAGTTCCTAGAAACATCGATCACTTTGGATGAAGTTAAAAATGCGGTTTGGGGATGTGGGGGAGATAAATCTCCCAGGCCCGATGGCCTCACATGTAGACTCATCAAAGATAAGTGCGATATCATGAAAGGGGATATTTTTAATTTTGTGAAAGATTTTGAAAAATATGGCTCTCTTGCTAGGGGTGCAATTTGACTTTCATCATATTGATCCTAAAGGTTAAGGATGCATTCACACTTAGATATTACATACCCATATGTCTCATTGGATGCATGTATAAAATTTTATCCAAGATTCTTCCTAATTGGCTTATGTAGGTGATTGGAACGGTAGTGGATGAAGTACAATCAACTTATGTCGAAGGGAGATATATTCTTGATGGGCCACTTGTTACGAATGATATTTTCGTAGGCCAAGTTTTCTAAAAATAAGTTCTTTCTATTTAAAGTTTATTTAGAAGAAAGCTTTTGACATGATTAACTGGAACTATTTGGATTCAACAATGGAGCAATTAGGTTTTGAACTAAAGCGGAGGTTTTGGATCCATGAATATCTCTCTTCATCTAGGGCATTAGTATGAGTAAATGGGTCTTCAACTAAGGAATTTCAAGTATCTAAAGGTGTTCGGCAGGGCTACCCCCTTTCTCATTTTCTCTTCATCTACACTATGGAGGGATTAAACGTGGCTGTCAAGAGTACATGTGAGAACTCACTATTTCAACGAATAAAAATTCCATATTGTAAGGTCACACCTTATGATCGGATGAGACAAACATTATTTACATGTTGTCTACCAGCGCCAGCACCAAGGTACCCACCAACACCAATGCTAGCATAAGCGCCAACGTCAGTGTCAATGCCAGCGTCTACATAGTCCTAGCGACTGCATGATCTTTTGTATATTAGTTGGTAAGATACTTTGTAATTAAAGATAATTTTGTATTTATAGAATATATATGTATATATATATATATACATACATACATATATATATATATATATATATATGTATATATTTGATCCATAATCTTAGTGATTAGTATCAAACTATATGTAGATTAGATTACATCCCTAAAATAAAGGTATTTCTGTTTATTTTAATCGTATATAGTTATGCATTAGGTCGAAATCCTAATGCAATCTTGGTGATCATCTTTGTGACTGCTTTGTGCACCGTTCTCTTTGTGAGAAAACTTTTCTTATTGAAAAACCATATTTTTGATAATCATTGTTCATATGTTCTTTTGTTTATTCTATGTGTTTACACTTTTTTGTATCCAATCATACAAACCTTAAATTGGTATCAGAGCGGGTTTTCAATACAATCAAGTTATCATGTCTGCCACATATAATCCAAAGTATTTGGTGGCTGTCAAGACCAAAAAAATTAATAAACCTAAATCTTGTACACTAAAATAGTGTATAGTGGTAAAGGGATCGTATCCATGGAGATTGGTTCAATTTTATAACTCTATGAAAATCTCTTTGTAAAAATACTTGTAAAATAACAATAAATTAAAAATCGGGGGGGGGGGGGGGGGGTAACGACCCAATTTTCACGCCCAAAAATTTCATTTAAATTAAGTGGTTTGTAAAAAATTTGTTGTAAAACATCATCCGATCATATCATTTCACAAAACATATTTCATGTCTGAAAACCCAACACATGGAAATATTAATAATGTCATAGTACAATCCCAGAACACCTCATAATGCGGAAACCAATGTGTGTGTATGATGTGCCACTACCGCGCCAGCTCCTTCCCCTTCATTGAAGAGGTACCTGAAACCAAATCTGAAAACTGTAAGCACGAAGCTTAGTGAGTTCCCCCATCGTACTACATACCATACAATCACATAACATACATACTGCCAGGCATTTCTTGGGTGCTCGACCTACCCGGTACGGCCATTCTGGGGTGACGACCTACCCATGCGGCCATTCTGGGGTGCGGTCCTACCCATGGCAAGCCATTCTGGGGTGCTGACTTACCCATGTCGATCCATTCTGGGGTGCTGACTACCCTTCGGTCCGAACAACCGAACCTCAGGGACTATTTCACCCCCTACTACTACTATCACATATATCATAGCATAATCTATTGTCAGACATATCTAGGGTGTCTGACCTACCCTTCGATCCTAACAACCGAATCTCGGGGACTCTTCCCCCTCCTACTACCTCTATCTCATATAACATATCATACTAGCAACTAAACATACCATAACATACTGTTAGGCATATCTGGGGTGCCTAACCTACCCTTCGGTCCTAACAACTGAACTCTATCACTATCACATACCATATCACGCTAGTATATAACATATCAGGTAGTAATAACATAGATGAATATCACAAAGACAAACATCTAGCATACGATCCCTACTGGTGGGCCGGCATTGTGGCCGTAGACCCACCACTACTAGAAGGTAACTCACCTCGTAGTAGCTTCTGAACTGTGTGGGAATCCTCTGACTGCTGCCGCTGCTGCTCCAAAAATCCTCCGGCTATAATTCCCACAAAACACTTAGTCAAAAACTGACATCTACTCTCAGGGTAAAATGACCATTTTACCCCTGACCAAGTGAAAGTCAAAGTCAACTTCTAGTTGACCTGACTCGCCGAGTTGGCTCGCCAACTCGTCGAGTCCCTATCCTTCCATTATACCTCATACTTTTCTCTACTCGTCGAGTTAGGCGATGACTCGACGAGTTTTCCTTGTAAATGCTCATCGACTGAATCCTAGTCTAACTCGCCGAGTTGTATGAACAACTCGTCGAGTTCATCATCAACTGATACACAGGTCCTATCCTGGACTCGCCGAGTTGTATGAACAACTCGTCGAGTTCATCTTCATCCTTAAGAAGATTGCCTTGGACTCGCCGAGTCTGTTCATGCACTCGCCGAGTCCCATGAATTTCCAGGACAATGGCTTAGTCCAGAACGTTGGGTCACCCCTTGGGACCCCCTTAAAACCTTTGCACACTCAACTGGGTCCTTATGATCCTCAACTGATATGGAACAGAACCTAGGACTCGTTGAGTCCAAGAACAAACTCGCCGAGTTGATCACAACCACTCACTGAATTTTCTCTTTCTGATATACAACACTTGATCAAAATGTAGATCTATGCTTCTACAATCGATCTAGCATATAAAGTTACAACCTTTACGTGTTTGCATGGGACTTTAAGCTCAAAAGGTCCTAAAACAAGCTCTCACAATGCATGGGGCCTTCCTTGAGTGCAAAAGCCACTCCTTTCTGCCTTGTAACCCCTCTAAGGACCTAGATCCAAAACATCACCCTCAAACCATGCTTGAAATCATGGTTGGTGAACAAAATGGCTTAGAAAACCCCTAAAACTTCCCAAAATGGGATCTATCAAAAGAGTAAGCAAGGTATAGACTTTATACCTTCTGAAGTCTGCAAATGATGCTCAAAACCGAATCCTTCAAGCCACCTCTTGATCCTTCAAGCTTTTCCTTCCTTCCATGGATCACAAAAGCACCAAAATCACTCCAAAATGACTTAGATTGCTTCAAAAACGGCTAGGGTTTGCTATGGGGGTCTTCTGGGAGCAAATGGGGCTAAGGATGCCGAGTTAAGGTGATTAAATAGGGTGCAAACTCTCGGATTAGAATTGTTGCCCAAACAGGGTCTACTCGCCGAGTCCGGGACTCGACTCGCCGAGTCCACAACTTAAACTCCGCGCCTCATCCCGCCTCTACTCGGCGAGTTGGTCCTTCAACTCGCTAAGTCCAAGACCAAATGCAAAATATTTAAAATTTTAATAAAAAGAAAACGTACCATGAACTAGGTGCAACAAATCTCCCCCACTTATTTTAGACTTCGTGCTTGAAATCTGCCGCTCGATCCTGAAACAGCTCGGGGTAGTGCTCCATCATCTCATCTACGGGCTCCCAAGTCCACTCCGACCCCTTCCGGTGCTGTCATTGCATCTTCATGAGTTCAACTCTTTTCTTCCTCAGATCCTTCAATTTCCAGTCAAGGATCGCTATAGGCCGCTCGATGTAATTCAGGCTGCCATCAACCTGAATGTCCTCTAAGGGTACTACTTCCGAGTCGCCACCAGGCACTTTCGCAGCTGAGAAATATGGAAAGTGTTGTGTATCTGACTGAGTTCGGCTGGCAAATCCAGCCTATAGGCCACCTTTCCCACCCGGGCTATAACCTTGAATGGTCCAATATACCTTCGGCCCAACTTGCCCCACTTCCTAAATCGAATGACGTCGTTCCAAGGCGACACTTTTAGGAGAACCATATCTCCGACCTGGAACTCCAGGTCTGATCGACGCTTATCGGCATAACTTTTCTGCCGACTCTGAGCAGTCTGAAGCTTGCTCCAGACCTGCTGAATCTTTTGTATCGTCTTGAGCACTACCTCTGTGCTCCCCATGACCCTCTGTCCAACCTCGCCCCAGCATATCGGGGTCCTGCACCTCCTCCCATACAACATCTCGAAGGGAGGATGGTCGATGGTCGCATGATAGCTATTATTATACGAGAACTCCGCCAACGGAAGGTAGGTATCCCAGCTACCTCCGAAGTCTAAAACACATGCCCACATCATGTCCTCCAGAGTCTAGATGGTCCGCTCGCTCTGGCCATCCGTCTGCGGGTGAAAGGCGGTGCTGAAATGCAGACGAGTATCCAACTCGTCGTGGAATTTCTTCCAAAACCTGGATGTGAACCGCACATCCCTATCCAAAATCACCGAAACTGGCACTCTGTATCGGGCAACCACCTCTCTGATATAGATATCGGTTAATTTCTCGGCCGAGATGCTCTCCTGAATCGGGATAAAGTGGGCACTCCTTGTCAATCGATCGACGATGACCCATATCGAATCCACTCCTCGCGCGGTCCTGGGAAGCTTCGTTATAAAATCCATCGTAATATCCTCCCATTTGCACAGCGGGATACCCAACGGCTGCATCTTGTCATGTGGTCTCTGATGCTCGGCCTTGACCTTCCTGCAGGTCAAGCATCGCTCCACGTACCATGCCACATCCCGCTTCATGCAGGGCCACCAATAATGCAGACGAAGATCCCTATACATCTTCGTCGCCCCGGGATGAACGGAGAATCGGGATTTGTGTGACTCCTTCATCAAGATCTGGCGCACTCCTCCGAGGTATGGCACCCACACCCTGCGGTGTAGTGTCAATAATCCCCTGCTGTCATAGTCGAAGGAGGAAACCTGACCCACTATGCGCTCACTCTTCTGATGTTCCTCCTTCATGGCCACCTGCTGGGCCTCCCGAATTCGCTCCAATAGCGGAGTCACCACTGTCATCCGCATACAGATATCCCTGATCGGCGCCGCCTTGCGGCTAAGCACATCGGCCACCACATTGGCCTTACCCGGGTGATAAAGGATCTCGCAATCGTAATCCTTTAGCACGTCCATCCACTGACCCTGCCTCATGTTTAGATTCGGCTGATCCATGAGGTACCTCAAACTCTTATGGTTCGTGTAAATGGTACAACGAACCCCATAGAGGTAATGACGCCAAATCTTGAGGGTGAACACAACGGCCCCCAACTCCAAGTCATGCATCGGGTAGTTCGCCTCGTGAGGCTTCAGCTGCCTCGACACGTAGGCGATGACATGCCCTCTCCACATCAATACCACGCCCAAACCTTAGATGGACGTATCGCAGTACACAGCAAAATCCTCGATGCCCTCTGGCAAGGCTAAGATTGGCACCTCGCACAATCTCTGTCTCAGTGTATCGAACGCCGCCTGCTGCTCAGGCCCCCAACAAAAGACCACGGCCTTCCTTATTAGCCTGGTCAATGGTACGGCTATCTTGGAGAAATCCTGGATGAATCTACGATAATAGCCCGCTAATCCCAGGAAACTCTGAATCTCAGATGGAGACTTCGGAACCTCCCATCTCATTACGGCCTCCAACTTGGCCGGGTCTACCGAAATCCCATTCTGGTTGACAAGGTGCCCAAGAAACTGCACCTCGCGCAACCAAAAATCACATTTGGAGAACTTGGCATACGAGCTCTCCCTCCTCAAAGTCTCCAACACCTCCCGCAGGTGCTCCTCGTGCTCCTCCTACATCTTGGAATAAACCAAGATATCATCAATAAACACTATCACTGACCGGTCTACACATGCGGTTCATGAGGTCCACGAACGCGGCAGGAGCATTGGTGAGCCCGAAGGGCATCACCACAAACTCGTAGTGGCCATAGCGCGTCCAAAACGCAGTCTTCTGCACATTCTCCTCTCTGACCCTCATATGATGATATCATGAACGCAGGTCAATCTTGGAGAACGAAGATGCTCCCTGTAGCTAGTCAAAGAGGTCGTCAATCCTCGGGAGTGGGTAACGGTTCTTCACTGTTACCTTATTCAGCTCCTTATAGTCTATACACATATGATGAGACCTGTCCTTCTTCTTCACAAATAGAATCGGGGCTCCCCAAGGCGAACTACTTGGCCTGATAAATCCATTTTCTAATAGCTCCTGCAGCTGCATAGACAACTCCTGCATCTCGGGAGGAGCCAACTGATACGGTGCTTTGGCTATCAGAGCCGCACCAGGGACTAGGTCGATCCTGAACTCCACCTACCTCTCCGGAGGTATCCCTGGCAACTCCTCGGGGAATACATCCGTAAAATCTCGCACTACGGGCACATCACCCACTGTCGCCTTTCTCGCCTCCCGGGTATCCATAACATAAGTGACATATCCTGCGCAACCCTACTGAAGGTAACGCCTAGCTCTCGCTGATGAACATAATGTTGGTCCTTGCTGTGGCCTCTCGCCCTGAACTACCAACTCTCCCCCACTTGGGATCCTGATCTGAACCAGCTGTTGTACGCAATCTATCACTTCCCCATTGGGACTCAACCAATCCATACCTGTAATCACCTTGTTCCCTCTCAAAGGAATAGGAACCAGGTCCACCAGATAACGCTCCTCGAATAATCTCAGCACACAATCTCGGAATACCATCGATGCTCACACCGAACGTTCATCTGCAATCTCTACGTCTAGAGGGAAACCCAACATGCCTGAAGACTCCGGAAATCTCTTGCTGAGCGTGAGAGAAACAAACGATCGGGTAGGACCGAATGAAATAATACCTGAACTGGGATACCGTTCACATGGAACGATCCCGTCACCACATCGGGTGCAGCGCATGCCTCCTCGGTAGTCAACTGGAATGCCCGACTCCTCACCACTGGAGCCTCTGCCTTGCCCTGCCAGCCGTCAGTGATCCGCAGGGTCGCTAGAGCTGGCGCCTTCACTGGCGCTGATGTTGCTGACAACTCGGGGCAACTGGCCTTCTTGTGGCCCCTATGGTTGTAGTGGAAACACAGCAACTTAGACGTCTGAATAACCGGTGTAGGGGCAGTACAATCCCTACTGAAATGCCCTGTCTTGCCGCACTTGTAGCAGCCCGACGATCCCAGTCTACACGCCCCCTCATGTGGCATGCCGCATTTCCTGCAGCGGCCCGGTCCTGTCTGGCGTTTCGGCCTACCATCTGATCCTTTGGGCTTCTTCCCCGAAGCCCCAATCGACTGCCCCTCCTCTACTTTCCTCTTCTGGACATGCTCCAGATCGACCTCCCTCTCCCTCGCCCTGGCAATCATGGACTCTAGGGTAGGGCAAGCTGAAAAGCTAACATGCTCTCGGATGTCAGCCCATAGCATGTCATGGTAGCGGGTCCTCCTCATATCCTCATCTCCCGCATACTGGGGCACCAGCAATGCCCTCTCTGGAACTTGGCGGTGATCTCCGCCACAGTCTCCGTAGTCTGTCTCATATCCAAAAACTCTCCGGCCAGCTGCTGAAGCTCTGCCGCTGGCGCAAACTCTGCTCTGAACCGGGTCACAAAATCCGACCATGTCATGGCCTCAACAGCTGAGGCTCCCAATAAGTCACCAACAGACTCCCACCAGTCTCTAGCTCTGTCTCTCAAACACCCTGCTGCATATCTCACCTTTGACCCGTCGGGGCAGAAGCTGGTCAGCTGTGCGGACTTAATGTCCGCAATCCGTCGTCTGGCAGCAATGGGGTCCTTCCCCCCATGGAAATCCGGCGCACCACTTCCCCTGAAGTCCTTAAAGGACACTGTGCGAGATCCTAACTGGCCAGATGTCCTGTCACTCCTGAACGCCTAGAGGTGGTCCTCCATCAGCTCAACTATCCCTTCCTTGATCGACCCGAAAATGATGGGGGTCGACTCAAGGATACCTCTAGTGATCTATGACGATGAACTCGCGTAGCCTCTCATCTACTGGCTTGGAACCTAATCCCGAACCCGATCCCTCTCCAGAACTGCCAACTGTTGGCCTCTGACGTAGTACCACCATTCTGCAATACCTACAGGCAACTATTAGTGATACTGATACCTCTAAAGGGATCACATCTACTACAAGTTCCCCGGTCTTGTCTTAGCCTTCCTCAATTCGGGTACGAATCCTCTGCTTTCAGTAGTACGGGCCCATAGTACCTTCCACATCTATCTGTACCTTCCTCAAGGACTGCCTTGACTCCACCAGATCCCTTTTACCACTGCTGATCTCTGCTACTCCTATCCTAGGCTTACCCTAGGAAACCCCTGTCTCCACCCAACCCAGTCCTCAGCTGCTGAAGGTCTCTTTGTAATGCCAATTAGCCATCACCTGAATACAATCACATGCAATGAGGCTCGGATAATCCTTCGAGTAAGGGACTCATCCTTACAACGGTTAGGACTCAAACAAGAGCTACGCAATAGGGTCAAATCCAACACTCTGAGATTATTCAACCCTGATCACATGTGACTTTAACGTATTCACCTAACAGCTAACTCCCATCACTCAAAGCCCACATAGCACAAAGCAAACAACATTCGGACAAAAGGGAACAATCTCAAGTAACTCTATCCTCATAACAGGAACTACACTAGCATATAATGCTAAGCTCATACTATCAGGCATAACCTAGACAGGCTATCCTACTGTTGTCTACTAAATTCTAGCATGCAACTCTCATAAGCTGAAGCACATAAAGCAGGCACATACGGCATCACTCCTAGATCCTTAGTCCTATTCTAGCATGTTGTTCTACTGAAACTGATAAACATAACATAAACTTGTATGGGTACTTTGGGGAATACTTACTTGAGCTCGGCCGGTCGGGCACATCACATACTTCGTTCTTTCTCAAAAACTCTTTACTTAACTTTTAGAAAACATTTCATTTTTCAAAATCTTTTAATCCCTTTATTTGAGTTTAGACACCCCCGAGGGTGTGTCCGAATCCCTCAAACAAGGCTCTGATACCAACTTGTAACGACCCAATTTTCATGCCCAAAAATTTCATCTAAATTAGGTGGTTTGTAAAACATTTGTAGTAAAACATCATCCGATCATATCATTTCATAAAACCTATTTCTTGTTTGAAAACCCAACACATGGAAATAATAATAATGTCAGAGTACAATCCCAGGACATCTCATAATGCAGAAACCAATGTGTGTGCCTATGATGTGCCACTACCGCGCCAGCTCCTTCCCCTTCGCTGAAGAGGTACCTGAAACCAAAACTGAAAACTGTAAGCACGAATCTTAGTGAGTTCCCCCATCGTACCACATACCATACAATCACATAACATACATACTACCAGGCATTTCTGGGGTGCCCGACCTACCCGGTACGGCCATTATGGGGTGCCGACCTACCCATGCGGCCATTCTGGGGTGCCGTCCTACCCATGTCAAGCCATTTTGGGGCGCTCACCTACCCATGTCGAGCCATTCTTGGGTGCTGACTACCCTTCGGTCCTAACAACCGAACCTCGGCGACTATTTCACCCCCTACTACTATTATCACATATATCATAGTATAATCTATTGTTAGACATATCTGGGGTGTCCGACCTACCCTTCGGTCCTAACAACTGAATCTCGGGGACTCTTCCCCCTCCTACTACCTCTATCTCATGTAACATATCATGATAGCAACTAAACATGTCATAACATACTGTTAGGCATATCTGGGGCGCCTAACCTACCCTTCGGTCCTAACAACCAAACTCTATCACTATCATATACCATATCACGCTAGTATATAACATATCAGGTAGTAATAACACAAATGAATATCACAAATACAAACATCTAGCATACGATCCCTACTGGTGGGTCGGCATTGTGGCCGTAGACCCATTGCTACTGGAAGGTAACTCACCTCGTAGTAGCTTTTGAACTGTGCAGGAATCCTCTGACTGCTGCCGCTGCTGCTCCGGAAATCCTCTGGCTATAATTCCCACAAAACACTTAGTCAGAAACTGACATCTACTCTCAGGGTAAAATGACCATTTTACTCCTGACCAAGTCAAAGTCAAAGTCAACTTCTAGTTGACTTGACTCGCCGAGTTGGCTCGCCAACTCGCCGAGTCCCTATCCTTCCATTAGACCTCAGACCCGTCTCTACTCGTCGAGTTAGACGATGACTCGACGAGTTTTCCTTCTAAATGATCATCGACTGAATCCTCATCCGACTCGCCGAGTTGTATGAACAACTCGTCAAGTTCATCTTCATCCTTAAGAAGATTGCCTTGTACTCGCCGAGTCTGCTCATGCACTCGCCGAGTCCCATGAATTTCCAGGACAATGTCTTAGTCCAGAATGTTGGGTCACCCCTTAAAACCTTTCCACACTCAGTTGGGTCCTTATGACCCTCAACTGATATGGGATAGAACCTAGGACTCGTCGAGTCCAAGAACAGACTCGCTGAGTTGGTCACAAGCACTCACTGAATCTTTGCTTTCTGATGTACAACACTTGATCAAAATGTAGATCTATGCTTCTACAATCGATCTAGCACGTAAAGTTACAACCTTTACGTGTTTGCATGGGACTTTAAGCTCAAAAGGTCTTAAAACAAGTTGTCACAATGCATGGGGCCTTCCTTGAGTGCAAAAGCCACTCCTTTCTGCCTTGTAACCCCTCTAAGGACCTAGATCCCAAACATCACCCTCAAACCATGCTCGTAATCATGGTTGGTGACCAAAATAGCTTAGAAAAGCCCTAAAACTTCCCAAAATGGGATCTATCAAAAGCGCAAGCAAGGTATAGACTTTATCCCTTCTGAAGTCTGCAAATGATTCTCAAAACCGAATCCTTCAAGCCTCCTCTTGATCCTTTAAGCTTTTCCTTCCTTCCTTAGATCACAAAAGCACCAAAATCACTCCAAATGCCTTAGATTGCTTCAAAAACGGATAGGGTTTTCTATGGGGGTCTTCTGGGAGAAAATGGGGCTAAGGAGGCCGAGTTAAGGTGTTTAAATAGGGTGCAAGACCTCGGATTAGGGTTTTTGCCCAAACAGTGTCTACTCGTCAAGTCCGAGACTCGACTCTCCGAGTCCACAACTTAAACTTTGCGCCTCATCCCGCTTCTACTCGGCGAGTTGGTCCTTCAACTCGCCGAGTCCAAGACCAAATGCAGAATATTTAAAAATTTAATAAAAAGAACACGTACCATGAACCAGGTGGTACAAGGGGGTTGGTCTTTTGAAATACTTGAAATAAACTAGGATTAAACTAAGATTTAAACAGACAATTTCAACAAAAACAAGAGTTTGATGTAGAATCAATAGGGGAAAGATGGTTGACTAAAGGTTTCCTCACTTTGGCTTTTTGATGAACATATCATTAGAATCAAATGATGAAATACTTGTTTTAGATCCTTAATTTCGCTATAATAATCCAAGAAACTTGAGATTACTTTGACTTTTCTTAGTTATTAAAATAGTTAGAGAAACTCATAACAATTTCCTTAGTCAAAGTCACAACTTCCATTAAGCATGTAATTAGTGAAAATCAACTAGCATTAAGAAACAAAAGGTCACCAAATCCAAGAGGATTCAAATTATTTCACTACCATGTTGGAAGAAATGTTTTTATGATTGTGTGAAGCAAAACTAACACAAAATTCATATATTGCTTGCTAATTTGAGGGTCTTTTACTTAATCAAGAAATTAGCCAACTAATCACCACAAACACATTTAAACTCATGAATAAAAACATATAAGTAGTGATAATATGTTAAAATACAAAACATTCAATAAAGATTCAAGAACAAGTTTATGGAATCTTCAACATTCAACAACTAGTCAAAAGATTTCACCAAAGTCAACCAATTTTTGGTTTAGCCTAACATGGCGAAACACAAGAAAACAAAGTTAGAAGAGATTCTACCAAACATTCAACATGCTTAAGAGCAAAAATGATGAAGTTCTTAAGGGTTCTTGGCCTTCCGAAAGCTCCAAAATCTCCAAAGGATTGTTCAAATTTTAGATGTCTAAGAGAATGCTAAAGTGGCACACCAAGCTTCCTAATATAGAGCTTCAAGTAAAATTCCAAAATGCCCAACCCATGCGGGCTGCGTGGGTATCTTATGCGGGCCGCGTGGGTATCTTATGCGGTTCGTGTAAGAGTGGCGAGGTTATGGCCTTCTTCAAGTGTTGGGCCTCCACAACTTAACCACTGGCCCAGTTTGAGCCCGATCAATTTCTAGCCCATTTTTCTTCAAGATTTCTTCAATTTGAGCCCAATTTGTCTTCTCCAAATCACTCATAGCCCTTGTAGTCGCCCAACCATCAATTCTCGCATGCTAGAAAATTCTCCCGCATCTTGCAAATCTAAAATATAATTCTTCCAAGCCTTCAAGTAATTGACAATCCCACTCCATGCATCACCTCCATAGCCATCAAGCCCAAAATCCTCATCGTCCTCCAAGTCCAATTGCTACCCAAAGATCCTAAAAGTGGTCGTAAAATAGCCAAAAAGAAAATATGCATGGAAATTAACTAAAATGTGAATGAAATCTGCTAAAATAAACTATAAAAATAAGTAAATAAAATGAAACTATCGGTCTTTTGCAGCAAACAAAATCTCTCCATTTGATGAACACAACTTCGCCATATGGAAAACGAAAGACATGGTTGTTGTCGAGACCAGGGACACATGCTCAATATCGCCGAACATGGTCCATATGTTCCCATGTATTAACCTATGGTTGAGAATGTGGCAACAGATCCGAAAAAGCAAAAGCCAAAGACAAGGTATGACGATGATGAAAAGAGGATTATAAGTCTTGATGTAAGAGAAAGAGCAGTCATAGGAAATGCTCTTCCTTACCACATGATCTAATGAGTCAAACATTATTCACACACTGTCCACCAGCGTATGTATCAGTGCCAACACCAACGAAAGAATCAACGCCAACGCCGACATAAGCGCGATCGTCAACATCAGCTCCATCATCTACTTAGTCTTAGCAACATTGCGATCTTTTGTATATTATTCGATTAGATTCTTTGTAATTAAAGATAGTTTTGTATTTATAGAATATATATATATATATATATATATATATATATATATATATATATATATGATCCGTAATCTTAGTGATTAGGATCAAACTATACGTAGATTATATTAAATCCCTAAAATGAAGGGATTTTCATTTACTGTAATCGTATATAGTCATTCATTAGGGTCAAGCCCTAATGCAATCTTGGTGATCATCTTTGTGACTGCTTTGTGCACCGTTCTCTTTGTCAGGACACTTTTCTTATTGAAAAACCATCTTTGTGATAATAATTGTTCTTCTATTCTTTTGTATCCGATCCAACGAACCTTCACATATGATGGTGCTTGCATTTCTCATTTATTCTACACCGACCATGCGATTTTTGTAGGAGAACTGAGTGTCGACAACATCAAAAATCTGTCTTGTATTCTGAAATGTTTTCATATTGTTTCAGGACTCAAAGTGAATTTTATGAAATCAAGATTGTTCGGAGTCCGTATTCCAAGTAGTGATCTACATCATATGACTTTGATTCTTGGATGTTGTGAAGGAAACTTCCCCTTTACATATCTTGGTGTGCCAGTGGGAGCCAATATGCATGTCAAAAAGCATTGGAAACCCATCGTCGACAAGTTCAAATCTAAGTTATCTGTTTGGAGAGCAAGCACATTATCATTTGGCGGTAGGCTCACCTTGATTACGTCTATTCTTGGTAGCCTTCCTACATATTTCTTGTCATTGCTTAAAGCACCAAAAGGAATTATTGATTCCCTTGAAAAGAATCAGATAACGGTTCCATTGAGGCGTAGATGATCAGAATGTGAAAATTCATTGGGTGGATTGGCAAAAAGTTATTGCAGACGAAAAACATGGTGGTCTTGGGGTAGAATTGCTTAAGGCACAAAATTTGGCTTTACTAACAAAATGATGGTGTAGATTATATAATAGTGAGGAAAGTTTGTGGAAAAAAGTAATCATGAGCATTCATAACCTAAGGAGGAAACTTGTATCATACATAGCTCGGAAATCTTCACAAGGAGTTTCGAGCAACATTTACAAAGCCATAAATAATCTAGATACCATTAGCATCAATCACAATAACTGTTTCATACTAGTTCCAGACCTCAGAATTAACATACTATTTTGGAAAGATATTTGGTGTGGAATTCTCATTCTCTAAGCTCGATTCCCAATTCTCTACACTTTTGAGGAAAGGAAATGTTGCTTGATTGAAGAAAGAATTTCTTCCAGTGGATTCTCATGGCGTTGGAAACAAGCTCTGAGAAACGAGGCTGCTCTCGTAGAATTCTTACAACTTTATTTGGCCATAGGCAACATGGAGGTTCCTACTAGCAACAATTTTTTTTTTTAATTCACAATAAATCAAGATGGGAGGTACACAATAGATTCAATGTGGAGGTTAATCGATTTCAAAAGGAACTCATTGGTGTTTTTTAATGTTATTTTTCGTTTAAAAAAGAAAAGAAAGAGAGATATGTTATCCAAAATAAATACAAAATATAAACCTAAAAATAATCCTGAAAGTAAATAAATACGAAAATGTTAATAATTTAAAATTTTGATATCATTAAAGTAGGGGGAGCTGTTTTGGTAGTTGGCCCAGTGTTCCTTCAGAATTTAATTGCTTTATCATCAAACTCTACCATACAACCACACGAAACTTGACAAATGAGAAAATAAAATAATCTTAAAATTCAAATAAAATCAAGAAAATATCAAAAGATAAAAAGACAAAAAAGGACCCCCACCCCGACTCAACCCTTGTCATTCATCATCATCATCATCTTCTTTTTCTTCTTTCCACATCTTTACATACCAATTATTATGACCACATATTAAAATTATATATTTTTATTGATTTAAAGACCAATAAATAAATAATAATATATTATATTTTTTCTTAACTAATATATTTTATTTCGATGCATAAAAACCACTTATTTTCAAAACGCTGTTCCACTGGAAGCCTTATTTCCGATTAAATACGTGTTAAGAGTTAAGACTAATATTATTTCTTATACATTGACATTATATAACTTTCTAAAAAAAATTAATATTACTTTTTATTTACATATATGTTATATGTATAACCTAATAAACCGTGACAATAAAAACCATTTTAGTTCTACGACGTAATTTTATTAAATACATATCATGCAATATACTATTTAAATCCAAAAAATAAACAAACACACAACAACTTTTAACAATATTACATATTTGAATTTTAAAAAATTAAATTTCCTTCTATTTATCTTCCTAACCCTATAAAATATAACAAGTTTTCTAAAATATTCTCAATTATATAAATACGTGACACTTGGTAGGAAGAAGATATTTAATTTCTTTTAAATTTAAATATGGTAGCTTAATAATAATATAAGCATAAAATTAACTGAAAAAAAAATAAGAAAAAGAAAGTGGTTTTGGTCAGTAGAAGAAGACGTTTCCTCGTTTTTCAGATGTTTGTATCTTCTGACACAGATAACTTTGATATAACCCATTTGTTGTTTGTTTAATCACACATCTCCATCTTTCTCTCTCTAAAAAGTTTATCTTTGTTTAGAGAGAGAGTATCATCATCATCATCATCAAAGCTGCTGTATATCAAATGATTTGAAAAGAAAGGTCAAATCAACAACCCACACACACACACCCTTCTTTGATCCATTCGCAGGTACCTCTTCTAATTCCTTCCCTTCAATATCATACATATAAAATATATACAAAGAGAGAAAAACACACACACATACACACAGTCGACTGTAAATATATATATTTAGAGAGAGAAAGAGAGAGTTGTCACTTGTCGACTGAGTTTGGTAACTGCATGAACTCGTTTCTCTCTAGAAAAGCAACCATGGAGGTTGGATTATGTTGATTGAATTCATGGGATGTAATTTGATCGGGTTTTTTTTTTCAGATGGTGAAGAATGGAGGCTGTGAATTGAAATCGATTTGAGTTTTTGAAGAAGTTTGTTGATGTATAGAAGGTGAAGAGAGATCGATGGCGAGTTATTACAGTGGGAATTCGGAAATTCAAGGCGGAGATGGGTTGCAGACGCTGGTTTTGATGAACCCTGGTTATGTAAACTATTCCGACCACCACCAACCACCACCACAACCTCCGGCTGGGAATTTCATGTTTCTTAACAATCATCATCAACAACCATCGCAGACACAACAATTTGTAGGGATCCCTCTTTCGTCACAACCATCGGGTTCTATTCACTCCCAACACGACATCTCTGCTCTACACACCTTCATGCCACGAGTCCAGTACAACATGTATTCTCCGGTGGAGCTGGCGGCGCCACCGCATGAGGTCGCAAGATTCCAACAAGGTTTATCGTTAACACTCTCGTCTCAGCAATCCGGATTCGGGTCTCAGGGTACCGGAGTACCCACTGCTTCTCCGAGGGGAGAAGGAAGAGTAATTCCAGGCGGCGGCGCTGGTGGTGGCGGAGACGGTGGTGGTGGTGGATCGACACCATCAGCATCTGGGGTTTCGAACGGAGTTAACAGTATGCAGAGTGTACTCTTGAATTCCAAATACTTAAAAGCAACCCATGAGCTTCTTGAAGAAGTTGTGAACGTGGGTAAAGGAGTTTTCAAGAACTCCGATCATTCCACCAAGAACCTCATCACCACCGGCGGTGGCGGATCACCGGCGCAAACCAGCGGAGATGAAACCAGCAGCAAACGTGTCGATGGAGCTGAACTTACCACCGCAGAAAGACAAGAAGTTCAAATGAAGAAAGCGAAACTCGTAAACATGCTTGATGAGGTAATTATAATGAATTCAATCAAAGATCAAACTCTATGAACTCAATTCAGTTTCCATTTTCAATTGAAGAAACTTTAATTTCTGGGTTTTTTTTGAAGGTGGAACAGAGGTACAGACAATACCATAACCAGATGCAGATTGTGATCTCATGGTTTGAACAAGCATCTGGAATCGGATCTGCGAAAACTTACACAGCATTAGCGCTTCAAACAATTTCGAAGCAATTCAGATGCTTGAAAGATGCGATCATGGGGCAAATTAAAACTGCTAGCAGGAATTTAGGTGAAGAAGACAATAAGATTGAAGGTGGATCACGTCTGAAATTTGTAGATAATCAGATTCGACAACAAAGAGCTTTACAACAATTGGGAATGATTCAACACAACGCATGGAGACCCCAAAGAGGATTGCCTGAACGTTCTGTTTCTGTTCTTCGTGCTTGGCTGTTTGAACATTTCCTCCATCCGTAAGAATTAATTATGAAAATTATTTTATTATTTTTTTTTTTATTTTTTTATGTTATTGTTTTATTAATTTGTAATTTGTAATGTGATATAAATTTTTTTTTCAGATATCCTAAGGATTCAGACAAGCATATGCTTGCAAAACAAACCGGGCTTACTAGGAGTCAGGTATATTTCGAAAAATTATAAGAAAAATTATTATATTATGGAAAGGTTTGTGTTTTAATATGTATTCTTTTGTCGAATAAAATCATAAGTTTTAGTAATTTTCCAAAATAAACTTTAGTGGAAGTAATTTTTTATTATTAGGTCAAAATAGTTAAATTGGAATGAAGAGTGAACGGTTAAGGATTGTACTGTGAAAATGCTTAAAATATAATGGGTTTTTGATATTTGTCATTTGAATTATATTTTCGTCTTTTATAATTTGGAGTTTTGGGATTGATTTCAGGTTTCGAATTGGTTTATAAATGCTCGAGTGAGGCTATGGAAGCCAATGGTTGAGGAGATGTACTTGGAAGAAACGAAAGAACAAGAACAAAACAGACTCAAAGAAAACAAAGGGAGTAAAAGCGAACAAAGTGACGAAAACGAAAATTCGTTATCAAGACAAGAAAACTCAAAAAGTGTTTCACCGGAAAATTCGAAAAGAAACTTCAACCAACCTCCTCCACCATCAATATCTGTTTCTCCCACTGGAATCAACTTCCAAAACCAGTCTGGTTTCTCTTCACAAATGGACGGAATCACACAATTCAATAGCAAGAAGCCGCGAACGAATGTAGGTTTTATGGGAAATCCGACTGACTTCATGGGGGGCCTGGGTGGGTACCCTGTCGGAGAAATCGAGCGGTTTGGTAATCACCAATTCCAATCACCATATTCGGGAAATGCAGTCTCTTTGACTTTAGGTCTCCCTAATGAAAACATTAGTGGAATGGAATTAGCCGAAACGAATGAATTCGAACCCATGAATCAACAATCTTCTTCACACTCAACCACAATTTATGAGACCATCAACATTCAAAATCAAAAAAGGTTTGGAGCACAACCTCTGCCCGATTTTGTTACTTAATGAAATCAAAAAAGAAGATTCAATATTGGAATTGGAGTTATATATAGATATAGATTAGGGTTTCTAGATTATATGGGATGTATATTAATTTTGGATAGAATGGATTGGTATATTGTATGCATAATGTACGTATGTAAAACTAGTTGTATCTTTTGATGGGGGTATACAAAATCAATATTTATAATTTATAATTTATTATTGGAGTAATAATGATGATGAAGTAGACCCTTCAAACTTTACCTAATTTTTGGTCTATCAAATGGCTCTTTAATCTTTTTTAGGACCACTGACGGATTTAGACAACATTCTTTCGGGTTACATACCAAGTCAGGCTATATATATATATATATATTTTTTTTTTTTTTTTTTTTTTTGGTGCATTGAATTTCTTTAAAGTTGATGTCCGAGTGCGAGTATCTTCTAACAGAGAGCAAGATGATTGGGTCAAAAGATTGAATATTATATGATGATTTTAGGAGTGCATAAAATATAATGAAGTTTTCACGCATAATACTTTAGTGGATAATAATAATGTGAATGAAAAAAAAAGGTTAATAACGTATACAATAATTTATCTAGAATTTGTTTAAATGGATCCAAGCGCTAAATAAAGGTGTCAAATGCGACATGGATCAGTTTAACGGGTTTATTAAAACAAATTAGGAAAAATGTCAACCTAATTGACACCGGTTGAAATTTTGAAACAATCTGTTAAATAATTGGTCAAATCAATTGTCATTTATTTTTCCAAAGACAATCTATTTAATAAACTGGTTACACTTGGATAGACCCATTTATATTTTAAAGTTGTTATTTCCTGAAGTCTTGCCTCTTAATGGTGGTTGTATGTTGAAACGTGTTTAGTGAATGACCGTTCGAGTGAGAGACTAATATTATGGTTAAGTTGAGATCGTGACCTATGAAGGACTAGGGGGTTATTTACGATTTAATATTGTAATTCCTCCTTTTCGGGGTATTATTTATATCAATTTATTTAATTTCAAGTAATTAAGAAATGAGGATTTTTGTAGGGCGCAACTTTTTGCCGCGACCAAGCTTTTGTCACGGCATAAAGCTAAATCCTTAAGCGCAATGCAAGCATGTGTGGTCGCGCCGTGACGCCACTATTTGCACCCTAATAGAGAAAACTCTAGGCTCCATACCTTGCTTTGTTGGATTTTTGTGACTTAGAGTGAGATTTCAAGAAGTTAGTTTGTATTTTATGTCAAGTGAAGCAAACTCCAGAGATTTTCTAGCATCTAGTAACTTTCTCAAGCTTTATAAGTTTTCAAGTTCCAATCGTTAGAGATTTTGCATGATAGATCTAGGTTTTGAGGTTGTTTGGTCCCTCGTTGATCTTCTAGACCCATTAGGGTGTTTTGAATGCATGCTTATCTTTCCATTTGAACCATGCATGAAGATTGTGACATTTTGGACCCATTTTAGACCTTGGTTTAGCTTGGTTGTGTTAGAGACATGCAAATGGATAAAGTTGGAGCTTTATCCATTAAGACCATATTTTGAGGTATTCTAGAAAATATGAGCTTTGGAATTAAGGGATTAAGTACTAAATGGAAAGAAGGATCATGTCTCGAAAAGCGCGACGAGACCAAGGAAGGGTCAAAATGTGAGAATTGAACTAGGTTCGAGAATATTTTTCACCTAGTGATCCCGAAGCGACCAAGAGCTAGGTCGTGGAGCGTTGATCTGTTAACTGTTGAATTTGACAAGTTAATCGTTGACCATTGACTTTGACCAGTTGACCACTGACTTTTTTACCAATTTGACTTTTTGTCAATATTTTGGAATTGAATATTACACTGGGGATTGACCTCTATTTGATTTAGGTGGTTTGTGTATCTTATTCCTTTGAGGATGCGAGTGTGTGATTTTTAGCTCTCAAATTCATGTGAATTTTCTCACTATACTATATGCAACATTACAAGTCATTGTTTGGTAGGTTATCTGAGTATTGTTAGAGTACAAATATGTATGCTATATTAACGAAACACTGTGAGACTATCAATCTAACAGATCGACGTAAAGCCGTGAGTTTTCAGGTGTTGATGGAACAATGTGAGAATGTGATTCTGGCAAAACGATGTGATGTCGTGAGCCATTAGGTGGTATGTATTGTATGTTTAATGGAATATGTAGTATTTGGGGAATTCACTAGGCTTTGTTCTTACTCTTTACAAATAAATGTTTTGCATGTTCTTCTAGTAACAAAGGAAAGGGTGTGATTTGACAGTATTTGCATTCGATCCTTATGTTTTTTTTTTCATATCACTGATATACATTTGAAACAATTTATGATTTTAATTTGATGGATATTTTTCCTAAACTATTTATGAAATCGGGGAAGGAGTGGTTCTTATTCGGGCGTAAGTGGCCTCGATGGATCGGGTCCGAGTGATTCGAATATGTGCGATTTGGTGGCCTTTGAGGTATCAGGGACAGTATTTGAGTTGATCCTTAAGATGTTCGGAAGGATCAAGACATAGTCGATTGCTATGTTTAACGAGATACATGTAACTGTTGCTCGTGCTGGTCAGCCAAGGGGCAGGATCGTGATATACCATATTTTCTTAGCTCGGCAGCCTCCCATGTCTGAAGGATGGAAGGACCTGATTCCGAAATGCATTGGATTTCTAAGGTTGAGGGAGATTTTCGTACTTGTTGTCGTCTGAAGGAGGCCAGGGTTAGGTTTGTGACGAAATTTTTACACCATGCGATGAAGGTTTGGTGGGATTGGTGATTCAAACTTTTCCATGGCTAGTCTGGATGCTTTAAGATAGGAGCAGTTCACTTCTATGTTTAGTGGGAGTATGTTCCTCCGGTGGAGATTGAGCATTTGGCTCGAAAGTACTTGGCTCTCGAACAGACCCTTAAGACGGTTACGAATAACACCAACAAGTTTATGGAGAGGAAATTGTTCTGCCCAGAGTACGATGCTACCGAGAAGATGAAAATATGTCGGTATTCTGTCATGTTGAGGATATTGATTCCCGCGTTCATACTTGTTCTAGGTGTTAGACAATTACAAATATAGTGGCTACGACCAAATCAAGGAGATAGAGCTTGAGACTCAATTGAGGAAGAACATGCAGGTATAGGTTTAGACTCAACTGAAAATGAAGAAACTCAAGACTACCAATTTGCAACGAGGATGGAAGAAGGGCCACACACGATGTGGTAAGTGTGTTAAGGAACCAAATAGTGCATTCCATTCATTTGGGTGCCATAAGTGTGGCAAAAAAGGACATTATAACGATGACTATAAGCAAGATTTGAGAGTGTGTTGCCAGTGTGATTAGATTGGACACAATAAGGTCGACTACCTTAGATTGGAGATAGGAGCGATGCAGGATCTATCACTTGTTACTCTGAGGATTATTGATGACCGCTTGGGAAAGACGAAGGCCTGGAGGGCTAAGGGCATAACTTATCAACTCTTAACGGAAGAGGAGTGAACTATGCCAAATGTTGTCATCATTATGTATCAATTGTTGATTTACGTTATTCTATATATATATATATATATATATATATATATATATATATATATATATATATATATATATATATGTATGTATATATATAATCTCATTATTATGTGTGTTGTTAGGTACACCGTATTCCAGTCAACTTTGTTCTTTTTTTTATTATTATTATTTAAACCTGGGGCGAGTCGTTCTTTTGTATCACTTATGTTTAGTGAGGATTTTGATATTTCTATAGGAGCATTAGACCACCTGCTCATGGTTGAGGTAACTGATGATAGGACAAGTTCAACTTCGAGGGTCTTCAAGGGTGGCACGTTAGAGATCTTTAGGGTGAGGTTTCTTATAGATCTTATCCCTGTTCTTATAGGTGAGATCAACATAATGTTTAGGATCGACCATTTGAGTCAGTTCAAGGCTCTCATTGATTGTGGTCGGTAGCAGGTGATAGTTAGAACCCCAAGTAGGGAAGAGATAACCATCCAGGAGAGGGTGCGAGGGGTAGAGTGACTTTTTATTCAACTTTGAGAGATAGAAGGTATTTACAGCAGGCGTGCACCAGATTTTAGTCTTATGTGATCGACACCCGAGAGGACAAGAAGATGAATATCACCAAGGTACTACATGAGTTTCTTCCTAAATATTTGTCATACATTCTTCCTAAGTAACAAGTTGAATTTAGGGTTTATTTGATTTCATGTGCATCTCTGATAACCAAGGTACATTTTGACTTGCACATCCAAATATGCAAGAGTTGTCCTCTCAACTTCAAGAGCTGTTAGACGAAGATTTTATTCTGCCCAACCATTCGCCTTAGGGATCGCCAGTTTTCTTTGCTAATAAGAAGTATGGGTCATACGAGATGTGCATTGGTTATAAAGAGCTTAATAAACTCACGGTGAAGAATTGTTATCCATTGCTGAGGATCAACGACTTGTTTGACCAGTCACATGGAGCATCATGGTTCTCCAAGATTGATCTTCATGCCATTTATCATCAGATGATAGTGGTAGAAGAGGATGTACTAAATGATGGGTTTTGAGCAAAAGAACATTCCTATGTGCACATGCAAAACCCTAAAGCTTTGGATCTAGGTTTCTCTATTGTACATGCTAGTTATCCAAAGCTTGCAAACCCTAATATAGCATACTATAAAATTGAAATGTACAACTAATACAAGTTTAGATGATTACCTTTTGATAGTAGCAAGAATCTTCAATCTTTAAGAGCCTAGTATCACAATTCTAATACCTCTAATGGCTCACAAACACCAAGGCAAGAAGATGATGTAGAAGAGAGGGAGAGGAGGCACAATTTCGGCTATAGGAACTCTAGAATTTCTTCTGGTATCCGAAAACTTAAGCCCTAGGGGTCCTTAAATAGCTGAGTTGCTAGGGTTTCAGTCAAAACCCTAATTGGATAGCTTAGGCCTTAAGCAGTCCAAGGAACATTCTGGAATAGGGCCCTTGGATGAAATCATAGCGGGCTTCCACTCTAATTTCGTCCCCCTCATTTCCATAGGGATCCACAACCCAAATCTAGTTATCTTATAATTGGTAATACCATTCCCATTAGTTCAGTTAATCTCTTTGAATCACAAAATTAATTTCCTAATTAATTCTTGATTAATATTAACTAACTAATATGATTTCTCTTTTAATATATTATTCATATAATATATTAATAAACCATAATATTCTCTCTCTCCATAAATCATCTTGTCAAGTTGCTTTGGTAAAGGCAACCCAAAAGGACCATGTACAACTGGGTCAAGTACATACTAAATATAGTTATGGACTTAGACACTAATCCAATAGTCTCTCACTTGGATAAGTATAATAACTATAAATGCAAGTACGACTTCAGGATCCGATTAGCAATCGTAGCTCTCAAAGACGCTGTCGAAATATGATATTATCAGTAACCTGTCATTTAGATAAAGGATCGTATAGTCCTCTATTCTAGATAACATGTGGACAATTACATGGAACATAGTCATACTTATTGTCCAGTAGTATGTTTCTTGATCTCTGATCTGTCTGACATAGAACTTAATTAAACACATAAATCCAGTTCTGACTGTGCCCGACACATAAGTCAAACCAAATCATCGAGGGGCCTAGATATCGTTTTTACCCTCTTAGGATAAAATGAACAGATAAACTTCAACTTATATGCAATTGCTTTTCACTCATTAAATCATGCACAACAATGCGTTTTATAACATCAAGTTACATATCCGTTTACGCATTATCAATGCACAACCACCTTCCAAACAATAAACCATATATCTAGGCTTAAAGACTATATGATATTATCGTCTTGCGATCACTCATGATAAATTCCATGAAGTGATACCAGCAAGCGTGGGTTTAATCCAATGCTCAAATCTTATTCATAAGCACTCATGAACGTTGCAGCAAACTTTTGTTATGTCTAATAGACTTTAGACAGTCTACAAACCAATTCATGACAGCCTTCTTTCATACCTACTTCCAAAGTATGAGTGACTGTGGATTGTTCGAATAATCTTATTATTCAGTAAGTCAAAACATGCAAAGTGAAACAATAGGTAAATAATTAACACAAAACAGTAACTTTACTCATAAATAATACACCTTTATTTAATCATCAAATGTTAATTACAATTTATCTATTACACGTTTCGAAGGTATCTAATCTAAACTAATATCGTCCTTCCGCCCAATATTCCTAGTGTGCTGCAAGTGCTTAACCCTACTCGTTCCCTTCGTAAGGGGATCTATTGGGTTATCCTATGATGATACCCTCTTTACCAAGAGGATTCCCTCTTCCACCCGATGTCCAATAAAGTGATATTTCCTGTCGATATGTCAGGAGCTGCCATGATCCCTCGATTCCTTGGTCAAGGAAACCGCTCCTTCATTATCGTAGAAAATCTCCATATGCTCCTTTATGGCTGACACAACTCCAAGGTCGCCGATGAAGTTCTTCAACCATATCGCTTCCTTTGACGCTTCGCTCTCCGTTATATACTCTGATTCACACGTTGAATCAACTGCGATCTATTGCTTGGAACTTCTCCAAGTCACTGCTCCTCTATTCAGGGTAGAGACCCAGCCCGACTGAGAACGATAGTTGTCCCGGTTGGTCTGAAAACTGGCATCACTATACCCTCACACCCTTAAGTCATCACTCCCACCGAGGACTAGAAACCATTCCTTGGTCCTCCGAAGGTACTTAAGAATATTCTTGACTGCGGTCCAATGTACTCTGCTAGGGTTCCTTTGATATCTGCTGACCATGCTCAAAGAGAAGACCACATTAGGGCATGTGCAAGGCATATTATACATGATCGAGCCAACTACGGAAGCATAAGGTACTCGGCTCATCTCTGCTATCTCGACTTTGGTACGCGGGCTTTGAGTCTTACTCAACTTGGCATTGCTTTGGATCGGTAACTCCCCTTTCTTGGAATTCTCCATACTAAAACGCTTTAGTACCTTGTCCAAGTAAGTATTCTGACTAAGTCCTATTAGTCTTTTACTTCTGTTTCTCACTATCCTTATTTCCTGAATATAGGCAGCCTCTCTGTGGTCCTTCATTGCGAAACACTTCCCAAGCTAGGATTTAACCTCCTGCAGGGTCGGGATGTCGTTTCCTATCATAGTATGTCATCAACATACAATACGAGGAAGCTAACTATACTTCCACTGGCTTTGACATATAAACACGACTCATCCTCGCTTCGCAGAAAACCAAACTATTTGACTTTCTCATCGAAACAAAGATTCCATCTTCGAGGCACTTGTTTCAATCTATAAATGGATTTCTCAAGCTTACACACTCTATTAGGGTGCTTCGCATCGAAAAAACCCTCTAGTTGACTCATGTAAACATCCTCAGCCAACTTCCCATTAAGGAAAATGCTTTTGACATCTATCTGCCATATTTCATAGTCATGAAATGCAGTAATGGCTAGCATCTCCCTAATAGACTTTATCTTCGCAACCGGTGAGAAGGTCTCATCACAGTCAACTCAGGGAGTTTGAGTAAAGCCCTTCGCAACCAATTGCGCCTTATAAGTATGTACCTTCCCATCCATGTCGATCTTCTTCTTGAAGATCCACTTGCACCTGACCGTCTTACGACCTGGCAGATTGTCAAAAAAATTCCAAACTTGGTTGTCATACATGGACCGAATCTCGCTGTCCATAGCCTCTTTCCATTTCGCAGACTCCGGACCTGTGATGGCTTCCTTGTAGCTATTAGGTTCATCCAAATTTATTAGTGTACTACCAATAATAAACGTATTCCCCTCACTTCTTATATGAAAACCATACAAGACATGTAGCACCCGGTTCCTGGTATGTATTTCATTCAAGTATTTTTCATAATTTGGACTAAGACTCAGCGAGTTGATGGCCCAACTCGTCGAGAAGTAGCGACTTGGACCCGAGGGTTAAGTGGCGGACTTGTCGAGTCGGAAACATGACTCGACGAATAGACTCTGACTGGACAAAACCCTAATCCAAGGGTTTGCACCCTATTTAAACGTCTTATTCAGCCTCCCTCACCCCTTATGCTCTCAGAACTCCCTCACATCAAACCCTAATCATCCTTGGTGAAGATCTAAGGCCTTTTTAGTGATTCTTGGTTGTTTGTGGTGGCAAGTAGGAAAGACAAGTTTGAGGAACTAAGAGATTGGCTAGAGGAGTCAAACTTGTGCATCATCTACAGTCCTTGGAAGGTATAAAGGCGTTACCTTGCCCCTTCTTGTGTTAGATCCCTTTTTGGCAGATTTAGGGCTTTTATAAGCCATTATTGGTGACCAACCATGATTGCAAGCATGGTGGGGGTTAAGGTTTCAAATCTAGGCTCATTAAAGGGTTAGAAGGTAGAAAGGGACTGCCTTTGCACCCATGGAAAGCCTCATGTAACTCAAGAGCTCTTTTAGGGTCTTTTTAGCTCATAATCCCATGCATGCATGTAAAGTTTGTAACTTTACGTTCTAGATCGATCTGAGGAGCCTAGATCTATCATTTGGACAAGTGTTGTACATCAGAAATCAAGCAATGAGACTTAGATATCCTCGACTCGGCGAGTTGTTCTTGGGACTCGACGAGTCCGAGGCTTGACTTCCATTTTCTGTTAGGGTTCAAAGGAACCCAGTGAGTGTTAGAATGTCCTTAGAAGGGTCCGGGGGAGTGACCCAATGCATTGGACTTAGCCATATACCTGGAGTTCATAGGACTCGACGAGTGCATGAGCAGACTCGGCGAGTCCAAGGCAATCTCCTAACTGTTGAAGATGAACTTGACGAGTTGATCATACAACTCGGTGAGTCAAGGTCAGGACTTGTTTTTAGGACAGGGATGAACTCGACGAGTTGTTCATGCAACTCGGCGAGCCGGATGAAGGTTCATTCGAGGTTATTTTAGAAGAAGAACTCGTTGAGTCATTGATAAACTCGACGAGTAGAGGCGTGAGGAAGGAAAGATGAAGGGTAGGGAATCGACGAGCAGGAGGCCCAACTAGGCAAGTCAGGTCAACTGGAAGTTGGATTTGACTTTGACTTTGACTTGGTCAAGGGTAAAATAGTCATTTTACCCAAAGAACAGTTATCAGTGTCTGACTAAATGTTTTATGGGAATTATAGCCGAAGGATCACCGGAGCAGCAGTCAAACATCTGTCGATCAGCTTTTCAGAAGTCAGCCTTACAAGGTGAGTTACCATCCGATAGGGATGGGTCTAAGGCACCAATTGCGGCCCACCAGTATGTGATTATGGTTGAGATGGTTATCTTTATGATAATTGTCTGATTGTTATATATGTGCTGAGAATGTGTGCAGTAGTAGTAGCGCACGCTAGCCCTGGTTACTGGTTGAAAGATACCGAGGATGCATACCGGTTGAAAGATATCGAAGGGGTGGATAGAACCCTTCCTTGTATAGTAATATGATTATGATATGTCATTATGTGACTCAATATGCTTATGTATGTTAGTATGGAACCAATATGTTTATGACCTATAATGTGACATCTCTATTTTCACGGCCAGAAAAGAACGATTTTGTTTATGCTTTATAAAAATCAGAGTATCTCTTTTCATAAAAATGTTGCGGAATTTGTTCCCAGAAAAACATGATAATCGCATTATCAAAGCATTTCTAAAGAAATATATTTTTATTCAATTTTAAAACATTGGGATGTCATCGTCAATAGAGAAACATAAGCATAAACAGAACTTACTAGTGATCTACATCTCTTTAATCTCTCAGTGTAATGTGACTTCATAACAACGCCTGTAACATAAATAATCTGAGTGGGTCAGGTTGGGAAACCAGGTGAGTAGATAGGGTTTTCAACCCACAATAATATAATTATTATGTTCAAACAATCAAACAATCAACCCAATTACCCATCTCCATTATCTTCTTTACTCTTAATGCTCTACCCTAAGAATTAGCCATTCATCGTTTATACATTCCTGAGGATCATCCTAAGGAATCGGCACGAAGTCCATCGTCACCGGGGTTTAGGCACTAAGTCTGCATAGTCGCCAGAATTTATACAACAGGCACTAAGTCTGCATAGTCCCCAGGGTTTTGGCACCAAGTTTGCATGATCACCAGGGTTTAGGCATCAAGTCTGCATGATCGCCAGGGTTTAGGCATCAAGTCTACATGATCACCAAGGTTTAGAGTACACCGGGTGAACACGTCGTTCACAACACCTACAGGTTGCGAACCTGCTAGTGTTCCACTGGACTATCTAGAATAGTCCGTGGTTGTCATCCATACTCTGCTGAATGACGGGGCCATCGTTTGGGAAAAGGCTTCTCACATCGTTCACCTCTCATCCTCACCTCGTGGTCTATAACACGTCTCAACTCATCGTCCAACTTATATTCCATCTATTACATCTACCCATGTTTTACCCCAACATTTTTGTAGATATAAGATACATATACAGTTTAAATTCTTTAAAACATGTATAAAATCGTTCAACTAGCATAGACAACAAGTACTCAGATAATACGCACAAATAGCACATAATTTATATAGAATACTTCATATCTATGTGTAAGATGAAAGGGACCATGCACTCACTTGATAAGGTGGTGACTCTGCACTTGAACAGTGCTTCGTTATGTCAAAAATAATTTCCCTTGACAAAACCTAGTATCAATACCACTAGGGTTGAGTTTAACGTTACCCGCGACTAATTTATAGTATAGCTATTATTACTATTATATAAGCATTAAGAAACACTCTTATATAACTCATAATAATAGCCCAAATAATTATTTTAAGGTCCTAATAACATTACAATGTTAAAACATAAGTTATACTAAAGATAGGTTAGGCGTAGCTCACTTACAGCGGTTTTTTTCTCAAAACCGGGCTCCGCTGGAGCAGATTTCCTGAGCCGAAAAGCTCTTCTTCTCGGAGCCGTCGGGCGCTCCGGGGCTTCCGCCTCGTGCTAGGGAGGTTCCCTAGGCTTTTCGGGGGTTTCGGGGCTAGAGAGAAGTTCTAGAGAGAGAGGGAAGTTATGGGAGGTGTCAGGAATGAAGAGGGCTTCACCTCTTATTTATAGGGGGCTGGAGGGTCACTCACGTCGTGAGTTTGAAGGTTCTCACGTCGTGATCCAGGCTGGTTACAGCCAGGCACAGCCTGGTGCTGACACGTGGCATCGCACATAGGGTGGAAATCAGCCGATTTTCAAAAATTCATAACTTTCTCATACAAGCTCCGTTTTCAATTTTATTTATATCCACGCGTAGGTAAAAACAAGATCTACAACTTTTATTTAGACTCCATCGGCTAATTCTTGGCCGATCTTAAATTTAATAGTAGGAGGAGTTTAGACTGTTAATTGACCGCAAAGAATTCGTAACTCCTTCATACGGACTCCGTTTTGGTCTATCTTTTTACCGTTGAGTTCCTATTAATGAGATATTCAACTCTCATTAAGGTTGCGTAAGCCAAAAATCGCTCGAACTAAAAATCGAGTTTCGGGTCGTGCACTGCTAAGCCGAATCTTAGAAAAATCATAACTTCCTCATACGAAGTCAGATTTAGGCGTTCTTTTTATGGATGTTCTCGGTTTAATGTATACTAAAACTTTAGTTTAGATTGCTAAGGCTAAAAGTCGCTTGATCGTAAATTTACTATTTACGCTTCCCGATGTCGTGCCGGTTTTGTCGTAAAACTTCGACGGGCCATAACTTTTTCGTTATAACTCGGATTTCGGCGTTCTTTATATGTACGGAACCCTTGAGACATATTTTAGAACTTGGTTAAGATTATTTATTCTAAATAATATTTTGTCAAAAAGTCGGTTTCGACCCCTATTATCTCTAAATTGACTAGTCCGGATCTACAGGCGTTACATGTAATATGTGATAGGGATAGGGGTGAAATAGTCCCTAGATAACGGTTGAAAGATACCGAAGGGGAGATTAGTTCTCGGATACCGGTTGAAAGATACCGAAGGGGGGAGTAGCTCCCAGTTACCGGTAGAAAGATACCGAAGGAGAGGGTAGTTCCTAGTTACCGGTTGAAAAATACCGAAGGGGAGGTTAGCTCCCGGCTACTGGTTGAAAGATACCGAAGGGGAGGGTAACTCCCGGTTACTGGTTGAAAGATACCGATGATTATATACTATGGGTATGATGGGGAACTCACTATGACATCCCCAAAATCTCGGCCAGAAAAGACCGGTTTCATTTATGCTTTTTAAACATTTTCAGAGTAAATCCTTTTAATTTTAAAAGAGATGCGGAATTTGTTCCCAAAAACAAAACATGATAAAATATATATTTATCAAAACATTTCATAAAGAAATATAATTTCATTTCATAATCAAAAGTCGGGATGTCATGTTCCGATACAAATCATAAAGCATAAACGATAGCATTACAAGTCATTCAACAAATATATACATATACAAACTTGTAAACAAAACAATTTGATGATTCGTCCATCTTAAGCTCTTTCGCCACTTCCTGTAATACAAATAAACTGAGTGGATCAGGCTTGGGAGCCTGGTGAGCATATAGAGTTTTCAACCCACAATAAATATTTAATTTAACAATCAACAATAAACCCGATTATGCATTCCCGTTATCCTCACATTACGTCCCTAAAACAACATCTATTATAAGGGACCTAATCTAGGATTTTTCATCGGGATGGACATTACTGCAAAGGGGCTTCCTTAGCAATAAGTATCCTAAAGGCAACCATGAGGGGGATAGAGTACACCGATGAACACGTCGTTCACAACACCTATAGGTTATGAGCCTGCTAGTGTTCCACAGGACAGTCTAGAATAGTCTGTGGTCGTCATCCATACTCTGCTGAATGACTAGAATAACACCAACAACACCGAGGCCTCTCATCTGTTTATTATACACCAACTATCTACCCATGTTCTACCTAACATATTAGTAGACAGAAATATACATTTTTATACATAGTTTAAAAACCTGTATAGCATGCTTTAATCAATAGATATTCCACAAAACAGATGAGGCACACACACATAACACGTATTTCATAGAGAATAAATCAGATCTATGAGATAGAAGAAAGTGAATTTAGATTCACACATATAACAACAAAATATATACACGTAGCATGTATTTTATATAAAATACTTCATAATATTGCATTGGAAGAAAATGACTACACACTCACCTGATCAGAAGATGATCGGGCAGCACTACGGCTTGCAGAAGTAGTGTTTCTCCATAGATCTGGAAGATCTTCACAAAAACCGGGCTCCTCGCGGGCAAAGCTTCGGCTCGGGAATAACGCTCTTCGGGATCCTCGGGGCTTCGGATCTTGCTTCGGGGATCGGGAATATTACCGGGGCTTCGGGGTATAAATGGCACGCTAAATGAGGCAAAAGATGAGAGAAAAAGGAAGAAGTTGTAAAAGGGAAGAAGCTGCCTTCGTATCCCCTCTTATAGGGTCTGATCCTCGGAAGTACGCTGGGCGTAACTTCGGGGTACGCGGGGCGTAATGTCTCAATTGATACGCCGGGCGTACACCAGTACGCCGGGCGTACTTCGGATGAGTCCGGTGACTCCTCTCCAGATAATACCAACATTTAGAATTAAATTTAAATATTAAATATTTAATAAACTTCAAAAATTCATATCTTCACCATACGAACTACGTTTTCGACGTTCTTTATATCCACGCGTAGGTGAGACTACGCTCTACAACTTTCGTTTAGACTATGTCGGCTAATTTTGACTTTATTTTTATTATTTATTTTTAGTAGGCCGGGACAGAAAAACTTCGTTATAAATTCATAACTTCTTCGTCCGACGTCCGTTCTCGCCTAACTTTTCATCGTTTCACTACTAACAACGAGATCTTCGATTCTCGTTTAGATTGTTTCGGCTAAAAACCGCTCGATCTCAAATCGAGTATTCGGGCTGCATAGTGCCAAGTCGAAACTTCCGAAAATCATAAGTTCCTCATACGAAGTCAGATTTGGGCGTTCTATATATATTCGGAAACCTCATTTCAACTACTACAACATTATCCAATGATATCAAGTTTATTTTACACTTAAATTTTGACGCTCATTTTATTGTTAATTCATCATATCACATAATTAAGCAATTAAGCACGAAACACATAATAATCAAATAATACGTTCTTATTATTTCAAATTTGGGTTACAAAGGTTAACCTAGACTATTACATTGCTGAAAATTGTAAGCCCAGAAACACGAGCGTTACAATTCTCCCCACCATAGGATGATTCCGTCCCCGAAATCACACATCAGCAAACAAATGCGGGTAGCGACTCATCATGTCACTCTCCGTCTCCCAGGTGAGATTTGGCCCATTCGCGTGTTTCCATCGGACAAGCACTAACTCAACTATCTTTCGTCGCAACTTCTTAGTCTTTCGGTCAACGATTGCCTCTGGTTCTTCAATCAACCTTTTGTTATCATCGATTCTTAACTCCGAAAGTGGAATTATGTCAGGAACTTCTCCCGTGAACTTCCTCAAGTAACACACATGAAAAGTGTTATGAATTCCATTCAGTTCTTCTGGTAGTTCGAGCTTGTAAGCTTGGTTCCCAATTCTCTGAAGAACTTTAAACGGTCCAACAAACCTTGGACTCAATTTTCCCCTTTTACCAAATCTTATAAGTCCCTTCCATGGCAAGAATTTAAGCAAAACCGAATCTCTAACTTCAAAAGTCATCGGCCTTCGCTTTTTTTTAGCATAGATCTTTTGACGATCTTGAGCTGCTAACATTCTCTCCCTAATTATTTTCAACTTTTCAGCAGTTTGATGGACTATCTCCGGTCCCATAAACTGCTTTTCCCCAGCCTCAAGCCAACAAGACGGCGTACGACACTTCTGTCCGTACAAAGCTTGATAAGGTTCCATGTTAATGCTCGAGTGAAAACTATTATTATAGGAAAATTCTACGAACGGTAAATGCTCATCCCAATTACCTAGGAATTCCAGGGTACATGCTCTTAGCTTATCTTCAAGTGTTTGTATCTTCCGTTCGCTCTGACCATCAGTCTGCGGATGGTAAGCTGTACTTAAACACAACTTGGTACCCAATTCCTCTTGTAGACTTTTCCAAAATCGTGAGGTGAAACGACTATCACGACCCGACACAATCGTTAGCAGAACACCGTGAAGCCTCACAATTTTCTTTACGTAAGAATTCGCAAGCTTTTCCATAGACCATTTCTCATTGGCTGCTATGAAATGCGCACTCTTAGTGAATTGATCAACGACCACCCAAATCATGTCGTGACCACTTTTTGTTCTGGGCAGTTTAGTGACAAAATCCATAGCAATGTCTTCCCACTTACCCATAGGCACAGGTAAAGGTTCTAAACTCCCGTATGGTTTCTGATGTTGTTTATTGACTCTCGCACAGGTCGCACACTCCGTCACATACTTCACAATGTCAAGCTTCATTGTCGGCCACCAATAATAGGGTTTCAGGTCCCTATACATTTTTGTGCTACCGGGATGAATGGATTACATGGTTTTGTGAGCTTCTTCCATCAGAAGATCTCTGACTCCTCCTGACTTAGGTATCCAAATTTGTTCTTGGAACACCTTCAGTCCATGACTATTTATACCGAACACCAACGTTTTGCCCAAATGTTTCTCCTTTCAGTCATTTTTCTCAGAAGCTTCCTCTTGAGCTTTCTTTATACTTTCCAAAATAGTCGAGACAACTTCAATTCTCAACGCTCTTGGCCTTTTCCTTTCAAGATTGACTTTCCGACTGAGAGCATCAACAACAACATTTGCTTTACCAGGGTGGTAAAGTATCTCACAGTCGTATTCTTTAAGTAATTCTAGCCAGCGTCGTTGTCTCATATTCAATTCCTTCTGATTAAAGAGATATTGGAGACTCTTATGATCAGTGAAAAGTTTGCACTTCGTGCCATAGAGGTAATGCCTCCATATTTTCAGAGCGAAAACTACCGCTGCCAACTCCAAATCATGAGTCGGGTAGTTCTTCTCATGCTCTTTTAGTTGTCGAGATGCATACATGATCACCTTATCTCTTTGGGTCAGTACACAATCCAATCCAACCCCAAACACATCGCTATAAACAACGAAGTCTTCAACTCCATCGGGTAGAGAAAGTATCGGTGCCTCGCATAGTTTCTTCTTTAGCTTCTCGAATGCTTCTTTATGCTTATCACTCCAAGAATAAGTAGCTCCTTTGTGGGTCAAAGCTGTTAATGGACTAGCGATCGAAGAAAAGCCTTGGATAAACCTTCGGTAATATCCAGCTATTCCTAAAAAGCTTCGGATCTCCGTGGGACTTTTCGGTTGTTCCCACTTCATCACAGCTTCGATATTCGCTGGATCAACCGTTATCCCTTCTTGGTTGACCACGTGACCCAAGAATTGGACTTCACGAATCTAAAAATCACATTTAGAGAACTTCGCATACAGCTTCTCCTTCTTCAAGACTTCCAACACTTCTCGCAAGTGTCTGCCATGCTCCTCTTGGCTCTTTGAGTAAATCAGAATATCATCTATGAACACTATCACAGATTTATCAAGGAACGGGTTACAAACTCTGTTCATTAAATTCATGAATGTTGCCGGGGCATTGGTCAGTCCAAACGACATAACCAAGAAATCATAGTGTCCATATCACGTTCTGAATGCAGTTTTCTTGATATCCTGCTCTTTTACCTTTAGCTATTGATATCCTGACCTTAGGTCGATCTTTGAAAAATAACTTCAACCTTGTAGTGGATCGAATAGGTCATAAATCCTTGGCAACGGATATCTATTCTTTATTGTTGCCTTATTCAGCTCTCTATAATCAATGCACATTCTCATGCTTCCATCTTTTTTCTTTATGAATAACACCGGAGCTCCCCAGGGTGATGAACTAGGTCTAATGAAACTCTTGTCCAATAACTCCTGAAGTTGCATCATCAGCTCCTTCATATCCGTCGGTGCTAATCGATAAGGTGCTTTTGCAATTGGCGTTGTTCCGGGCAACAAGTCGATACGAAATTCTACTTGCCGATCGGGCGGTAATCTAGGAAGATCTTCGGGAAATACTTCCGGATAATCACACACAACGGGAATATTCTGCATCACCTTCTTTTCCTTCTTAGCATCGATCACGAATGCTAAGTATGATGTACACCCCTTGGACAAACATTTTTTGGCTTTCATTAGAGAAATGATTCCAGAATTTACTGTGCATTTATCTCCGTACACCATAAATGATTCCTTCCCAAGAGGTTTCACTTTCACTATTTTCTTCTTGCATAAAATTTCGGCATCATTGGCGCTAAGCCAATCCATTCCCAAAACGATGTCGAAACCATTAAGTTCTATAGGCAATAATTCCTCGTGGAACTTATTCCCATTCAGATCAATTAAGATGATTTTCATACGATGGATAACAGGTACAAACTTGCCACTAGCTACTTCGACTAATAAGGCATTATCTAGTCTATCAACAGGCAAAGCTAGTTTTCTACCAAATTCATGCGATATAAAGGAGTAGTTGGCTCCAGAATCAAATAAATTTTGGGCAGGCAATTTGTTAACGAGAAAGGTACCTGAAGCGACATCAGCTTCATCTTTAGCAGCTTCCAGTGTCATCTGGAATGCTCTCGCCTTCGGTTTTGGCGGAATGTTGGGTCTTGCTGCTTCCTTCTTCTTCGGACAATCCCTTGAGATGTGCCCATCCTCACCGCAACCATAACAAACATTCTTGGTGAGGGTGCAGTCGTTGGCATAATGCCCTGGCTTTCCACATTTGAAGCATGTGGTTTCCCCGCCACACTTCCCATGATGCTTCTTCTTACACTTGTCTCACTATTTCGCCTCTACCTTTCCTCCACTTCCTCTCGAACCAGATTTTGAGAATTTACTTTTCTTGCTGGACCCTGAAGATCCATCGATTTTCCTCTTTTCACCCACCTCAGACCTTTCCAGACCTTTTTCCCTGATCTGGGTCTCAACATTTCTAGCAGCCTAGATGGTGGCTTTCAATGTGGTCGCTTGCTTAACCATTGGACCATAGTCTGCCGGTAGTCCAAGGGAAAACTTGTTGACCTTAGAGAGTTCTGTAGGTACCAAATACGGGATAAACTTCATCTTTTCTGTGAAACTTGCAGCGTATTCAGTAACGCTCAATTTCCCTATCTTCAAATTCTGAAACTCATTACTGATTTCCAGAAGATCCTGCTTGGAGCAGTATTGCATTTTTAGTTGTTCCACAAAGTCTTCCCAAGACATTTTGCTTGCTTCTCCCTTGGGCGTAGAGTCAGCTAACAGCTTCCACCAACTCAACACCCCATATTTTAGCAGAGGGATCGCAAGAGCGGTCTTCTGCCTGTTGCTACATTCGCAACTTTCAAACATAGTCTCCATTTCGGAGACCCAGTCCATAACTTGCACTAGCGTCGGGCTTCCGGATAGACATGGTGGTTTGGATGCCATGAAATCCTTATACTTGCACCCACGACCATCATTTCCTCCATACTGGTTGTTGCGTCTAACCACCGGTGGGTTGTCTTGACCAATGATCCCACTAAAGTTTTCCCCTTCGGACTACCCTCCATTCTCCTCGGGCTCTTTTGCTTGAATTGACGGTTCTTCACGATTCTGCCTAAGCAGACATCTTGTTTCTTCCTTCTGACGATCTAACATCGTGTGAATCATGATTTGTACACCAGCCATTATTATCGGCTCAGGCGCAGCAGCTACAATAGGTACTTGTTGAATTATAGGCAGTTGATTCCTGTTTTCATCAGCATTTCCAACTCCGCTTCTTGTTCTCACCATTTTTGATCTATACACCGAATAAGGTGAAACTAGATCCTCTTTCACGATAAGATTTCAATTTATCCTTAGTACTCCAAACGATTACATGCTAGTTCTAATATCGTATACATACGCTTAGAATCCTAAACACATAAACCTTCAGATCCAGTTGGCAACAAACCGTAGATCCGAACAAATAATATCATATATGGCAACATATAACATTTAGCACATAAAAGCATTTTAGGCAACTTTCCTAAAATAAACTAGTGCTCGTGTCTAAAATTTATCAGACACACATCTCACAATCTCCACTTAGCATCCTAAGTTTAAGTCTAGAAATCCTACAAATTCCTAGTTCGCTTAAACTAATGCTCTGATACCAACTGTGACATCCCCAAAATCTCGGCCAGAAAAGACCGGTTTCATTTATGCTTTTTAAACATTTTCAGAGTAAATCCTTTTAATTTTAAAAGAGATGCGGAATTTGTTCCCAAAAACAAAACATGATAAAATAGATATTTATCAAAACATTTCATAAACAAATATAATTTCATTTCATAATCAAAAGTCAGGATGTCATGTTCCGATACAGATCATAAAGCATAAACGATAGCATTACAAGTCATTCAACAAATATATACATATAAAGACTTGTAAACAAAACAACTTGATGATTTGTCCATCTCAAGCTCTTGCGCCACTTCCTGTAATACAAATAAACTGAGTGGATCAGGCTTGGGAGCCTGATGAGCATATAGGGTTTTCAACCCACAATAAATATTTAATTTAACAATCAACAATAAACCCGATTACCCATTCCCGTTATCCTCACATTACGTCCCTAAAACAACATCTATTATAAGGGACCTAATCTAGGATTTTTCATCGGGATGGACATTACTGCAAAGGGGCTTCCTTAGCAATAAGTATCCTAAAGGCAACCATGAGGGGGATAGAGTACACCGATGAACACGTCGTTCACAACACCTACAGGTTATGAGCCTGCTAGTGTTCCACAGGACAGTCTAGAATAGTCTGTGGTCGTCATCCATACTCTGCTGAATGACTAGAATAACACCAACAACACCGAGGCCTCTCATCTGTTTATTACACACCAACTATCTACCCATGTTCTACCCAACATATTAGTAGACAAAAATATACATTTTTATACATAGTTTAAAAACCTGTATAGCATGCTTTAATCAATACATATTCCACATAACAGATGAGGCACACACACATAACACGTATTTCATAGAGAATAAATCAGATCTATGAGATAGAAGAAAGTGAATATACATTCACACATATAACAACAAAATATATACACGTAGCACGTATTTTATATAAAATACTTCATAATATTGCGTTGGAAGAAAATGACTACACACTCACCTGATCAGAAGATGATCGGGCAGCACTACGGCTTGCAGAAGTAGTGTTTCTCAGTAGATCTGGAAGATCTTCACAAAAACCGGGCTCCTCGCGGGCAGAGCTTCGGCTCGGGAATAACGCTCTTCGGGATCCTCGGGGCTTCGGATCTTGCTTCGGGGCTCAGGAATATTACCGGGGCTTCGGGGTATAAATGGCACGCTAAACGAGGCAAAATAGGAGTGAAAAAGGAAGAAGTTGTAAAAGGGAAGAAGCTGCCTTCGCATCCCCTTTTATAGGGTCTGATCCTCAGAAGTACGCTGGGCTTAACTTCGGGGTACGTGGGGCGTAATGCCTCGGTTGCCGTCATCGCTTGCGTCATCGGCTCCTCTACGTCATCGCATACGAACTCAGAACACTCGAGTGGTATGCTGGGCGTACACCAGTACGCCGGGCGTACTTCGGATGAGTCCGGTGACTCTTCTCCGGATAATACCAACATTTAGAATTAAATTTAAATATTAAATATTTAATAAACTTCAAAAATTCATATCTTCACCATACGAACTCCGTTTTCGACATTCTTTATATCCACGCGTAGGTGAGACTACGCTCCAACAACTTTCGTTTAGACTCCGTTGGCTAATTTTGACTTTATTTTTATTATTTATTTTTAGTAGGCCGGGACATAAAAAATTCGTTATAAATTCATAACTTCTTCGTCCGACGTCCGTTCTCGCCTAACTTTTCATCGTTTCACTACTAACAACGAGATCTTCGATTCTTGTTTAGATTGTTTCGGCTAAAACCGCTCGATCTCAAATCGAGTATTCGGGCTGCATACTGCCAAGTCGAAACTTCAGAAAATCATAACTTCCCCATACGGAGTCAGATTTGGGCGTTCTATATATATATATATATATATATATATATATATATATATATATATATATATATATATATATTCGGAAACCTCGTTTCAACTACTACAACATTATCCAATGATATCAAGTTTATTTTACACTTAAATTTTGACCCTCATTTTATTCTTAATTCATCATATCACATAATTAAGAAATTAAGCACGAAACACATAATACTCAAATAATACGTTCTTATTATTTCAAATTTGGGTTACAAAGGTTAACCTAGACTATTATATTGCTGAAAATGGCTAGCCCAGAAACACGGGCGTTACACTCACTAAGCTTTGTGCTTACAGTTTCAGTTTTGGTTTCAGGTACCTCTTAGTCTAAGGGGAAGGAGCCAGCGGTGTAGCAGCGCATCACACACACACACGTTTTCCGCATGGAGTTAGCTAGGAATGTACTCTGATTTATTTCACTTTTGACAAAAAAAATGGTTTTGTGGTGAGATGTTTTGGATTATGGAGACATTGGTTGTGACATGGGATATCATTATGAATGTTTTTATAACGATGGTTTTTATGATATAATTTATTTAAAACGAAATTTTTGGCCTTGAATTTTGGGATGTTACAAATTGGTATCAGAGCCTTGGTTTGAAGGATTCGGACACACCCTCGGGGGTTTCTGGACTGAAACCGTGGGGCTAAAGGATTTTTTTAAAAAAAATGGTTTTCTAAATTGAAGAAAAAGAGTTTGAGAAAGAACAAGGTGTGTGATGCTTGCAACCGGCCGGGCTCAAGTAAGTTTTCCCCAAGATACCCATACTTATTATTTTATGTTATATGATATATGACTCTGAGAACTGCATGCTAGATTAGGGCTAAGGATTTAAGAGGATGCCTTTTATGCCTGATATATGTTTCGAGAATTGCATGCTAGATTAGGGCTGAGGATCTAGGATGGATGCCTTATATGCATGTTGTATGACTTGTACGCTAGGACTACCTAGTCAGCAGTAGGATGGCCTAGTAGGTAATGCTTGATATGGTTAATCGATGCATGAATACTGCTTGCTTTGTGTTAGAGGGGTCCTGGCTAACTTCAACTGACTAGTGAGCGGATATGGAACAGTATCCGCAACCTAATTAGGGGAGGGTGGTAAGGACTCCTGGTGCAGCTGATGGCGGAGAGTAGGTCGGAAAGTGCCCTAGGGAAGCCTAGGATGAGAATAGTTGGAAAGAGATATTGGTTAAGGGACTTAGTGAAGTTGAATCAATCCTTGAGGAAAGTACGGATAGATTTAAAAGGTAGTATAGGCCCGTACTACTGAAAGCAGAGGATCCGTACTAGAGTCAAGGAGGGCCGAGATGGAACCAGGAATCTTAGATAATGTGTGAGACCTCTCAGGGTGTGTTTTGATCCTGAAATTTATGTGTTTATTCTCAGTATGGTGGTCACATGACATGGAGCAGGAGGCTCAGGATCTGGGTTAAGATCGGGATCGGGCTCGGGCGTGGGATCCGAGCAGGTTGATGACGGATTGCGCGAGTTCATCGCGTCTGAGATTACGACAAGCATCCTTGAGTCGACCCCGTTCATTTTTGGGTCGATCAAGGAGGGGATCATCGAGCTGATGGAGGGTCACCTATGAGCATTCAGGAGTGATTTGGTGTCTGGCCAGGGGAGTACGCACACACTTTCCTTCAAGGACTTCATAGGGAGTGGTGCGCTGGATTTTCATAGGGTGAAGGATCCCATTGCTGCCAGGAGATGGATTGCAAACATTGAGTTTGCACAGTTGACGAGCTTCTACCAGGAAGGGTCGAAGGTCCGTTTTGTTGCGGGATGTCTGAGAGATAGTGCTAGAGATTGGTGGGAGTTGTTTGGTGACTCCTTGGGAGCCCCAGCCGTCGAGGGTATGATCTGGTCAGACTTTGTGACCAGATTTAGGGTGGAGTTTGCGCCAGCTGTAGAGCTTCAACAACTGGCCAGGGAGTTTTTGGACATCAGACAGACTACGGAGACTGTGGTGGAGATCACCACCAAGTTCCGGGAGAGGGCTCTTTTGGTTCCCCAGTATGCAGGAGATGAGGATATGAGGAGGACCCGCTATCACGACATGTTGAGAGCCGACATCCAGGAGCATGTCAGCTTCTCGGCATGCCCAGCCTTGGACTCTATGACTGCCAGGACGCGGGAGAGGGAGATCGATTTGGAGCACCTTATGAAGAGGAAGGCTGAGAATGGGCAGGTTACATGGGTTTCGGGGAAGAAACCCAAGGGATTTGACTCTAGGTACCGCTGTGGATAATGCGGTCGGTCACACGAGGGAGCTTGTCGCACTGGGTTGGGTTCCGGCTTCTATAAGTGCTGCAAGGTTGGGCATTTTGGCAGGGATTGTACTACCCCCGCCCCCACAGTGCAGATGACGGACCTGATTTGCTTTCATTGAAATCAGAGGGGCCACAAGAAGGCCAATTGCCCTAGACTGATTGTAGTGGCACCAACCTCAGCAACAACGCCGATTACAGTTGTCCGAAAGGCCAAGGTCGAGGCTCCAGTGGTATGGAGCCGAGCATTTCAGCTGACAATCGAGGAGGCATGCGTTGCACCCGATGCGGTGACAGGTATGGTTTCTTCTCTTACTTCTTTATGATTATGTCGCTGTGATTTTGATATGTTATGTGTATGATTTGTTTTGGATCGTTCCACGTGAACGGTATCCCGGTTCAGGTGTTGTTTGACTCGAGTTCTACCTGATTGTTTGTTTCTCTTGCGCTTAGCAAGAAGTTTCCCGAGTCTTCGGGCATGCTAGACTGCCCTCTAGAGGTTGAGATTACGGACGACCGGTCAGTGCGAGCATCAGAGGTCTACCAGGATTGTGTATTGAGGTTGTTCGAGGAACGTTACCTGGTAGACTTAGTTCCCATACCTTTATAGGGGAACAAGGTTATTATTGGTATGGATTGGCTAAGCCCCAATGGGGCAGTGATCGACTGTACTCAGTAGTTGGTGCAGATTAGGATCCAAAGGGGGGAGAGCTGGTGATCCAGGGCAAGAGGCGACAACAAGGACCAACTTTATGTTCAGCAGCGAGAGCGAGGCGCTACCTCCAGTAGGGTTGCGTAGGATTTGTCGCCTATGTTACGGATACCCGAGAGGTGGGTAAGGCGATGGTGGGCGATGTGCCCGTGGTATGGGAGTTTGTAAATGTATTCCCCGAGGAGTTGCCTGGGATACCTCTGGAGAGGCAAGTGGAGTTCAGGATCGACCTCGTCCTTGGTGCGGCTCCGATAGCCAAGGAACCGTATCAGTTGGCTCCTCCTAAGATGTAGGAGTTGTCTACACAGCTGCAGGAGCTGTTAGACAAGAGATTCATCAGACCAAGCAGTTTACCCTGGGAAGCCCCGATTCTATTTGTGAAGAAGAAGGACAAGTCGCATCAGATGTGTATAGATTTTTGGGAGCTAAATAAGGTAACGGTGAAGAACCGTTACCCACTCCTAAGGATTGATGACCTCTTTGACCAACTACAGGGAGCGTCTTGGTTCTCTAAGATTGATCTGCGTTCAGGATATCATCAGATGAGGGTTAGAGAGGAGGATGTGCAGAAGACAGGGTTCCAGACGCGCTATGGTCACTATGAGTTCGTGGTGATGCCTTTCGGGCTCCCCAATTCTCCTGCCACGTTCATGGATCTCATGAACTGCGTGTGCAGACTGATGTTGGATCGGTTTGTGATAGTTTTCATCGATGATATTTTGGTTTACTCCAAGACGTGAGAGCAGCATGAGAAGCATTTGCAGGAGGTTTTGGACACCTTGAGGAGGGAGAACTTGTATGCTAAGTTCTCCAAGTGTGAGTTTTTGTTGTGCGAGGTGCAGTTTCTTGGGCACCTTGTCAATCATGATGGGATTTCAGTGGATCCGGCCAAGGCGGAGGCCGTGATGAGGTGGGAGCTTGCGAGGTCTCCTTCTGAGATTCGGAGCTTCCTGGGGCTGGCAGGCTACTATCGGAGATTCATCAAGGACTTCTCCAAGATAGCCTTACCCCTGACCAGGCTGACAAGGAAAGCCGTGGTCTTTCGCTGGGGGCCCGAGTAGCAGGCTGCGTTTGAGACATTGAGACGGAGATTCTGCGAGGCACCAATCTTAGCCCTTCCGGAGGGCATGGAGGATTTTGTAGTGTACTGCAATGCGTCCATCTCGGGTTTGGGCGCAGTATTGATGCAAATAGGGAGTGTTATTGCTTACGCTTCGAGGCAGTTGAAGCCTCACGAGGAGAACTACTCGAACCACAAGAGCTTGAGGTATCTCATGGACCAGCCGAATCTAAACTTGAGGCAGCGTCGGTGGTTAGATGTCGTGAAGGATTATGATTGTGAGATCCTTTACCACTCAGGAAAGGCCAATGTGGTGGCCGATGCGCTCAGCCGCAAGGCAACACCGATTAGAGATATCTGTGGATGACCATGGTGACTCCACTGTTGGAGCAAATCCAAGAGGCCCAATAGGAGGCTATGAAGGAGGAACATGGGATGAATAAGCGCATTGTGGGTCAGGTCTCCTCTTTCGACTATGATAGCCGAGGGTTGCTGACCCTCCATCATAGGGTGTGGGTACCCTATCATGGAGGCGTGCGTCAGACATTGATGTAGGAGGCGCACAAATCCAGGTTTTCTATCCATCCCGGGGTGACGAAGATATATAGGGATATTCGTCTTGACTATTGGTGGCCCTGCATGAAGCAGGACGTTGCTTGGTATCTGGTGCGGTGCTTGACCTGCAGGAAGGTCAAGGCTAAACATCAGAGGCCACATAGTAAGATGCAGCCGTTGGATATTCCTATGTGGAAATGGGAAGATATCACCATGGACTTCATCACCAAACTTCCCAGGACCACGCGGGGAGTGGATTCCATATGGGTCATTGTGGATCGGCTGACCAAAAGCGCCCATTTTATACCGATCCAGGAGAGTATATCGGCCGAGAAGCTGGTCGGCATCGATGTTGGAGAGGTGGTGGCATGGCACGGGGTGCCAGTGTCAGTGATTTCGAACAGGGACGTGCGGTTTACTTCCAGGTTTTGGAAGAAATCCCACGATGAGTTGGGTACTCATCTCCACTTTAGCACCACTTTTCATCCGAAGATGGATGGTCAGAGCGAGCGGACCATTCAGACTCTAGAGGATATATTGCAGGCATGTGTGGTAGAGTTCGGTGGAAGCTGGGATACTTACCTCCCATTGGCTGAATTCTCCTACAACAATAGTTACCACGCGAGTATCGATCGTCCTCCCTTTGAGATGTTATATGGGAGGAAGTGCAGGACCCCGATATGTTGGGGTGACGCAGGCCAGAGGGTCATGGGGAGCACCGAAGTGGTGCTCAAGACGACATAAAGGATCCAACAGGTCAGGAGCAGGCTCCAGACTGCATAGAGTCGAAAAAAAAGCTATGCTGACAAGCGTCGTTCAGACCTTGAATTCCAGGTCGGGGATATGGTTCTCCTGAACGTGTCGCCTTGGAAAGGCGTCATTCGATTCAGGAAGCGGGGCAAGTTGGGCCCCAGGTACATTGGACCCTTCAGGGTTATAGCCCGGGTGGGCAGGGTGGAATATCAGCTAGATTTGTCGGCCGAACTCAGTCAGATTCAGAGCACTTTCCACGTCTCCCAGCTACGGAAGTGTCTGGTAGATGACTTGGCGGTGGTGCCCCTAGAGGATATTCAGGTTGATGACAGCCTGAACTACATTGAGCGGCCTGTGGCAATCCTCAACCGAAAGTCAAAGGATCTGAGGACCAAAAAGGTCAAGCTGGTGAAGGTGCAATGGCAGCACCAGAAGGGCTCAGAGTGGACGTGGGAGCCGGTGGATGAGACGGGGGAGCATTATCCGGAGATTTTCCAGGATCAAGCAGCAGACTTCGAGGATGAAGTCTAAAATAAGTGGGGGAGATTTGTAGCACCCGGTTCTTGGTATGTATTTTATTCAAGTATTTTTCATAATTTGGACTAAGATTCGGCGAGTTGATGGCCCAACTCGTCGAGAAGTAGCGACTTGGACCCGGGGGTTAAGTGGCGGACTCGTCGAGTAGGCGGCACTATTCGACGAGTAGACTTTGATTGGATAAAACCCTAATCCAAGGGTTTGCACCCTATTTAAACGTCTTATTCAGCCTCCCTCACCCCTTATGCTCTCAGAACTCCCTCACATCAAACCTTAATCGTCCTTGGTGAAGATCTAAGGCCTTTTTAGTGATTCTTGGTGGTTGTGGTGGCAAGTAGGAAGGAGAAGCTTGAGGAACCAAGAGATTGGCCAGAGGAGTCAAACTTGTGCATCATCTACAGTCCTTGGAAGTTATAAAGTCGTCACCTTGCTCCTTCTTGTATTAGATCCCTTTTTGGGGAGATTTAGGGCTTTTATAAGTCATTCTTAGTGACCAACCATGATTGTAAGCATGGTGGGGGTTAAGGTTTCAGATCTAGGCTCATTAAAGGGTTAGAAGGCAGAAAGGGACTGCCTTTGCACCCATGGAAAGCCTCATGTAACTCAATAGCTCTTTTAGGGTCTTTTTAGCTCATAATTCCATGCATGAACCTAAAGTTCATAACCTTACGTGCTACATCGATCTGAGGAGCCTAGATCTATCATTTGGACAAGTGTTGTACATCAGAAATCAAAAAATGAGACTTAGACAACCTTAACTCGACGAGTTGTTCTGGGGACTCGGCGAGTCCGAGGCTTGACTTCCATTTTCTGTTAGGGTTCAAAGGAACACAGTGAGTGTTACAATGTCGTTAGAACGGTCTGGGGGAGTGACCCAACGCATTGGACTTAGCCATAGACCTGGAGTTCATAGGACTCGACTAGTGCATGAGCAGACTCGGCAAGTCCAAGGCAATCTCCCAACTGTTGAAGATGAACTTGACGAGTTGATCATACAACTCGGCGAGTCAAGGTCAGGACTTGTTTGTAGGACAAGGATGAACTCGACGAGTTGTTCATGCAACTCGGCAAGACGGATGAAGGTTCATTCGAGGTTGTTTTAGAAGAAGAACTCATCGAGTCATTGATAAAATCGACGAGTAGAGACGTGAGGAACGACAGATGAAGGGTAGGGAGTCGACGAGCTGGAGGTCCAACTCGGCGAGTCAGGTCAACTGGAAGTTGGATTTGACTTTGACTTTGACTTGGTCAAGGGTAAAATAGTCATTTTACCCTAAGAACAGTTATCAGTGTCTGACTAAATGTTTTATGGGAATTATAGCCGAAGGATCACCAGAGCAGCGGTTAGACATCTGTCGACCAGCTTTTCAGCAGTCAGCCTTATGAGGTGAGTTACCTTCCAGTAGAGGTGGGTCTAAGGCACGAGTGTCAGCTCAACAATATGTGATTATGGTTGAGATGGTTATCTTTGTGATAATTGTCTGATTGCTATATATGTGCTAAGAATGTGTTCAGTAGTAGTATGGCACGCTAGCCCTAGTTACTGGTTGAAAGATTCAGAGGACGCATACCGGTTGAAAGATACCGAAGGGGTGGATAGAACCCTTGCATGTATAGTAGTATGATTATGATATGTCATTATGTGACTCAGTATGCTTATGTATGTTAGTACGGAGCCAATATGTTTATGACCTGTAATATGTGATAGGGATAGGGGTGAAATAGTCCCTAGATACCGGTTGAAAGATACCGAAGGGGAGGTTAGTTCCCGGATACCGGTTGAAAGATACCGAAAGGGGGAGTAGCTCCCAGTTACCGGTTGAAAGATACTGAAGGGGAGGATAGTTCCCGGTTACCGGTTGAAAGATACCGAAGGGGAGGGTAGCTCCCGACTACCAGTTGAAAGATACAGAATGGGAGGGTAGCTCCGGATTACCGGTTGAAAGATACCGATGATTATGTGCTATAGGTATGATGGGGGAACTCACTAAGCTTTGTGCTTACCATTTCAGTTTTGGTTTCAAGTACCTCTTCTTCTAAGGGGAAGGAGCCGGCGGTGTAACAGGTCATCACACACACACACACACACATTTTCCGCATGGAGTTACCTGGGAATGTACTCTGATTTATTTCACTTTTGACAAAAAATGGTTTTATGGTGACATGTTGTGGATTATGGAGACATTGGTTGTGACATGAGATATCATTATGAATGTTTTTATAACGATGGTTTTTATGTTATAATTTATTTAAAACGAAAATTTTGGCCTTGAATTTTGGGATGTTACAACACAGGCGGAACACTAACTCTAATGGAACATCTAAGTGGTAAGGATTCGTCAATCGGTTCAACAAGATCTTCTTCCTCAAGTTGAGCACCAGTGCTTGAGGTTCCTTCATCGTTAGATTCTTGAAGCTCTTCAAGATCTATTTGCCTCCCACTGCCCCCTTGCCTTATGAGTTCTCGCTCTCGGAAAACCCCTCTCCTCGCAACGAAGACAACGTTGTCACTCGGTCTATAGAAGAGATATCCAAAGGACTTCTGCGGATAGCCAATGAAAATACACCGCTCACTACGAGGCTCGAGCTTGTCGTGAGTCTCTCGACTTACGAAAGCCTCGCAATCCCAAACCTTGATATGTGCCAATATGGGAGCTTTCCTTGTCCACATCTCATGAGGTGTTTTGGCAACTTTCTTTGTAGAGAATAGGTTAAGGATATGGGCGGCAATCTCTAAGGCATACCCCCAGAATGAGATAGGTAGTGAAACACGATTCATCATGGAACGAACCATGTCTAGCAAGGTTTGATTACACATCTCAGCCACACCATTCAACTGCGGTGTCCTAGGTGGCGTTAGTTGCGAAACGATTCCGCATTCCTTGAGGTAGTCATGGAATTCAAGATTATGGTACTCTCCACCTCGATCCGATCGAAGCATCTTGATTTTCCTGCCCAGCTCATTCTCCACTTCCTGCTTAAACTTTTTGAACTTTTCAAAGGTTTATGACTTGTGCTTGATTAAGTAGATATACCTATATCCGCTATAATCATCGGTGAAAGTCACATAGAAGTGGCTTGCATCCATTGTGGTGGATCTAAAGGGTCGACACACATCAATGTGTATGAGATCCAATAAACCCTCACCCCTTTTACAAGTACCAGTGAAGGGTGACTTGGTCATCCTTCCAAGTAAACAAGACTCGCACACGTCATCGTACCTAAGGTCGAATGACCCCAACACTCAATCCTTTTGGTGTTGGGCTATGCATTTATTATTGACATGTCCAAGACGACAATGCCACAAGCATGCTTTGTCCAAACTATTGGAAGAGTCGGTGTGCAATACATCATTTCCTAAGTTGTCTACAACTATCACAACTTCATATATTCCATTACAAGGCAATGCTTCAAAATAGAAAAAACCATTAAGAAAAGCATTAATATAACCTTTTTCATTATCAAACGAAAATCTAAATCCTTGTTCATACAAACCATGAAAATAAATGATGTTTCTTGCCATTTCTGGTGAATAGCAACGATTATTCAACTCTAGTTCTAACCCACTACTAAGCACTAAAGAATAAACTCCAATCTTGGTGACAGGCGACGACCTTCTGTTCCCCATGATCAAGTTTATCTTCCCATGCTACACATCCCTATTTCTTCTTAGGCCCTGCAAATCAGAACAAATGTGAAAACCACATCCTGTATCAAGAACCCAAGAAATAGCATGCGATGAGTTATTAAATTGAATAGTATAAATACCTGCGAAGGACAGCTTGATCTTCCCATCCTTGATATATTGCAGATATTTTAGGAAACTTCGTTTCCAATGCCCCTTCTGATGGTAGTAGTAGCATTCTACAACTTCGTTTCCAATGCAACGGATTTATCCTTGAGTTTTTTCTCAGTAGTCCTCAACAAGCCTTGAAGCTTGCTCAAGATGACCTCCTCTTTGTTCATGTGGTAGTTCATGCAAAATTGGTTGAAGCAGGGTGGCAGTGAGTGAAGAATGATATCAATCGCCAACTCTTCATCGAAGTTAACATTTAAGTTCAGCAGGCAGTCAACATATCTCTGCATTTTTTGTAAATGAGCAGTGATAGACTCTCCGTCCCTCATCTTTGTCGTGATCATCGAAGTGATGGTCTCGTACCTTTCGTGCCTGGAACTTTGGTGGTACTGTTCTAGAAAATCCTAGTGAATCTTATATGGATATTAGTCCTCGTAGGACTTTTGGAGTTCTGCAGTCATAGTCGCGAGCATCATGCAATGAACTTTCGTAACATCTCGCTCGTGGGCCTCGAAGGTAGCGATCTCCTCGGGAGTAGCAGTGTTGACGTTCACCTCCTTCAGCTCCTTGTCGAGGATATACTCGTTGTCCTCGTAGTGGGTAACCATTCGGACATTCCGGATACCATCATTAAAATTTGTCCCATCGAAGATCACCCTACCAAACAATTTCATGAGTGAGAATGAGCCGGATGAGGTTGAGCCTGAAGTGTTGTTGTTGTTCGAATTGGACATCTGAAAAGGAAAACACACAAAGTTTGACTAGATAAGAATCCCCAATTAAACACCCAAATGAGAAATTAGGGCTAGGATCCAACAACATTATTTTCAACTTAGAAGAGGGATGCCGTAATCTAATCAACAAATAATTTGAAGGTAAGTGAATGACGATGCACTAATTTCCACCATGAAAAACAAAAGGAATTGAGTTTTAAGTATATTGAAAACTCCTAGATCTTTTGAGATTCATTGAACTTTTCAATGACATGTTTAAATCTCGATATGTCCTTCAAGTTTGTGACTGGGATACCGAGGATCACAAACTAGGTGTGAATAACCATGCAAACGTACATGGTGCCCCCAATGTTACAGTCACCTAATCAATATGCCGGTTATCCACACACACTCCATTGGTCTATGACAAACATCGAGTCACCCTTTTCCACCTTTTCTTAGAGCCAAATTAGTGTGCCGATTAACCACACATGCTCCACTAACGTCTTAGCAAGGGTACAAAGTGTAATTTCATGGAATAGCACCAAATTCACATTTTTCCTAAAGTAACTAAGATTAGGAATATTATAAAAACATTTAGTTACTTTATTAATCATTATAATTTTAATGAGGAATTAATTGCCCAATCCTATTCGTTCAGCTAACGACCCTCCACTAATCAAGGAAGCGATGGGTGAGAGTGGACACCCATTAAACGCCCATTTTATAGGCCATAACCTTATACCCCCTTATAGTTTGGCTTCGTGAATGAGGCCTACTAATGGTAAGACTAGCATTTATCTTATATATATAATAATTATTCTTATAATATTATAATAGTATAGGGGTGAATTTTAAACTTGTAAAATTCTAGGGTTTGGAATTTAATTATTTCAAAATTAAACTTTTAATCAATAATTTAAATTCCAAAACACAAGGGCAAGTTTTGAAACATTTTAAAACTATTTAGATCAAAATCAAATAATACAATTAAACAATTAACTTGGTGATTATGTAATTTTGACCTAATCCAATTTCATGCAAGATAATTGATCAAATAATTCAAATAATTAGAGTTTATCAAATAAGTCAATAATTGTCTAACTAAATGCTAAAAAATCTTTTATTTTGACTAATATAATCACTTGGAATCAATAAAATTCGGATTTTATTAATTAAAAACAATTTTGGTAACTATCCCAAGTCAAAATAAGCCAAAATCCCAAAAATCCATCTGTCTGACAGCCCGAATAGCCAAGTCCCCAATTGGACTCGTCGAGTTCAACTTGGGACTCGATGAGTCTATCAGGCAGAGGGCAAAAAATTTTGATTTTAAGCAAAGCACAAACAAACAATGCATCAAATACAATAGAAACCAAGAAAGGTTCTGATACCACTGATGGGTTTTGAGCAAAAGAACGTTCTTATGTCCACATGCAAAACCCTAAAGCTTTGGATCTAGGTTTCTCTATTGTTCGTGTAAGTTACCCAAAGCTTGCGAATCCTAATCTAGCATACTATAAAATCAAAATCTAAAACTAATACAAGTTTAGACGATTACCTTTTGATAGTAGCAAGAATCTTCAATCTTCAAGAGCTTAGTATCACAATTGTAATACCTCTAATGGCTCATAAACACCAAGGAGAGAAGATTATCTAGAACAGAGGGAGAGGAGGCACAATTTCAGCTATAGGAACTCTAGGGTTTCTTCTGGTAGCCGAAAAATGAAGCCCTAGGGGTCCTTAAATAGCTGAGCTACTAGGGTTTCAGTCAAAACCCTAATTGGATAGCTTAGGCCTTAAGCAGTCCCAGGAACATTCTGGAATACGGCCCTTGGACGAAATCATAGTGGGCTTCCACTCTAATTTCGTCCCACTCATTTCCATTGGGATTCACAGCCCAAATCCAATTATCTTATAATTGGCAATACCAATCGCCTTATTTTAATTAATCTATTTTAATCACAAAATTAATTTCCTAATTAATTCTTGATTAATATTAAATAACTAATATGATTTCTCTTTTAATATATTATTCATATTATATATTAATAAACCATAATATCCTCTCTCTCTCTCTCTCTCTCTTTCTCTCTCGATAAATCATCTTGTCAAGTTGCTTTGGTAAAGGCAACCCAAAAGAACCATGCATAACCTGGTCAAGTACATACCAAATATAGTTATGGACTTAGACACTAATCCAACACTAAAGACGACCTTCAGGAATAGGTATGGCTATTACAACTTTGTGTTGATGCCACTTGGGCTTAATAATACATCAACTGAATTCGTGGATATGATGAATCTTGTTTATAAACCCATGTCTGAGTTAGTGATTATGTTTATTGATGATATTTTGGTCTTCTCGGAGACAAAGGAAGAGCATACATATCATTTTAGGGAGTTGTAAGTGGTTATGAGGAAGGAGAGACTCTATTTTAAGTTCTCTAAGTATGATTTGTTGTTGTGAGATTTTTAGTTCTTGGGACACCCCATCAATCATAATAGTAATATAGTCGATCCGACCAAGGTTTAGGTAATGGTGTAGTGTGAGGTCCAAATGACTCCTTCTAAGTTCGTAGTTTTCTTGGTTTGGTCGGGTATTATCGAAGATTCATCTAGGATTTCTCGAAGATTGTAGTTCCCCTCACTCGGTTAATCAAGAAGAGAAATACTTATAGATGGGGTGATGAGCAGCCATTGGATTTTGATACTATGAGATAGAGGTTATCTAAGGCTTCGTTTTTGACATTATTTGAGGGGATTGAGGATATGGTTCTTTACTGCGATGAATCTATTTTGGGATTTGGTCTAGTGCTGATGCAGTAAGGCCGAGTGGTTGAGTATGCCTCGACATAGTTGAAGCCTCATGAGGCTAATTACTTCATACACAATTTAGAGATGGGAGTAGTACTTTTTTCTCTCAAGATCTAGAGGCATTATATTTATAGTGTGAAGTGTAACATATACACATAACACAAGGCTATGAAGTACTTGATGGATAACTAGAGTCTAAATATAAGATAATGGCGATGGTTAGATGTGGTGAATGATTACAATTGTGAGATACTTTACCATTCTGGGTAAAGAAAATATGGTAGCTGATTCATTGCGTCGGAACAAGATTGGTGTATTTCTTTGTGGGTTATGTTCGAGGATGACAACGGTTGTACCTTTTCTAGAGAGTATCAGAGAGTCTCAGACTGAGGTGATCATGGTTGATAACCAGAGAAAGAGGGGGAGACAGAGAGAGAGGGAGAGAAAGAGATGATTATGGGTCAATGTTGGGTCGTATTTTATGTTGCGTCTATTGGGCTTGTTAGCTAGTCCAATATGTATCTCCGGTATGGGCCTGTCCATCCGTGAGTTTTCTAGGGTTTAGTATAAATAGGTGCTTGCATGCATCTTAAACAAAGAGGACGATTAGTAACGATTAGAGATTTATTGTTCAACAAATTTATCGTTCTTGTTTTGTAACCCTAGAATCCTCTACAGCGGAAGTTCTTAGTCGAGCTCTGCTGAGGATCGAGTTAAAAACGATCAAGCATGGACGAGTCACAATCTAATCCCATCAACATCTCTAACAACATTGGATCGACGACGAAGATTCCTATTCTTTACACCCAGGATTACGAAGTCTGGGCACATCACTTTGAAGATTATGTCATCGGATCGGAAGACAATGGATACCTTATTTGGGAAGCAATTTTTTCTGGACCATTTGCTCACTCTGGAACGTCAAAAATCATTAAAACTAAGAAAGAGTACAATGATCTGTTAAAGGACGTAAAGGATGTTGCTCAAGACGAAAAGGAAAAGTTTCAATGCAACATTAAAGCATTGAGACTGATTCGATTCGCTCTGCAATCAGATACAGTCAGTCTAGTGAGTTCATGCAGCACTGCTAAAGAAATATGGGATAGGCCGCGAGAGCTATATTCCACAGATGAAGATTTGGAGCATTCTATTCAGACCTTGCTTTTGTCTGAGTTTGGTGAATTTAAGCAGAATTCTGATGAAACTGTTTCTCAGACGTTCGATCGCTTCAATCATCTTTTTAGCAAGATGATCAAACACGATATAGAAAGGAAGCTGATTGAACAAAAAGTAACCTTTTTGAATGGCCTTAGATCCGAGTGGAGAGCGGTTGTGTCCACTATTAAAGCTCATGAGCAATTTAAATCTTATTCGTTGGCAAAGCTAGTGGGGATTTTGAAATCCTAAGAAAAGATTGTTTTGCAAGAGAAAAATGTGGTCTCCAGTTTAGGGTCCTTGGCCCTCTTATCCAAAAGCAAAAGTGTGGTAGAAGATGAAGATCTCAACTTAGAAGATTATGATCTTACTTCTGAAGACTATGCAATGATGGTGTCGAATCCAAAGAGGTTCATTAAGAAAAGGTTCCCTACCAATAAGAACCGGAATTGGTAGGGAAGCTATAGTTCTGAAAAGGTTAGAGAGGAACCCAGGACAGAGGAACCAAAGAAAGAAGCGAAAGTTGAAGGAGATTCACGTGTGAACTGCTACTACTGTGGAGGAAAGAACCACTATGCCAAAGACTGCGTTCTAAAGAAAATGGCAGAGAAGGATGAGCAAAAAGATGAAGAGGCCTTGTTGATGAAAAAGCTGGAAGAGATCAAGAGAAAGAAAGCTACTGCTAACCCTTCAATGAGTGCTTTAATTGGGCAGGGTTCGGCAGCGAATGATGAGTTCGGTGGCGTGCAGGTCTGGTCAACCGACTCACAGGATGATGAGGTCAGGAAGCCATCTCATGGAAAGGCATACGTCGCAAGAGGTGAAGAAAGCGGTGGGAAGTGTTTGATGGTGACAGATGTATCTCAACTTAAGGGATACAATACGGATGGTGGGAATGAAGAATCCAAGGAGCGAGAGGACCTATGCTTCACAGCAAAACCTCTCAGCGTGCAGATCAATGAGCTAGATGAATTGATCAAGAAGGTACAATCCGTTTTTGTTTCATTTAAAGTCCCACAAAATTCGTATGAAAAAGAATTAAAAAGCTTAAATTCAAGAATCTCAAATCCAGATAGCAGTTTAACTCAAACACGGGTCACCAATTCTAACCTAACTGACCAAATAAGCAGGGTGTCTTCCAAGAGTGAGGAACGGAGGATGTGGATAGAGCTGAAGGAGTCGGAGCTGATTAAATCCAAAGATGAAAACATTTATTTGCAAAGAGACAATTTAAAACTTTTGAAACAAAGAAATGTCTTTTGTTTAATTGCTAAATGTCTTTATGCTAACATCACTCAACTTCATCTGAACTGTGAAATAGGGCAGAAAATTCATCGCATGATTTTGCCCTTCCTTGAATTTAAGGAAGATGAAATCGACGCTGAAGCATATAATTATGAAAGTATAGTTTCGTTTGATGATGTGAATCCGACTTATATGTATGGTCTGGACAAAATTGAATCTTTTACAAAGTCCAAGGACCATAAGGACATGTTGAAAAACCTTTTGGATGAAAACGATAAACTAAAACTAAGGACCGATACCATACAAAAGTTTGACTCATTGAATGCCAACTTGAGCTCAGAAAATAAAATTGATGTTGAAAACGCGTCTAAGCTCAATGAGGATGATGATATGAGTGAAATTTCTGTAGAGGATGAAGTCAACTGTTCTGAGTTTGTCAAGAGCAAACCCGAAAACCACAAAAATCTTATTTCCGAAAATTTTGTCAAGTTCACTCGTTTATCCCAAAATAAGTCCCCGATTCTTGAAGAAAAGGCCGGGGTGCCCCAAAAGGTGAGAACAACACCAAATCAGGTGTATAAGGTCACAGGAGTAACCGAACATCAGACATCCGAACTCACCGCCATAGTAAACGAAGATAATGCAGATGGTTGTGATGAGTTTTTCTGGTCCGCTCCTATAGATAATGCAGACGAAACCGTTGGTCTGTCAAAGCGAACGTCCTGGAAAACCAAAGGCAGATATGTGCCAGAGCCACTAAACAAGCCTGACAACTTCGATGTGCCAAGTACCAGTGGTGCAAAAGAAGTTCTTGTAGAAGAAGTCACTCCTTCAAGCGAAACATCATATGTTCAAAGTGAACCAGCTGACAAAAAGCAAAAGCAAAAAGCCAACATCCACCGACAACCGAAGCAAGTAAAGGATCAAAAGCAGCAAAGGAATCTGAGATACAAAAAGAATCTCTCATAGCGAAAACAGTTCTGGCGATCTCAAAACGCCCATTTTTCTGATCATGACAGAAAGTCAGAGAGAAGAGCAGTCAGACTGCAAGAAAGTAATAACAACCGAAGGGAAAGGTTCGGTTCAGAGAACACCAACTACCGAATGCATAGGTTCGGTTCCGAGAGCAAAAGCTACCAAGGTTCAAGGTTCGGTCCCACTAATGACCAAAACCTAAAGGGTCACCTAGAACGTCAAGTCAAGGAAACTTCTCAGTCTAATTCTCTCATTCTAATTCTTCTCAACCCCATTCTAAATCCAATTCTGTTCAAACTCAAAATCCAAAATCTTCAACAGATTTGAAAGGAAAATCGAAGGTTTCCTCACTCAAGAATGATCAAAATCATTCCAAGGCCCAAACGCCTGAACCTGAATCCAAACCGACTGTAACAAATCCCAACAAAATTAAAGTTTTCACTATTAAGAAGAAAGATGAAACAACTTTAATAAAAAGAACATATCTTGTTGACATTTCTCTTACTATTCTTGTTCCTGTGAAAGGCTCATGTGGACCCAAGAAACTTTGGGTTCCTAAATCTGCTTGATTTTTGCAGGTTATCAGTGACGAGCAGTTTGACGAAGAATGGTATATTGACAGTGGCTGCTCACGTCACATGACAGGAAGGAAGGAAGAGCTGAGGGAATTTCGATCTCTTCCAAACGGCGGGAATGTCAAGTTCGGGAACAACTCATATGGCACAATAAAAGGTTATGGGATGATAACAAATGGAGACTTCACGATTAGAAAAGTTTCATACGTTGAAGGACTACAACATAACCTCATCAGTGTACCTCAGCTTGTTGGAGGTACCGGTCTTAAAGTTTCATTTGACGATGAGGGTTCGGAGATAATAGAGAAGAAGACAAAAAGAGTGATTCTCAAATCAGAGCGCAAAGGCGAAATGTTTCCTCTCAATCTCAAACCTATCAAAGGAAATCCAGCTATCTGTCTGTTATCCAAAGCACATTCTGACGAAAGCTGGCTGTGGCACCGAAGGCTCTCCCATCTCAATTTCAAGGATATCAACAAACTTGTCACAGGAGGTCATGTTTGGGGTCTTCCATTGCTCAAGTTTGATCGAGAACATTTGTGTGCTGCATGTGAAATGGGGAAGCAGAGTCGTCAAAGTCACCCATCCATAATTAACACTAAAGTCGTTGAACCACTTGAGTTAATTCACATTAACTTATGTGGTCCATCTTCTATCGAAAGCATTGGCGGTAGCAAGTATATTCTTGTTATTGTTGATGACTTTTCACGTTTTACATGGGTGTTCTTTCTGAAGCACAAATTTGAGACAACTCTTAAGCTAAAGATGTTTATCAAGCAGGTTGAAGTGCAGCTGAGGAAAGTCGTTCGCAACATCAGAAGCGACAATGTGCTGGAGTTCAAGAATAAAGAATTTGAAGACATTTTAGCAGAAAAAGGAACCAGTCACAACTTCTCAGCTCCATACACCCCTCAACAGAATGGGATTGTCGAAAGACGAAACCGATCTTTGTGTGAGGCGGCCCGAACCATGCTAAGTTTCGCTTCTCTACCTCTATATTTCTGGGCTGATGCTATTGCTGCAACATGTTTTACGCAGAACAGGTCCTATCTTAATAAGCATTTCACTCTTACTCCTTATGAGATCATCAACAACAGAAAGACAAATGTCAAATTCTTCCACGTATTCGACTCACGATGCTTTATCTTCAATTCTAAAGACATCGTAAGAAGTTCGACGTAAAAGCCGATGAAGGGATTTTTCTGGGATATTTTCTCACTTCGAAAGCATACAGGGTTTTAAGCAAGCATCCGAGGAAAATTGAAGAAACGTATTATGTGACTTTCGATGACAGCTATGCCAAGAAGCTGAAGGCCACAGAAGAATCAGTGGGAGAAATCTTCTCTCAAACAGGCCAAGTCACAGCCTCGATCGCAAATTTGTTTGAGCAATTTGTGGAGTTATTTGATGAACCGGAGAAGGCTACTCTCTCAGAAGCCAATGCAGCAGACAACAAAGCTGACCATTTGAAGTAAATTATCGATGACGTTGCCAAACGACTGGGTGAAGGAGAATCAGTTCCAAATAAACCTTCTCAGCAAGGTGCTTTAGTTGAGGGGGAGAATCCATCTTCTTCAAAACAGCCGAGTTCACAAGTTGAGGGGGAAAACTCTTATCCATCTGCTCCCGAAAGTTCTACTGCACCCGAAGGTACTGTAGCTACCGAAAGCTCAAATGCACCCGAAACTCCTGTAGCACCGGAAAGTCAAGATACCCCTGAAAGCTCATCAATCGAGGGGGAGAATGCCGATATGTTTTATGACGATGACAGTCAATCCGAATTAGAAGAAATGATAAATGCTGAATTGGATCCATCCTATGATCCAAATTACCCACCTCTTGTGAAGTGGACCAGAGATCATCCCGTTTCACAAGTAGTGGGTAATGTCTCCGAAAAGGTCCTGACCCGATCTCAACTGAAGGCAAAGCAAGCATCTCTATTCTCAAAAGTAGAGTTCTGCATGTTTAACTCTTTCGTCTCAAAAGTTGAACCAAAAACAGTGAACACTGCTCTTGATCACTCTGATTGGGTTCAAGCTATGCAAGACGAACTTAATGAGTTCGAAACAAATAAGGTTTGGCGCCTCATTCCAACTCCTAAAGATGCCTCGGTTGTTGGTCTCAAATGGGTCCTCAGAAATAAAATGGACAAGGAAGGCAATGTAATAAGAAACAAAGCTCGTCTAGTTGTGAAAGGATACTACCAGGAGGAAGGAATCGATTATGAGGAAACTTTTGCTCCTGTAGCTAGGCTGGAATCTGTTCGAATATTTCTTGCCTATGCTGCACACAAGAGTTTTGAGGTCTACCAAATGGACGTAAAGTGTGCATTTCTAAATGGAGAACTTGAAGAAACGGTGTACGTGGAGCAACCTCCGAGATTCGTGAATGAAAAATACTCCAATCACTGCTATATTCTGGACAAAGCGGTATACGGACTGAAACAAGCACCTAGGGCCTGGTATGAAATGCTAACCAAGTTTTTAAAGATGTCCAAATTCAAACAAGGTTCGGTTGACCCAACCTTCTTTCGTAAGAAGGAAGGTAACCACCTTATGATTGTTCAAATCTACGTCAATGATATCATCTTTGGCTCAACGAATCCTAGCTTAACAGCTGAATTCAGAAAGCTGATGGAGACTAAATTTTAAATGAGCTCAATGGGTCCGACTAATTTCTTTCTTGGTTTAAATATTAGACAAGGACCCGAAGGCATCTTTATTAACCAGGAAGCCTACACCAAGACTCTCCTTGCTAAGTTCGGCATGATGGGAGACTCAAAGGTTAAAGTTCCAATGGCGTTCGACACTAAGCTCACTCCATCCTTGGATAAGCCAGCAGTCGATATTACGCTATATCGCCAGATGATCGATTCTTTAATGTACCTTACTGCTAGCAGGCCTGATATAATGTTTTCTGTTTGTTACTGTGCTAGATTTCAGGCGAATCCTCGTGAACCTCATATGCTTGCTGTGAAGAACATACTCCGGTATCTAAAACGAACTACCTCTCTCGGCTTATGGTATCCATCAAACTCAGGTTTCTTTGTTCAAGCCTACTCAGATGCATACCTTGGAGGTTGTGGACTAGACAGGAAAAGCACCACTGGAGGCTGCCCATTCCTTGACGGGAAGTTGGTTAGCTGGCAATGAAAGAAACAGACTTGTGTATCTCTGTCTATAGCTGAAGCTGAATACATCGCAGCTGCGTCCTGTACATCTCAAGTGATTTGGATCCAAAGCCAACTCCGGGACTATGGACTCAATATGAAAAAGATCCCACTATATTGCGACTCCGAGAGTGCAATTAAGATCCCACATAGCACTGAGGTATCACTTTATTAAGGATCATGTGGAAGATGGGAACGTCGAAATTCATTTTGTTCGAACCACTGATCAACTGGCTGACATCTTTACCAAAGCTCTTCCTGAAGCTTCTTTCAACAAAATTCCACAAGGGCTAGGAATGATGGAATCGGAGTCAGTACCAAAAATTACCTCTCAAGATTAAAAGTAAGAAGCGAAATAGACCGAACGTTCGGGTTCGGGTTTCTTGTATGCCGAAATGGACCGAACACTCGGGTTCGGGTCTTGCTCTGGTGTACCGAAATAGACCGAACGCTCGGGTTCGGTTGCATCATCTGATCTTCGTTTATCACTCAAAGGTAGTTTCCTTGGTTGTAAATCTTTTGTATTATTTTTCCAAATTCATTTTTCTTATTGTCAAAATTCTTTTCTTTTTCATTCTTAATTTTTTTGGCAACCAAAATAGACCAAACGTTCGGGTTCGGTTACAAAAATTTTCTCACCCGAAATAGACCGAACGCTCAGGTTCGGTTCCAAAGTTTTCTCAACCGAAATAAACCGAACGCTCGAGTTCGGTTCCAACATTTTTTTTGTATTCATTTTTTTATGTCTTATTTATTTTTATCAAAAATTCCAAAAATATTTTTTTATTTTTTTTTTTAAATTCAGAAACTCCAAAAGTATTTTTTTTATGTCTTATTTATTTCGATCAAACATTCCAAAAATATTTTTTTTATTGTGGGTGACTTATTTCACTAGCTAAGTGTCCCTAGAAGCATGCTGCTGTATGTGACCAAAGCCTCATCTGATTCTGAATAAAAGTCTTACTGACTTGGTACAAACAAACCCTGTCTTCCCAATTAGGCTCTCATATTTATTCTAATCATGAGCTACCTAACTCTCTTCTCACATGAGATAAGTGTTTTCTGTTTAGTCCCTATTTTTATAGCAGAGGTACTTTGGTTTCTTTACACCACCTACATTACTTTTCACCATCACATTCGCTTCACAAACATAACCCTTGAGACTCTCAGACATTACCACTGAGGTTTATGGTTACAGAATTTCTGTGTTCATGATCTTAGCTTTGTGTCACTACGTGCTAAGTGAAACCCATAATTCAATACCTACTATGCATTGATGGTGAACAATTAGCTTGCTCTAGCTTTCACTAATGAATTGACGAACTTATCCATGGGGGTACAACATGAAATCTCTATTTTTCTTTTTTGTGATTCCTATGAAATTGTTAAATCCAATAACATTTCTTCCCTTGGGATCCAGTTTTAATTTTTTTTGAGATTTCACATATATTAGTTTAACTTGCTACTTAAATTATCTCCAACCTACTTGTTCAACAGACTACACTGGTCTCACAAGTACTTCGTTCGATTTCTATCTTATATCAAGAATCAGGAATTATGAATCGAAGCGAAAGCCACCCCATAAGCTTAATTAAAAGAAGCCTTTCAACACTTCTTAATAAGTGTATGATCATTATTCAACGGGAAACCACACAAACACTCTAAAGTCTCTCTTGACTTTGAAGGAAGAGATTCGTGCCCGGGATCCATTGTTTCGTGTCTTTATTGACATCACATAATCCCTCAAAAGTGTTGCTTTATTTCTTTTTCTTTTACACACTCAGCACGAAAAACTTTTTGATTTTCCAAAATTCTGGTTTCATTAATTCTAAGGAATTTTAATTGGATTGGTTGTTATAAAAGGTTGTGGTTAATATTGATCCATGTGGGGATTTTACTTTAAAGATGTCGTTAATCTCTAAAGGGATAAGATGACGAAATGATGACTCAGGCGGGAATCCAACCGATTTGATTTCAAACGGTGCAACAGGGAAAAGCGTGCGAATAGGAACCATTTCATCTCCAAATGGTGCCTGATGGGAAGGCGTGTGATTAGGGACTGACACTCTCTCTCCTGCGTGATCATTGGCACACCCAACTGTCACGCGTCAGTCACCTCCGAAAAACCCTTCGTTTTTCAATCGAAGATTTGGGTAAGATTTTTTTCTCTCCTTTACCCACAGTATAAAAGGCAATGTGATCCACCGTTTACCTCTTTACTGCACCTATATTCCCAGAGAGCAAGAAAATCCTCTAAACCTCTACTGTTCATCATCTCTCCCACTTTCATCTCAACAATGGCGGATTCTTCATCTGTTCATGCAACTTCTCACATCTTGCCCATTCGTCCCCAGCAGAGTTTGATCATTGATCTTACTCCTCAGGCATATGACGCTTTCATGTTTCCCATCATTGAATGCCTGAAGTTCTCGCCAATCGCTCCTGCTCTTACTAGGGCTGAAGCTGTTCCAATGGAGTTCCTGTCACAAATTTTTGCTACAGCTCACTACGACAAGGTCGTCGACAGGATTTTCTTTGATGTCTTTGATCATAAGGCGTCGATTTCTAAACAAAGGTTTTGTACGCTGTTAGGGTTTGAACCTGATTCTTCGATGGTTAATCATGAAACCATTCCAATGGGTCATTCGTTCAACATGTTCTACAACATGGGGTACACTGAGGTGCTTACTACAGTCACGAAATTCAAAAAGTCGTGCCTGCCCCCTCAGTGGAATGGGATGTTCACTGTGCGTTTCAAGGGCTTATCTGAAAGAAGTGTTGGATCCGATGGGGCAAGTCGTTTGTTTCTCTCAATCATGTACGGGATCTACAATGGCATCAACATGGACTACGGGTCGGTCCTATGGCAACAACTCATTCAGAGTCTCTCTTCCACCTCTCGACACTCAGAGATTTCTTATGCCCGGTTCTGGACTATTGTCATTAAATGGGTGATGGACAGGTACCACGTCCCCATTGTCGCTGGTGCTCCAATGTCTTCGATTGGTACTTTCCATACCACGAAGATCATTGTCTCGGATGCTTCGAAATTTCCCTCCAACGGGTCTATCCCGGAAACGATGTATGGTGATGTTCCTGCTGACAGCCGGATTATCAGAACGTACAAGGAGTTCAAACATTCTGGTTCGAGGGATCTTACTCCAGAGATGCTGAAATCAATTCATGATGCTGACAAGCCTGCTCCTAGAGGCAAGAAGGCTGATAAGGGAAAACAGGTGGCAAAGGGAGCAAAAGGCCTATCTCCCAAGAAAAGGAAAACCACTAAGGTTGCTCAGTCTCCACGACAGAAGAGGAGAAAAACCCAACGAGGGTTCTGATTCGGATGGATCTCAACGTGGCAACACTCCACCTCGTTCACCAACCCCAGAGATACATATTTCTATTTCTCCTATCTCTTCTCCACCCGTTACAATTCCTTTTTCTATTCCCCCCATAACCTCCACCACTCAAATACCACCTACTTCCATCCCAATACCACCACCAATCTTTACCGAAGCACCAACCACCACCACTGCAGATGTTAGAACCAACGTATCTGATACGGGGGTTCATACTGACGCACCAAAATCCAACTCAGCACCCGAACCCACACCAACAACCGAACACACCACCCAACCCGAAACTACAACTACTACCGAACCTATAGTTTCACCACCACCATCTTCTCCTGCTCATGCATCAGAGGAAGAAGAACCTCTTCTTGGCGGGGAGAATATGAATTTTGATTCGGTCTATTACAGTCCGTTTCAAGTTCAAAGTGACGACGATGACGATGCTCCTGTCACAAAGAGGCATCTCAAGGAGCTACACAAAATAGATTCGCTCATCGCTTCGTCTTCCACATCTCAGTCCTCCATATCTAAAGCTGCAATTCAGAAAATTGTTGAGGCTTTTTCCAAAGCTCATCAAGTTTCCCTTGATTCCGCCACTGCAGCCATAGATGCCTCAACCAAAGCTTGTGAGGCAGCGACCGAAAAAGTCGATAAACTATTCACTGATGCTTCTTTCTTGTTAAAATCTTTACAGGAAACCGTTGAAGCCACCTCGACAAAGCTGGAACCCATTGTCAACCAGCTGGCTATCTCAGTCGCATCAGAGCTGAATTCGTTCGCTTCGCTTCGTCAAACCATCTATGACGACAACTCAGCTTTCAAAACAACCATTGAGGAACGTCTCTCCAAGCTTCAAGAAGACTTAGCTGCCGAGAACACTCTAATGGATGCTCTCGCAAAGAAAACTACCGCTCTGAAGGTCAAAAGTATTCAACTCTCCAACTGTCAACAGGAGATTGAGTCTATTCAATCTGAAAGAGAGGTGGTTAAATTGTGTGTTTCGGATGTCCACTCTGCTATCTCAAACATCCTTGAAGCACATGATCCAATCCTTAACTATTCTATCAGGCGTGACCTTGCAGAGAAGCTCGCTCCCGCCCTTTCTCTACTCAACAAAATTGAGGGGCTCCTTGATTTCGTGTCCATTCTGAAACAAGGGGGAGAAAAAGAACAAGTGTCTCAACCACCTCCTACTTCAGCAACTCACACAACCGAACCTCCTCCAGTAGGCCAAGCCTCAGGTTCCGGTGTGAAAGACAAAGGCAAGAATATTGCTGAGGAGAGTGACGATGAAGATGATAAGGAGACTATTGCCGACCTTTTGAAGCGACAGGGTCGAGATAAAGAGGCTGACATCAGTGCTCGTGTGGCTAGAGAGGCTGAAGAAGCCGAAAGAAGACAGAAAGAAGCCCACGACCTTCTCGTGAGCAGGAAAACTCTTTTTCCTCCTTGGACTCTTGAGAAGCTGATTAAAGAAGCCATCGAAACACCAAGTATCTTGTGGCTAGAACCTGTGATCTCTTTAGATTGTTCTAACACTGTCGACTCTCAGCTCGATATGCCTATGACCCAAAAGGCGTTTGTTTTTCATGCCTTTGACAACATTGCTGAGTTCCCCCATCCTCATCCACAGGTTGATCGAGACTTAGTCGAATTTTATCTGAGGGCAGCTCAACCCCAATACCAGACTTGGAGCACTCAGAAAATCATCAATGTTCGGGTCCTAAAGCTGTTCAGGGAAGGCAACTTCACCAACGTTCGGTTCAAGGTACTACAGGGATCTGCCAAGACCGAACATGCCATCTCACTTGCAGTTCTTCCCAACCTTAATGCCCATGATTGGATTATCTTGCACAACATCCTTCTTACAAACGAAGCTGAATATGGTCTGATCATCGACCACTTTAAGAGGATGCTTGTATGCTATATCATGGAAGTTTCTTTAATGGATCAGGAGATTGCGAGCGTGTTCAAGAAGAAACCTACCATATCTCCTGTTGGCTCTGCCAGTGTTCTCAACATGATGCAGATAGGGAAGATTAACCCAAAGAGAAACTCTGTCATGTTTACCAGGAATGAAGGACAAAAATGTCTTTTCGCCTTGGCAGACAAACATCTCTACACCACTGCATGTTTGGAACACGTTTTAGGGATCATCCATCGATGCAAGCAGAACACAGCGGATGATGTAAAGTACTTTGATGATATGATTCAATGGTACATTCGGTTCAGACAGACAATCTTTGCACTTATCACACGTCTATTCGATACAGTAAAGAAGGTTCCCGCTACTGGCCCAAGCAAGAAGAAGAAGTAGTCTCACTCCAATTTGAGGCAAAGGGGGAGATTGTTAGGTCGTTTTGTGTTGCGTCTATTGGGCTCGTTAGCTAGTCCGATTTGTATCACCGGTATGGGCCTGTCCATCCGTGAGTTTTGTAGGGTTTAGTATAAATAGATGCTTGCATGCATCCTAGAACGTAAGATGATAAGTAACGATTAGAGATTTATTGTTCAAAAAAACTTTATCGTTCTTGTTTTGTAACCCTAGAATCCTCTACAGCGGAAGTTCTTAGTCGAGCTCTGCTGAGGATCGAGTAATCTAATCATTCGACACATCTTGATTCATACTTGTGTTTTGTTTACTATTTTTACGTTCATCACATACCTGTTACAAAGATCTAATCGATCAAATAGTTAATTAATAACTCATCAGTCAAATTTCTACTTTTTGTCAAGGATATTTAGGGGTTATTGACTCTGTATGAACGTGTATAGGTTCTTAATTCGGGTGGGCCCTGACATTTATTGATGACCGAGGCGCACAATTCCAAGTTTTATATTCATCGAAGCATGACATAGAGGTATAGAGATCTACGAGAGGATTATTTGTGGCCCTACATGGAGTGGTATGTGGCATGGTATGTTAAGAAATGTTAGACTTGTCGAAAAGTCAAGGATGAGCACCAGAATCCTCATGGAAAGCCTTGGCATCCCAGTGTGGAAGTGGGTGCACATCAACATGTATTTTATCACCACGTTACAGAAGACTCATCGAGATATGGATACAACATGGGTCATTATGGATAGACTGACCAAGAGTGTCAACTTCATGGGAATTCATGAGAGTTATTCGTTAAACAAGCTTAGTAATATCTATTTCAGGGAGATGATTTCTAGGCGTGGTGTTCCAGTTTCTATGGTTTCGAACATGGATGTCAACTTTACCTCCAAGTTTTGGAAGAGATTTCATGAGAATTTAGGAACTTAGAAACATTTTATCAAGACATATCATCTTCAGACTGACATATAGAGTGAGAGTACAATTTACACATTAGAGGATATGTTGAGTGCTTGTGCTATTAATTTTGGTGGAGTGTGGGTTATGTATCTTCATTTGTCCGAGTTTTCCTACAACAACAATTATCATTCAAGTAGTTTTATGCATCCCTTTGAGATGTTATATGTAAGAAATTATAGGACCCTGATTTCTTGGGTAGAGGTGGGTCAACATATCTTTGGGATCATTCATATTGTGCTCATAAGAAAGGGCAAGTTGCGACGAAGGTATATCAGTCCCTATCTGGTCATTTATTGTGTCTAGAGAGTTTCCTCTCATTTATAGTTGCTAGAGGACAGCGCTGATCCAAATATATTTTGGGCTTAGGGCGAGAAGAAAAAAGGGGCCCCATAAAGACAAAAATATAATAAAACATCGAAAATAGACAAATCAATATAGAAATCATTAATAATATTATAAAAAACACAAAATATAGCCACAACGACTACAAAAACAACTAATATAAAGAAAAAAAATTTCTAGCTTTTTTAATACAAAATCATTAATGAGATTATCAAGATCAATTTTATCTAATATATATTTCTATATAGATAGTATTGTGAAACCATTTAACATTTCTTATGACATTGATAGCCTTAAATAATTCTTCAAGAACTCTAGTTGTCTAAATCTTCTATCCGCACTTTCTCTTTGCAGATGCAACAGTAAAAAAATTTGTTAATAAGATGTTACATGCAATAAATTTGGAACTTAAAGCGTCTAATTGTACAATTACTTACAAAAATCTACAAACATTTTAGCTTATTGAGTAAAAATCTAAAACTTAGAGCATTAAGTTTCATTTTGTAAGGTGAAAATGACTTTTGAAATATGATATACAAACAAAATATCATAAAGACAAATCAAATATTAGCTTAGAAGCTCCCAATCCATTTAGAAATTTTAAAAATAATAATCAAAAATCAATTCAAAAACTCCTAATCCATTCTAAAATTAGAAACCTATTAAGAAACTCTGAATCCATAAAGAAATCCGAAATCAGTTCAGAACTCCTAATCGATTTAGAAAATAGAAACACAAATAAAAAATCAGTTTGAAAACTATTAATCCATTTAGAAATCAGAAGCATAGATCAATAAATCAATTCAAAAAGTCTAAATCATTTCAGAAATCATAAACATGAACTAGAAATTAATGTAGAAACTCATAATCAATTCAGAAATCAGAAACAAAACAATAAATAAAAATCAGAAGCACATACCTCAAATGATATAATCGATTAACTTCAAATATCAACACAGGGGAAGGCCGAAGGCGAGATTGTGGTAATTCAAGAAAGTGAGAATCTGAGAAGGTCGAATAGGAAGGGGAGAAAGGTAGGGAAAAATATTCTTTAATAGCTAAATTAATTTTCTGATTTATGTAGGAATGACGAAAAATGAGAACAAAAGCAAGTAAGAATGGATAAACGAGAGTGGTGATACTTGGATTAGTGTCTGATGCCTATTCATGAGGCATTGTCGATTACACATTCCAGGCGTTCCGCTGCTGTAGATGATGCTTCGATTATGGAGAATGAGGATTCAATTATTGATTCACAACTCCCTATTTCCTATTTTCTACATTCCCATTTCCTAGAACCGCAAACGAGAGGCATTTGGTTTCCAACATGCTAGTTTGCTTATAGCTATCCAAATTTCTTCTTTCAGGTTGATTTTAGGGACAAAATCTAATTCAAGTGTGGGAAAATTGTACCGCCTAATTTCCTAGGTACGAATTATATCAGTTTATTTAATTTGAAGTAATTAAGTAAGGCTGATTTTTTAGGGAGCAAGTTTGCGACACGACCAAGGTTTGGTCATAGTGCCAAGGAAAATCCTTAAGCGCGATGTGACCATGTTTGTGTTTGGACCCAGTTCCATTATTTACACATAAATGCTAGTTTCGGGATTTGGATCATATTTAGGGGAGCTAACATATAATGTTTTCTCTCCTCATCAGTCTCCACCCTCAAATAGAAAACCCTGGCCTCTATACCTTGCATTCCTAGATTATATTGCCTTAGAGTGGGATTTCAAGAAGTTGGTTAGTGTTTTTTGTCAAGTGAGGAAAACTCCCAAGACTTTCTACAAGATAGTAACTTTCTCAAGCTCTATAAGTATTCAAGTTCCATCGTTAAGGATTTTGCATGCTAGATCTAGGTTTTGAGTTTTTTTGGCCCCTCTCTATCATGATCCCAATGGAGTTTTGGAAAATTCCAAGTCTATAGGTGGTCTTAGTTGATCTTTTTGACTCATTGTGATGTTTTGGAAAATTCCAAGTCTATAAGAGATTAAGTGCTTAACGGGAATAAGGATTCTACTTTAAAAAGTGTGACGCAATCAAGGAAGGTCCACGACACAAGAATTTAACTAGTTTCATGACTATTTAGTTGCCTAGTGATTGTGACACGACTAGGATTTTGTCTATAGCGCCTTGACATTTTGACCGTTCTCCATTGACATTTTGACCAATTTAACTTTTGGTCTAACTTTGATTGACTTATGTGACATCCCCAAATTCACAGTCATTTTAAAAATTTCATTTGTGCTTATTTTAAAATCAGAGTATCCTTTTTGAAGAATATTATTGTGGAATTTGTCCCCAAAAATATGATAAATATATTATCAAAGGATTTTCGAAGAAATTTATTTTATTTATATTAAAACATTGGGATGTCATCGTCAATACAGAAGATAAGCATAAACATACCTTACATTCATTTACACTAATGATTTACATCTCCTTTAATCTCACAGTGTAATGTATATTCGCATTGATACCTGTGATACAAATAAACTGAGCGAGTTAGGTTGGGAAACCTGGTGTGTACATAGGGTTTTCAACCCACAATAATATAGGTAATTTGTTTCTTCATATACTTCATGTGTTAAAATTAATCCGATTACCTATCCCCATTATCTTCTTTATTCTTAAGGATCTACCTTAATCATCTTCTATTCTTCAATATTTATTAATAAGGAATATGTACGAAGTCCATCGCTACCAGGGTTTAAATAAAGAACCGGGCTCTACGCGGGCAGAACTTCTTAGTTGAAAACTCTTCTTCTCGGGGATTTTCGACGCTCTTGGACCTGCTTCTAACACGTAGGAGGTGCTAGGGAAACGCCTAGAATGTTTGGGGTATTTGGGAGAGAAATGTTAGAAAGGTGTGGAGAAATGAAGTGATTTGCGCCTCTATTTATAGTTTGTCTGATGGACGAACACTGAGCATTCCCTTGCAGAATGTTGGGTGTTCCCATGCCACGTGTCACCACATGGTGGCAAGCCATGGTGAGAAAGCAGTGGCTCAGATCACGCCACGTGTCACTCGCACATTACTCCGAAAACTAATTATCTTCTAAAATTGTAACTCTTGCATACGAGATCTATTTTTGACATTCTTTATATCCACGTGCAGGTATCGACGAGATCTACAGCTTTCATTTAGACTCCGTTGGCTAATTTATATTTTATTTTTTAAAGTTATATTTTAACAGGCTTAGACAGTTAAAGTCCGTTAAAAATTCATAACTTTGTCATCCGACGTCTGTTTTCGACTGTGTTTATATCGTTGAGATCCTATTAGTGAGATCTTCAATTCTTATTTAGGTTGTGTTGGCTAAGAATCGATCGATCTAAAATTCGATTTCCGGGCTATGTACTACTACGCTAAATCTTAGAAAAATCATAACTTCTTTAAACGAAGTTTGATTTGGACGTTCTTTTTATGTACGTTCTTGATTTAACATATACCAACAATTTCATTTAGATTGCTAAGGCTAAAAATTATTTTGTCAAAAATTCACTTTCTACGTTATGCGGAGCTGTGCCGGTTTTGTTGCATAACTTCGACGGGTCATAACTTCTTCGTTATAAGTCAGATTTCAACGTTCTTTATATGTACGGAATCCTTGTGACATATACTATACTTTGGTTAATAATATTTATTCTAGATAATCTTCTATGAAAAAGTCCTTTTGAGCGATTATCTCTAAATTGATTAGCCCCAATCTGCGAGCGTACAATTACCTCCTCCCAAGGATGATTACGTCCCAGAATCATCAACAAAACATGGCTTGTATAATGACTGAAGAAGTTATCTTTTCATCTTAGGTAATAATCGTAACTCTTTTGTCCTTTCAAATGAGTATCTATCTCTTGGACTTCTTGATTGTTGACGGTGCTCCATCTTGCATCTGCTCTTCGTACTATGTTGGACTTTTAATCGTAACCTTCGACTTACATACTCAATGCTTTTTGGAGACTCCTACTCTTTCTTAAATAGACTTAATTTAAGAGATGTTATTTACTTCGATTACCGTAACAGACCGATGGGTCATGTTCTAATGACTTCTCATCGAATGAAGTAATGCTTAGACTTAGGTCTTTTGAGTGAGATTCCAGAATGGAATGTACCTCCATTCATGTTCTAATGTGATATAATCACATTCTAGCATATAACACTTCTAGCTACAAGCTTTTTACTTTCACGGCGATCATGATACTTCTATTGATCACTTCGATTATCTTTCACTTCAATCTTCTGGCTTAAGTCAAACGCTACATCGAAATTGGTTCTCTAAATCATGTAACACACTTATCTTAGTCGGACATGATTTGATATGACCGCTAGGATCAAAATAACAATCATCTTCTTAGTAATTACTAAAACGATGATAACGATAGATATGAACAAAGCAGATCAATCAATTCCTAGTGCCTTGTTAATCTTATGACTTTCCCTGATCCAAGTGTGAGTCTTGTGCTTCCAGTAGTATAGGCCTCTACTACCTTTCACACCTACTCATACTCGTCCCAAGCATTGTCTCGTAGTCCCCAAGTTCTTATTTCCTAAAATCACAAAACAATTTAACACATACGAATGTGTCAAAATAATCTAAAATTTTCCCTAGACTCTAGTAGGACTTCTTCCATGCATATCTTCAACAACCATTCTGATTCAACTTGGTTGATGGTGGACATGCCGGACAATAGGACAACTTCAAGAGTTACACCAATCGTTCTATCATCCCGCCAATCAAATGTGTATATTTGGATGTACCATACTCCTCTAGATGTTTATTATTTTATTAGATGCATTCTAAAGGCAAGATATCACTCTTACGATATCTTCCGATAGGTGTCATTCACTATCGTAAGCCTTCTCATTTCCTCCATTTACAGAGTACACTATGAGTCTTCACCTTGACATTATGTTCTCGGAAGCATGCGTTCACTGTATCGGGACTAGTATATAGATAAGGTTTAGACATTTAATCCTCCTTATTACTCCAAAAAGTTACATGCCAGTTCTATTACCATAATTAAATGTTTAAAAATTTGAACACATAAAATTTCCAGATGCGGTCGGAAATAAACCATAGATCCGATCAAACAATAACATCCTAAAATATATATGACATCTTATAGCATAAATCATTTAGAACATAAAAGCAATTTAAGAATCTGATCCTAAATTAAGCTAGTGTTTGTGTCAATTCAAGTGTACTACCTAAAATATAATAGACACACTCCTCATGATCATTGCTTAACATTCTAAGTTCAAGTCGAGAAATAAATCCTTACTCCTTGTGGAATTTGTCCCAAAAAATATGATAAATATATTATCAAAGAATTTTCAAAGAAATGTATTTTATTTATATTAAAATATTAGGATGTCATCGTCAATACATAAACATAAGCATAAACAAACCTTACATTCATTTACACTAATGATTTACATCTCCTTTAATCTCTTAGTGTAATGTATCTTCGCATTGATACATGTGATACAAATAAACTAAGTGGCCTAGGTTGGGAAACCTGGTGAGTACATAGGGTTTTCAACCCACAATGATATAGTTAATTTTTTCTTCATATACTTCATGTCCAACAACTAACTCGATTACCCATCCCCGTTATGCTCTTTATTCTTAAGGATATACCATAAGAATTATCTATTCTTCAATATTTATTCCTATGGGTTTTCCTCAGGAATAGGCACAAAGTTCATCACTATCACGGTTTATCTAACAAGCACTAAGTCCAAAGATGTTGATGTTATCTATTAGGCACTAAGTACATAGCTACCAATGTTCATATATAAGGCACTAAATCCATATCTTCCAACGTCCATTCATAAGGCACTAAGTCCATAGCTGCCAGAGTTTTTACACTACATCTGGTGAATAAGTCGTTCACAAACACATACTGGTTGCAAGCCTGTTGGCGTTCCACTTGACTGTCTAGAATAGTCTGTGGTCGTCATCTATACTCTACTAGACGACTCGATCAACTTTAAAGTCAAGGCTTCTCATTATGTTACACCTCTCAACTTCTATATCATCTCTCACCATCCATAACCTATTTTATCTACCCATCTTTACCCAATATATCTATAGGTATAAAAATACATATACATTTTTAATCAAGTAAAACATGTATAAGTCGTTCATCTAGCATAGATATCAGGAATACATATAATGGGCATGTATAGCATGTATTAATATTAAATACTTCATATATATGTATAAGATGAAAGTAGTTATGCACTCAGTTATTAAAGTGATGACTCAAAATTCGGGTAGCGCTTCGCTTCTAACAAATTTTTCCTTCGACGAAACCTAGTATTATTATGACTAGATTTTTAGTCTAATATTTATTGCGACTAATTATTAGTCCAGATTCATCAATAACACAACTTCCACTTTCATGATCTATCTAGTAAGGAACAACCAGGTAGGATCATATTGGAGGTAGGGTCCGTTTGGTATACGCAGTATACTGTTTGGAAAGCCCAATTTAAACACCTCACTAAATCATAGCCTAGACATCATTCTCGTAAGTAAACCAATCAGTACAACGACTTGGAATCACTGATAAATCTTGTTTATAGGTTCATAATAACGATAATGAATTTAACATAGGTTATACTTAAATTATGGTAAGCATAACTCACTCATAAAGGAATTTAGTGAAGAATCGGGCTCTGAGCAGGCAGAACTTCTGAGCCGAAAGCTCTTCTTCTCAAGGCATTACGGTGCTCCGGGACTCGCTTCCAACACCTAGGAGGTGCTAGGGAAAACCCTAGAGGGTTTGGGGGCATTCGGGAGAGAAAGCTTAGAAAGGTTTGGAGAAATGAAGTGATTTGTGCCACCATTTGTAGGTTGTCTGATGAACGAATGTTAAGGGTTACCTTGCTGAACGTTGGGTGTTCCCATGCCATGTGTCACCATCTAGTGGCAAGACATGGTGAGGAAGCAGTGGCTTAGATCGCGTCGCGTGTCACTCAGAGATTACTCTAAAAAATAATTATCTTCTAAAATCCTTAACTTTCGCATACTTGCTCCGTTTTTTACATTCTTGATATCTAAACGTAGGTATCGACAGGATCTACAGCTTTTGTTTAGACTCCGTTGGCTAATTTTAGCTTTACTTTTAAAGTTAGATTTCAACTGTCTTAGATAGTTAAAGTCCGTTAAAAATTTATAATTTGTCATCTGACGCCGGTTTTTGACTATCTTTATATCGTTGAGCTCCTATTAGTGAGATCTTCAATTCTTATTTAGGCCGTGTTGGCTAAAAATCGATCGATCTAAAATTTGATTTCCGAACTGTGTGCTGCTACGATAAATCTTAGATAAATCATAACTTCTTCAAACGCAGTTAGATTTGGATGTTCTTTTTATGTACGTTCTCGGTTTAACATATACAGAGAATTTTATTTAGATTTAAAAGGCTAAAAAGTATTTCGTCAAAAATTCACTTTTTATGTTACGCGGAGTCGTCCCGGTTTTGTCGCAAAACTTCGACGGGTCATAACTTCTTTTTTATAAGTTGGATTTCAGCGTTCTTTATATGTACGAAATCCTTGTGACATATACTATACTTTGGTTAACATTATTTATTCTAAATAATATTAAATCAGAAAAATCATTTTTAACGCTTATTATCTCTAAATTGATTAGCCCGAATCTTCGGGCGTTACAACTTATATATTAGACAAACGATTAGCGTCTGTGTTGGATTTTGGTGGTTCGTGTAGTTGATTCCTTCAAGCATGCGAGAATTCGATTTTTAGCTCTCAAATTCAGGGGAGTTTTCACAATATACTATCTGTAACATTACGTGTGATTGTTTGGTAGCTTGTCTGAGTACTGTTAGAGTACAAATGTGTGCTTAGACCAGTATGGTCTTTATTTGTTTATTGTTTGGTCGTATGATTCATTCTTATGACTTGTATGGTATGTTGATGGAAAAGTGTGAGATTGAGAGTCTTACGGATCGACGTGATGCCATGAGTCCTCAAGTGTTGACAAAACAATGTGAGATTGTAAGTCTGGCAGAACGATGTGATCTCGTGATCCATCAAGTAGTATGCATTGTATGTTTAATGTAATATGTAGTATTTTGGGAACTCACTAAGTTTTGTGCTCACTCTTTGCAATTAAATGTTTCTTTGATTCTTCTAGAGACAAAGTGAAGGGTGTGACTTGCCTATATTCACATTCTATTGTTATTTTTTTCCCACAACTATGATATTCATTTGACAAGATTCATGGTTTTGATTTGATGGATGTTTTTCCTAAACTATTTATGAAATTAGTTTGATTTGTTTTACTTCTAATTTTAGTTGAAAATTTTGAAATGTTAGATACGCCATGAATCCACCGAATGAGAATGCAATACTAAACTAAGCGAATCATGTATTGCTTTGTATTAGGGTAATCTATAAGAGTAACTTAAAATTTTGTAGTATGTGCTTTACACTTATATGAGGTTTTAGTCTAACTGTTGGATTTTTTACATGACTCATTCAAAAGTTGCATGTGTGGTCCATAAGGATTTCGACGTCTTAGATGCTCCATAAAATGCATTTTAAACGACAAAATTTCCCTTCTTTTTGTTATTATCTTATTTTTAGTGAAATTATTAACTAAAAGAACCACCAATCACCACCACCACCATCAACCACTAGATATCACCAATACCATTTGTAACACCTCGTGGTTCGAGCTAGTAGAAAATATTTTTTTTAAATCATTTAATTATTTGCAAATCATAATGTTGAATTTGGTTCCAAAACATTTAAATCATGAATTTTAGTTTAATTATGTAAGGGAATGTTCCATTTATATCATTACTAGGGTAATGATGAACCGTAAAAACATGGCCTTCTAAATGTCCAAGCTTACTACCCTAAGCTTTGTTTTCACCTATAAGTCCATGTCAAAATAATATACTAGGATTGGAAAGCCTAAGAAGTCTGGGATTCAAGATCCTATGAAAATCCATGGAATTTCACGCTTTAAGTGAATCATAAGTTACACGGACTCTCGAAACCCATCCTACATGCAATACATAAGGAAGGATGCTTCAAAATCATATTTCCAAACTGTATATCATATCCCAGACAACAACATATTCCAATACTGATTTTTATGCCATGTACACATATGACATAAGGTCACATAATATTCAAAATCATTGAAGTATAAGTAATACTTAAAAAATACTTTCAAGTACAGTAATATGGAATATGTATTATGGTTGTACTCACCTCAATCCGTTGCTTAGCAACATCACACTCTTATTTACTTGAACTACTCTTCTCCAAACTCTATTGTTTCTGAAGAAGCACCTAATGTCAACATTAAGAGTAGTCAAAAGATTAAAATACCTATATAGGGTCTCATAATACTTCCAATTTCTCCTTATTTATCTTAATATGATTTTTTCAAACAAACGGATACCAAAAGAATGAACAACACTCAAGATAACAACAAAAGTATAATTTCTAGTCAAAACACTTGAAACGACCCATGTCGTTTTGACATTCCCATATCATGAATGACACGACCCACGGGATAGCTTAAGATGATACGCCCGATGTCATTTATTATTCACACTCATTTTCTGTAGAATTTTCCAAAAAGGTTGTATAAATGATACATTCCACTATGGATCTCAATTATGAATCAAATGACTGAAGGATCTTCAAATACATGTTCTAACAGTTAAATTGACATAATAAAGGATCCACAAGTGCTTCATCTCATTGGAATAGACACCAACTATCAAAAATCAAACATCAAAGCATCTTTCAAACTTATCCTAGAAGTTGAATGAGCACCTAAAACTTATTTTTTAATAAATCACTATATCTGATTAATGGAATTCAACAAAAAAGGAACTAGTACCATCAATGAAACCTAAAACACTAGAAAATATTAGGTAATATAGTATTGGGACCTTAATCATATATCAACATTGAGATACAACCCTCATAGACTTTAAGGAAGCTAAAAAATTATGGAGAGACCAAATATGACACTTAGATGCATAGATAGAAATGCAAATCATCATTTGATGGTGGAATAACATAACTAGAGATGAGAAACTAATCAATGAATCAGTAAGAATTTGGTATAAGGATTCATCAAAACACAGTTAGACTCACATAAGACTAGGATTTGCAAACCAACCATGGATAATGAATTAGATACATTAGTTGAACATAAAACACCATGTATTCTCAAATTAATCATCAAATTCGGATTCTATAATATAGAATTAAGAAAACCCATCAAACAACACCAAATTACCAAATCTCTCAACTATTTGTTAGTTGTAGCTTGGAAATGGATCTAGATATTAAGTTACCATCTAAACTCATCTGATCTCTATGTATGAGAAGGGATTTTGAGTTTGAATATCTACATGAGACCTAGAACGAAAATCAATGAGAAATAGGAAAGGAGTTACCTTCAAGAAGCTAGATTATGCACATATTTGACTATTGTTTCAAGAAGAAGATCAAGCTTCAACCACCAACCATTAGAGAAAGAAATTCAATCATGTAGATAAGAAAAGGGATGAAACCGTTTGAATGTAGAGGGAGGAGACGAATAGTGATCTAACTTTAAAAGTTTAAGCATTTTGCAAGAATGTCCCTCTACATGGAAGTCTCACACTATAACCAACATTTAATTTATTAAATAGTTAATTCCCATGTTTCATAAATGATCCATATCACCACCAATCATATACTGTTAGAAAACAACCACAATCTCCATCACTACCATTAAAACCATTACGACATAACCATTGTTGCCACCAAACCTACTTACCACCAAATGACCATCACCATTATCACCAAGTTCAAATCTCTAAACTAAAATGAAAACCCTAACCTTAAAGTAGAATGAAAATAGTAGCGTGCCACACTATCAACACCAGTATGTTAAAATCATACCTTTAAAATTAAATCAAAATTAGCAAATAAAAGAAGGAAAGTCTCATATTGGATGTCGTTTGTTGGTAAGAGAGAGGAGTGATTTTCATGGTACTCTCGGAGGCAAGAGAACAATCACCTCCTTCTTTCTATTGTTGCTAGAGGCAAAAAAGGGATAATTTCCAATGATAAAAAAAGAGGTGGTCGTTGTTAGCAAATTCAATGATGGTTGTTCTACGACGATGGAGATGCCAAGAGGGATAATAAAAGAATGCATGGAAGGTTGAATTTTCTTTTGATGAGCTAAAAGATTGTTTGTATCGTTTTCAATAATTTACAAAAATGATCCTTGAGTTATCAATAATGTCAATATAACTAAGAAAATAAAAAGAAGGGTATAATGGTTATGTTACATGCATGTAACAGATAAAAATTCATGGAGTTAGTTTCAAAGACCATATGTGCAACTTTTCAAAACCACAAAGACAAGTCATGTCAAAATTTAAAACTTAGAATAAATTACATATATAGATGTACAACAAAAATACCAAACCTATAATTTACTCTTAAAACAATTATAAATATTAAATAAATAATTATTATATTTATATGTATTAACCAATTTAAATTAGTTTGTCATTTCTTCCATAACTCAAACCATTTGACTAAACATATCAAACACATTGAAAATCCTAACCAACATGTTTACAACAAGAAATAAGCCCATTAGCGACAACACCTATAGTGACTATAGCCTTTAGTGGCGACATCAAAAAATGTCACCGCTAAAGGTTACCATCGTTGCTATAGGTATCATCGCTAATGACCTTCCACCGACATTGCTCTCATGCCACACGGAAGTTGATCTTCAACGTACGCTGTTATATTGATCTATCAGTTATCATTTAATTTCATGGGTGGTAGTAGAGGCGACACCAAATACAACAACATGTCGTCGCTATTGATGGTGATCCGCACAAATGTAATCTTGGCTGCTCGTTTATTTTTGGATCGGACGGTTAATAATCACAGCAGAAAGACATGTGTTTTTCCCTCCAACAATTTGCCGCTATTGCTCCGGTGTCGCTGCTAAAGGTAAAGCCCCTTTTGATCCCCCTTCGTCCCGGACGACCCATTTCCTATGTCTTTTCCTCCCTCTCGCAAAACTCTGACCGATAACGTTCACCATTGTTATGTGGTTCGATTTGCCAGAGTAATACACCAACATAAACCACCACCAACCATAGATTGCTTCTAGGCCTTCGTTTTCTAGTGATTTATGGTGTTTTCCGGTGATTTCCGACTTTTTCTGACGACAACAATCCTCCAGTAACGTGTGTTTTCTCTTCCCTTTTCTCTTTCTCTTGTTTTCTTACCAATATTTTACCCTAATTACATTATGTTGGTGCTCTTAAGGGAATCTCCTGTGAATACCACCACCACAGCACCACAGTCGTCGTTACTAACTTCAATTTCTAGCGACAACTTCTATTTTCTGGCGCCAACTCCTATTTTGCAGGTTTTTGTTTTTTGTTTTTTCTGGTTTTAATGTAGGAATGTGAAATGTATGAATATGTATGTAAAAATGTATATGCAAATGTGTATGTATGAAAAAATTTATATGTATGTATGTATGAAAGTGTATGTGAAATGTGTGTATAAATGTATTCTTATGTGAAATGTATGTATATGTGTATATATATATATGAAAAAAATGTGTGTATACGAAATGTAGGTATTTTTATGTGAAAAAGTATGTATATGAAATGTAGGTGTTTGTATGTGAAATGAATATATATTTGTATATGAAATATATTTGTAAGTATGAAAAAATATGTGTGAAAATATGTGTATAAATGTATTTATATGTGTGTATATTGTATGTTATGATAAATATGTGTATATTGTATATATGTGTGTATAATGTATGTTATGATAGGATGTTATAATTGAAAAAAAAGATGTTATAATTTACAATGTTTTTTAAAGTATTATACTATAATAATAAACAAAATAACTAAGATAATATAAATAAAATAAATATGAAAAGGTACAATGTTATAATAGAAAAATAAAAACAAAAATAAGTTGATATTAAAATCAAAATATTGAAAAAAATGATATAAATAACAAATATATACTATCGTTTAAGTACAACGCTATAATAAAAAAAATGAAAAAAATTAAGACACTAAATCTACTAAGTTATAATTTAGTCATAATAGAAAAATAAAAACAAAAATAAGTTGATATTAATAATCAAAATATGGAAAACAAAGATGATATAAATAACAAATATATACTATTGTTTAAAGTATAATGCTATAATAAAAAATAAAAATGAAAAATTAAGATGCTAAATCTACTAAGTTCTAATTTAGTCATAACAGAAAAATAAAAACAAAAATAAGTTGATATTAAAAATCAAGATATGGAAAAAAATGGTATAAATAACAAATATATACGATCATTTAAAGTACAATGCTATAATAAAAAAATGAAAATGAAAAATTAAGAAGCTAAATCTACTAAGTTATAATTTAATAACTGAATTTTTTAAAGTACAATGTTGAAAGAAAAAAGTAAGTTTTTTATTAGTTTAAGTCTCTTCCATTTAAATCATCAAAAGCCTAGAAATACTCGCCCGAAATTGATTTAGAAATTAATTTCGGACTGTCCCCGTTTTGGGATTGGTTTTGATTACTTTACCTCATTTAGGATGTGAATATATATTACATGATTGATTGTTTAAGAAATATTTGGTTGTTATTTTCTCTTTGCTTATCGGGTATATAATTTTATCTATATTTAGGAGCTAAGGGGAAATGTTGCCGAATTTTTCTTAAACAGTCACGCATGAAATAAGCAGTTGCATATGAGGTAAGGTATTCAAAAACTAGGTTTAGAAGCCTACCCTTGTGAATACTCTTCCATTGTTCGGTTTTCTAATCCATCTGATTGATCGGTCACTCAATCCTTATAAATATCCAATCCTAATTTTAGTTCTTGTAGAGTAAACACTAAAACCTAAGTTATGTTTCATTTGCAACATGTCTATTGATAAAACTTGGACTACTATTGAAAACCGTAACTCTAGCTTGTTTCAAGAAGGGCTCGAATCTTTTCTTGAGAGGTCCAAACCGCATGTCGATAACAAAGGCCAAATCAGATGCGTATGTAACAAATGAAATTTCAATAAATTTATACTACTAGCCATAATAAAATTCCATATACTTCAACATGATTTTAGTCCACATTATATTATATGGAAGTATCACGACGAAAATACAGTTCATCCGGTTGTCGTAGACATACTCGTAGTAACGAGATGGCCGATGTTATTGCTGATGTTATACGGGTGTGATTGAAAATGATACCAACCGCGACAAAGGGAACCTAGATATAGAGGGTAGTGGTGTCGATGCCGGATCTCAAAAGCTGTTAAAATTATATTATGGATGTTTGTTTTCGACTCTTGACTTTTTAGCAAAGCTGATGCATATCAAGGTGATCAACAAATGGACTGATAGTTCATTCGATCAACTTATTGAGTTGTTGCAAACTGCATTTCCTCAAGGAAACATGGTCCCCTCCCATCACATTATGAAGCAAAAATGAAACTTAAAAAGATCAGCATGGGTTATGAGTTGATACACGTATGTAAAAACGTTTGCTTTCTTTTTTTGGAAAGAACACAAGTTGTTGCAAAAATGTTCAGTTTGTAATAAAGGTCGGTGGGTTGATGAAAATAAAAGGGTAAAAAGGTAGCTTATAAGGTGTTACGATTCTTTCCTATGAGCCCCATACTACAACGTTTGTACTGTTCTAGACACACAACTAAAGATATGATCTGCAACAGTACCGAATGATCCAAAGATGGTACGATGCTTCATCCCGTTGATGGTACTTCATGGAAAAAATTCAATATGAAGTATCCTAACTTCTCGAGGATACCCCGAAACGTACGCTTAGGGCTTGCTGCTGATGGTTTTTAATCTGTTTGGTAACATGTGTAATCCTTATAGTACATGGCCCTTCATACTCACCACTTACAATTTTCTACCATGGTTATGCATGAAAGAGTCCTCCTTCAAGTTAACCTTGTTGATTCCCAACCCCAAAGCACCCAAGAACGACTATGATGTGTTCCTTATTATGTTGGTGGATGAGTTGAGGCAGTTTTGGATTTTTAGCATACGTACTAAAGATGCAGCAACATATACATTCTTCAATATGAAAGTGATGTTGTAATGGACAATAACTTTCTAGCTTGTAGTAGTTTATCCGGTTGGAGCGGACAATGGTAAAAACCTTGTCCAACTTGCAATGAACATACTCTATCATACGAGTATCAAATAAATTGTATATGTTGGTCATCGTCGGTTCTTAGATGTTGACCATCTATGGAGAACATTTTTGGACTATAATGGCGAACACGTGATAAGAGGCCCTCCAATACAATTTAGTGAGGAAGAAATACATGCACAACACACTCATCTTGTTGGATTAGTGTCTAAGTCCATAACTATTTTGGTATGTACTTGACCCGATTATGAGCATGGTCCTGTTGGGTTGCCTTCACCATAGCAATATGTAGGATGAATTAACGAGAGAAAGGTTTAAATATGATTTTTTAATATATTATGAGAACAATATATTAAAGGAGAAATCATATTGTTTAATTAATATTAGTCAAGAATTAATTGATAATTAATTTTGTGGCTAAAAGAGATTAATTAAACTTAGGAGACTGCACTGCAATTATTGGATAATTGAGTTATTGGGCTAAGGAATGCTAAAGGATCAAGGGGTGAACGAAATTATGATGGAAGCCCATCATATTTTCGTCCATGGCCTTATCCAGAAGGTTCCATGGGCTGCTTAGAGTTTAAGTTGTCCATTAGGGTTTTAACTGAAACCCTAGCAGCCCACACAAGTATATAAAGGACCCCTTAGGCCCCAAAAACGTGGACAACTGATTCTCTAGGGTTTCTAGTCGTTTCTGGGCAGCCTCTCTTCTTCTCCTCTTCATCCAAGTTGTATATGGTGTTTGTGACTCCATTAGAGGTGCAACACTTGAGGCACTAAGCTTTCTAAGGCCAATCCAAGCAAGGAATTGATTGTTATTGCTATATAACAATCAAAGGTAATTCTCTAAACCCTAATTCAGTTTATAATATGTTAGATCTAAGTTTATTAGTCTTGGATTCAAAGCATGTACAATAGAGAAACCTAGATCCAAGCATTAGGGTTTGTATGAGCACATAGGATTGTTCTTATGCATAAAATCCATCAGTGGTATCAGAGCCTTGATTGGTTTCAATTGTATGTGATGCTATGTTGAATTATTTACTGAAAAAACGAGTTTTTTGCCTCTGCCCGACACAACTCGGCGAGTCAGTATCTGGACTCGGCGAGTTGGCCCTACTCGGCGAGTCCAGGTCTGACTCGGCGAGTCAGTTCGTCAGGCAGAGGGTATTTCGGGATTTAGCTGCTGTTTTGACTTGGATTTGATGCTTAAATTTTTTTATGAAGTTAAAATCCAAATTTTATCTTAATTATATGTCTATCCTTGGCAAAACAATAGATAATTTCAAATCTTTTAAATACTGGTTGTTTATATGATAAATATGGATTATTTCAAATTATTTGGTAATTATCTAGTGACTAAAATAAGATTAGGTCAAATATAGATAATTATGAAATTAATTGTTTAATTTGAATTATTTGTTGTTTGATCCCTAATATTTTGAAATGTTTCAAAACTTGCCCTCAAGTTTTGGAATTTAAAAGTTGATTAAAAGTTTAATTTCCAAATGTTAAATTCTAAAACCCTAGTAATTTGAAAAGTTCAAATCACACCCTTATGGTTTTATTAATTAATTAAAGTGTATAATTAAAAGTGATTTAATAAACCCATAAAGTTTTGGTTTACATTTAATTAAATTAAAAGTATAATTTTACTAAATTAAACCACCTAGTATTTTAAAAGTGTAAAATACACCCTATACTATATATAACATTAAAAGTCTAATATTATATATGAGTAAACAGTCAGTCTTACCGTTAGTAGGCCTCATTCACGAAGCTGGTCTATAAGGGGTGTTTAAGGAAATTGTCTATAAAATGGCGATTGAATGGGTATCCACTCTTACCCACCGCACTCTTGACTAGTGGAGGGTCGTTAGCCGAACGGGTAGGATAGGACAGAAACCTTCCATTATAAGTATAATGAAGTACAAAGTAACTAAATGCTTTTTCAAATTCCCAAATCATAGTTACTTTAGGCAAAATGTGAAGTTGTATGCTAACCCATGGAATTACACTTCGTACCCTTGTCAAACGTTAGGGGAGCGTGTGTGGTTAACCGGCACACTAATTTGGGGATGACATTGGTAGCGAAGGGTGACTCGATGTTTGTCATAGATCAATGGAGCGTGTGTAGCTAACCAGCACATTGATTAGATGATTGTAGCATTGGGTGCACCACATGATTCGTATGGTTATTCACACCTTGTTTGTGATCCTCGGCATCCCAGTCACAAATAGTAGGGCATAATCGAGATTAAACATGCCATTGAAAAGTTCAATGAATCTCAAAAGATCTAGGAGTTTCAATTCATTTAAAACTTAATCTTCCTTTTCGTTTTTCATGGTGGAAATTGGTAAATCGTCATTTACCTACCTTCAAATATACTGCAACTAGATTACGGCATCCCTCTTCTAGGTTGTAGAGTATTGTGTTGGATCCTAGCTTGATGTTTCATTTGGGTGTTACATCAAGAATTCTAATCACCATAACTTGAATTTTCTCCCGTTTTGTAGATGTCTGAATCTTACAATGGTCTTCCCAAATCCCATGGAACAAGTTTTCCAAATGAAGATGACGTTCCGAGATACGATCAAGGAAATGAGAATCATGTTTCACTTCCTCCACCTCCTCCAATTGTTCTCCCTGAGCCACAATTTCAAAGGCTTGAAAAGTTCAAGCTCACTCAAGCCCTTTTGGCAAGTAAACACGAAGATGGGAAACCTGTGTGTGCGCACGTCTTAGAGATGAAAACACACATTGATAAGTTAAACATTTTGGGTGTCGAGATTTCAAGTGAGTTGGCTGTTGACTGGGTTCTTCAGTCACTTCCTGAATCATATAGTGAGTTCGTTAGAGAGTACTATATGATGGACCACGACGTGACCCTTATTGATCTCACCTATTTGCTTATAGTTGCTGAATCAACAATGATTTGGCGTGCTAATCAAGCAAATTTGTCTGGTGAATCAAACTCCCAAACTTCAATGGACACTGGCAACATTGGAAGTCCAGAAAGAACTAAGTCTGTGATTGTCCGATGTGCTGTGACAAAGGAGTCCATTTGCTTTTATTGCCAAGAGAAGGGGCATTGGAGATGAAGTTGCCCTAACTACCTGAGAGATCTAAGAGATGGGAGAGTCAAGACGTATGGCTCTACTTCAGGTAAAATCCATTATCTAACTCTTTTAAGTTCCTATTCTAGATTCTTAATACATGATGTGATAAGATTGCATTTTGATGTTTTGTAGGATCGAAGAAAAGAGAGGAAGCTTAAGGGAAGAAGTGAGCTGAATCTAATCGTGAAGAAATGGATTTTGATCGCATTACTTGAAGAATGGATTCTTGAGCTACTGCTTGGAGTTAGAATAGATTGTTAAGAAATATGTAATGACATAGTTTTTCAATTGAATTGCATTGTAAGGACAAATTTTTCCGCAATAAAATGAATTTTGACTTTATCTTATTTATTTATCCTTGCAATGGCATATATGAAAAAATTGATGTTTGAATGTTTCTATTATTAGCAATAATGGATTTGATTCTTAATTATGTTATTTGTGGACATATCAAAAGTTTACCAAATAGGGAGAGTTTCTCATCGCCCAAGTTTCAATTGGACAGAAACTTGGAATCATGCAATGTGTATTGTATGATGAATGAAAAACTTTCACATTTCGGAAACTTAGACTAATTCTTTGACAAAGTGTCAATTGAAGGACTAGGAGATCGAGTACACTAGGTCGTACATTGATCAAGTCTACCACAAGAGTGACAAAAATATTCGTCATGATTTACTAAAGTTTAGTAAATATGGTTATACTTATAAGATTGAGTATAATTCTAAGTTAACTTAAATAGTTTCAATCAATAGCAGAACGAATAAGAAGAATCAAGAAGGCAGAAAGATAAAAGTTTCTCCATTCTAAGAAGAAGGGAGAGTACCTTTTATTGTGTTTTATGATGAAGTCTTAATGATTAAGAACCATATCTCAATTGATCCTCTAAGTGAGTCTTAGTGCATTTGCATGTCTAAGAAGAGGAATTGAGAATTGTAGAAATGGTTAAATCAAAGAGTCAATCATACTTCGTTCCAATATCAAGTCTTAGAGTCATACTCCAAGATTGTGACACTGAGTGACAAGTCTTAAGTAGGTTTATAACACTCATCAAATGTAGAATTTGGAAAAGTTTTCTTATTCTTGCACGTTAGAAATTGGTAAGTTGTGATGTCTTGGATAAGACAAAGAATAACTAGGACCAATTTGTGAAGTGTTTTGTCTTGATAAGGACTACACTAACTCTTGAATATTTGCTTTGTCAAGAAATGTTTCTTGACAAGAGAATCTTATATATCAAGGAGTCAGTGGGAGTCTTAATGGTCTTGAAGGGTTTCAAGAACAAATCAAGAATAAACCTTATAGATCATCACTAGCACACGACTTGAGGTTTGCAACCTATCGTGCTGACATTATTTTGTTTTTGTGCCATTCCAATTGAGTTAATTGCGTATGTGAGTTCTATGAGTTCTCATTTGAATGCATACTAGAGCCTTAGTCGATGGAAAGTACATTGATACGTAAGGACAAGTTACTAAACTACTTGGAAGACATGGTGGGCACTCGTGTTACCATAAGGCAACAAATCAAGATTAAGAAAGTTCAGTCCATATGAGTTTGGATTGGTCGCAAACCTTGGTTTTGGCAAATTCACATGGATAGGAACTCATACACCATAAAATCTAAGTGTCATAAGATTCCCTCCTTCATGAAAATGACTGTGAGGAAATGCTTTCACTAAAAGAGATTTTAAGAAGATAGCGATTGTGAAAATTGTATTCTCAAAATTCGATTATGGTTACGGCATCCCTTTCCATAGTTCGAATTATGAGATTTGGCAATTAGTTTCAACATTTGGAACTTAGTAACATAAGTTCTGAATTGTTTAAACACACATATAAGCTATCTAAGACAAAGGTGTATAAGGTTAAGAAGCCTAGATAAAGGCTTATCGAAGCATCTGGTATTAGAAATATGAATTTTAGAAATTCAATAGGCATTGTTTTCTGAAAATTCATTTGTTTTCTGAATACATGTCAAAGCTAGTGGGAGCATAAGTGTTATGCTTATATGATAATAATCATCATGATAGTGGGAGCATAAGTGTTATGATTGTATGATTATTATGGTGAGCATTGCAAGTTAGCAATATTAATTATAGAAAAACAAAGATTCAATTTACAAAGTTGCATGGGTTGAAAAGTTGTTTTGATATAATTAAGGGAGAGAATATTATACTTCGTTTCAAAATCTAAAGCTTAGATTGAGAAATTTTAATATTTTCAGTCAAAGGATACATTGTGTGTTCTTAAAATTCGATTATGATTACGGCATCCCTCTTCATAGTTCGAATTGTGAGAACATGACATATAAAATATTATGGCAAAAGATTGGTAAAGTATCATATCTTTATGTAAGACATTATGCATCGTGTCCCATACACTTCGGGTATAGGATCGATTGCAAATGCTATAATATTTACCATTCTAAAATTTTTCAAATGTCTAGCGCATTAAGAGGGAAAAAGGACTAGAATGGATTTTGATTAAAAATTATTAAACAACTATTAAAGGACGATCCAAAGTTCACTGAGGATTGGCCGCTTGTGAGTAGTTGGAAGTATGGTATTGGATGGATCATATTGACATTATTATGAATAGATAAGATTCTATTAAGAATGAGTTGTCATATGGCAAATGTGGAAATGTTTCCATATTGGGAGTTGGATATTGAGATTCTGTGTCTAGATTAGAAAACTTTATGCAAGAAGGATGTTCAAAGGAATGTACTTTGAATGTGAGACTTCACGTCTATGGAATTGTCTTGTAACAATTTCTAAGAAAGTACTTTGTAATTTCATTAGCCAAGTCTTGGTGACTTTTGTGCTATGACTTTGCGAAATGATCGTTGCGTAAAATGTTAGAATCTAGCATATTCTAGTAGTGGAAGAACCTTGTGTTCTTACACTAATAATGGGGATTGAGGAATTGTGAAATGAGAATCATTGGAAAAGTTTTCAATTGTTCTATTTCACAAAGCATGGACCATATGAAACAAAGTGTGAATGCTTAGAGCATGGGACAATTGTTGTTGTAATTCAAGTAATGAGTTGATTATCCGAAACATTAAATGATAAATAATGAGTGATCAATATGGTGGATAAATAGAAGTGTTTTATTTACTCTCACAAGTTGGGGCCATATAGGATTAAGTATTATTGTCATGTTTCAGTTTGCATGTTTTGACTTCCAGAATAACTAGGTTATTCAAACATCCACAGTCGGTCATACGTTGGGAGTAGGTATGAATAAAGACTGTCATGAATCTGTCTGTAGATTGTCTGAAGTGTTTAGACATGGCACAAGTTTGCAACAGAGTTCATGAGTGCTTTGATAAGATTAGAGTATTGGATTAAACCCACGCTCACTTGGATCACTTCATGGTTTTATCACGAGTGATTAGTGAGACGATAATATTGTATATTCTTGAAACTGAGACGTGTGAGTTGTTATTTGTTAGTTGGTTACACATTGATAATAAGTAAACGCACCAGTAACTTGGTGTTATAAAACTTATTGCTGTGTATGATTCGATCAGTAAATGCAAGCGAGCATTTGAGTCAAAGTTTATCCATTCCTTTTATCCAAAGTGGGATAAAAGCGATATATGTGGGCCTCTCGATGATTTAGTGATGACACCTAAGCGCTTGGCCAAGCCGGGACTAAGTTGATGTGTTCAATTGTAGTCTGTTATCAGTCGTCATAAATCGGAAGTCGGGAAACAGCACAGAGAGAATGATTAAAATTCATGTCTTATGTCTATACGATATCTTGAGAATGGAGGAATATATAATCCCTTATCTAGAGGACATGTTATCTGATAAGATCAGAGTTGACAACGGCTTTTGAAAGCTACGATTGTTGATCAGGTTCTGAAGTCATACGGAAAATAGTTATTAGACTTATCCAAATGGGAGACTGTTGGATTAGTGTCTAAGTCCATAACTATTTTGGTATGTACTTGACCCGATTATGAGCATGGTCCTTTTGGGTTGCCTTCACCATAGCAATATGTAGGATGAATTAAGGAGAGAAAGGTTTAAATATGATTTATTAATATATTATGAGAATAATATATTAAAGGAGAAATCATATTTTTTAATTCATATTAGTCAAGAATTAATTGATAATTAATTTTGTGGCTAAAAGAGATTAATTAAACTTAGGGGACTGGACTGCAATTATTGGATAATTGAGTTATTGGGCTAAGGAATGCTAAAGGATCAAGGGGTGAACGAAATTATGATGGAAGCCCATCATATTTTCGTCCATGGCCTTATCCAGAAGGTTCCATGGGCTGCTTAGAGTTTAAGTTGTCCATTAGGGTTTTGACTGAAACCCTAGCAGCCCACACAAGTATATAAAGGACCCCTTAGGCCCCAAAAACGTGGACAACTGATTCTCTAGGGTTTCTAGTCGTTTCTGGGCAGCCTCTCTTCTTCTCCTCTTCATCCAAGTTGTATATGGTGTTTGTGACTCCATTAGAGGTGCAACACTTGAGGCACTAAGCTTTCTAAGGCCAATCCAAGCAAGGAATTGATTGTTATTGCTAGATAACAATCAAAGGTAATTCTCTAAACCCTAATTCAGTTTATAATATGTTAGATCTAAGTTTATTAGTCTTGGATTCAAAGCATGTACAATAGAGAAACCTAGATCCAAGCATTAGGGTTTGTATGAGCACATAGGATTGTTCTTATGCATAAAATCCATCACATCTATTGTTTGGTTCATCGGGTAAAGTAGTTGTTCAACAAGCTGGTATTAAGAGAGATCATGAGGATATCGAGTTCAATTGGTCTAACAAGTGCATATTCTTTGAACTTGAGTATTGGTCTTCTCTAGAGCTGAAGCACAACTTCGATCTTATGCATATTAAAAAAATTTGGGTGAGAGTCTTTTGGGTACTTCTCTGATGAATGATAAGTCTAAAGACACATCAAATGCTTGGGAGAGCTTGCCAAAACTAAATATTCGGAAAAGTCATTGGTTGAAAAAGAGTGGCAACAAGTTCCTTAAACCCCATCTACCTTACTCGTTCACGAAACCTGACCGCATTCTTTTTTGTAAGTTTATAAGATAAGTGAAACTGTTGGATGGGTTTGGATCTAACATCAGTAAGAAAGTGAATGAAAACAATGCTAACATTATTGGGCTGAAATCTCATGATTATCACATTCTTATGCGACGTTTGATACCTATTGGAGTTAAAGGGCTTTTGGGCAAAGGTGCTTATACACCAACAATAGATCTTTGAACATTTTTTAAGCAACTTTCCTCAAGAACACTACCGGTGAAGGATATGAAAGAAGCAAAAGCAACCATTATTAAAATATTGTGCAAATTAGAAGTGATATATCATCCTGCGTTTTTTGACATTATGGTTCGTTTAGTTTTGCATTTACATGATGAAGCTATTTGCGTAGGCCTAGTATGTATGAAATGGATGTATCGCTTCGAAAGGTATATGAAAAAACTAAAAAAGTATGTTAGAAACAAGACGATGCCGGAAGGTTCTATAGCTGAGGGTTATGTCACTAAAGAGGCATTATCATTTTGTTCGATGTACCTTGAAGTTTTCGTGAAACAATTCAATCGCCTCGAAAGAAACAAGGATGTTGTAATAAAAAAAACAAAGTTATGGGTATTTCAATCTAAGTGTCGACCGGCTAGTGAAAAGAAAATGAAAAATGTCAATCTAAAGGAGAGAAAATATCTACACTGGTGTGTGCTTCATAGTTGTGAGGAAGTTAGAATGTATATTGCGTAAGTGTGTTTATGTTTTAATTCATTGTTTGTTTTTAATTTTTCTTTTTTTTACTAAATCGATATTTTTTTTAACAATGTAGTGAATTCAAATCATTACATCCTGAAAGTGATGAAAAAACCGAATGCCCTAAATGGTTCCTTCACAAGGTCTATGATATGCAAAAAACAAAATCTCCAGAGTTTAACAAGGAGTTATCGGCTATTTCAATTCCTTCACAAGGCCTGATAATAATTTCACCAGTATCGACCCACAACGCGAATTGAGCAGCAGAGATCAACTTATATTTGCTATGAAGGCCAAGCAAGTATTTTACATCCAATAATCTTCTCGTAGTGACGAAAATAACAACCAACGGTGGGTTGTTGAAAAGGTTAATCATAGAAGCATTTGGGATCTACCGATGAATGATGTCGGCCATGATCCCATTGAAATTGTTGACAATGATTCAACGAATGTCGTTATTAGTAATGCTTCTTCTCAATCCGCCAACAATTGTCATTAATAATATGTATGACTACAATACTATTTATGATGAGGATGATTCCGATTATGATAGTGACGTGTCAGCAGACACTGAAGTGTCTGAGGGCGAGAATGATTAAAAAAATCTTTACATTTGACTAGTAAAATAAGGTTTCTATTTGTTGTGATCATATATATATATATATATATATATATATATATATATATATATATATATATATATATATATATATATATATATATATATATATATATATATTCATATTGTGTTATAATTCTTCAGGATGTCAATTTTTTGGATTGCATTTCTCCATGTCATAGTTGCTGTGATGGGCCATGGAGGCGATGATGGTGACGAGCCAGCACATCCGTTCCATAGAGGTTTTGGTGATCACTAGATCGATGGTAATTAAGATTTATTTTAATTCATTGTATTTCATATTGTCTGTATATAAAAAAAATTGACTACTATTTTTTTATGTAACGATGCCTCCAAAACGAAGAGGCGTGACAGTAAACAAAAAAATATACAAGTTATTTGCAGCTAACGACAATCAACCTCTGAAGATATTATTTGACATAAATGCTCACATGCCGATTGGGGAAGTATACGAATGTTTTATTCGGGAGGTTGGGAGCTATATGTGACGCTACATCGGTTTTAATAAGGACACATGGAAAGACGTTTCTGAAGCCGAAAGGATTGGCATGTTCGTGTATCTTTCGGTAGATTATTTATAAAGTTATATATTTAATATGTTAAATTTTGATTTATTTTTAATTTCTCGATTTTATTTTTGTAGAGATGGGTTATTTTTGAGCGATTTCAAATGATCCCATGGCTCCAGTTTATTGGGCGTCACTGAACAATCGGGTATATGCATGGTATAGAGGCCGCAAAAATGTTGCTAAAACTCGTTTGACTGGTTTTGAAAGGGATGTGGAGGCAGCAAGGGCTCAAGCCCCTATAGGTATGGATCCGCAGCGTTGGAGTGATGCTATTGACCACTTCTTAACAGAAAAACATCAAAAACGATCCGCTAGTAACAAAGAATGCCGGAAGAAGCAAGTAGTTAGGACTGGTAAAGGGACGTGTAGCTACGGTAGTGCTTGTTTTAAGAACGTAAGTTACAAGAACGCTTATTCAGTTATAACATATTCTTTAATGTTTATTCAAGTATAACATATTTTGTAATGTTAAACATAAATTGAATAGACTTGAAACATTTCATCATGGGCATGTGAATAAAAAACAAAATGAATTTGTTGATCCTTTGGCTGAAGCCCAATATGTAAGTTATTATTACTTCAAAATGAAGTAGATTGTTGTTGTTTTGTGTTAGTTTTAACGTATATTGACAATCTTTGTGAAATACAAAATGCCTTAGTTGCTAAGGTTGCTTTACAGACTCATCACATAGCCGACTCCGGTGGTGATACAGACACCATTGATTGGATCGCAATATTTGAGAAGGTGTTACGTGCTCAAAGGGGGCATGTGAGAGACATTGGGCCTAAAGTTCCTTCTACAACGAGTACATGTGCTCCATCCCAATGACAGTCACAGTCACAAGCACCGCAACCAACATATGTACTTGTTAAATTCTTAAAGAATTTGGTAGCTTTGCTATATTGGTAAGAACTTGATGCATTTATAGTAATTTTTGGTAGTTTGGTAGTTTGTTAAATTGTTAAATACTTAATTGATTTGGTAGTTTAATAGTTTGTTAAATTTGTTAACGACTTAATTCATTTAGTAGTTTGATAGTTTGATAGTTTGTTAAATTGTGACTTAATGTACATATGACTTAATTGTAGGATGTTGATGTGAATGCTTTCTTGAAAGCCAACGTTTGTGATGACAATTGAGGATATGATACACTTGTTTAAGAATCAAGTCAACAACGACAAAAACAACGATGAGGAAGACGAAGACACATAGTATTTCTTGTTTTATGTTATGAATGATGTTACTTTGCATTTATTAGATATTTATGTAATGTGGTATATTTTATGTTTTATGTAATGTGGTATTTATTTCTGTATTTTTATCAAATCTGCATTTTATAATATATATAAACTAATATCATAAATGAATTGTTTTTTTAAATCATTAGTTGCGACACCTTTAGGGCCGACATTGACAAATTGCGACGACTATTGATTTTAGGAAGAGTAGTCGGAAAAACTCCGACCAGTGGCTAAAATATCAATAGAGACAACGCTAATAATGACAACAGAGACATTTAGCGACGACGAGTACTAGAGACGATGTCATTTGCAACGACAAACGAGTATTAACTATGAGGTAATAGCGGTGGCCCTTTAGCGACGACATGTCGTTGAGGTATTAGCGACGACAAGGATCATCAATTGCGACATATTTTGTCTTCACTAAGGTTACATTTTTTTGTTGTCGTTAATTTGTGGATTGGGTTGGATTTAAACAATTGCAGTGCTAAACACAATATTTTTTCCAATATTTCCATTATAACATGCTAGCGTACGTTTCACAAATGATTTGAAAATTAATTTTTAATTTACCCGGTGTGACGACCGGGTCACAAGTCAACTGGTTCATTTGGGTCAAACGTTTTCTAGATTTTAATATAAAACCAGGTTTTTACCAAATCAATTATTACCATTTTTTGATAAACCCATCAAGGTCATTCCAAGTCGTAAATAGGAAAACACCCGCTTCTAGTTGGCTAGGTCTCTTCACGAGGTCATGGTCCAACCGGTTCGACCATGTCAACTTTGCTTTTTAAGCGTCGGGTTTAACTTATTAGAATACTTATGCGCCATTTATATGCATTTTACATGTCAATTATGTTGAATGTGTTGTACATGCTAACCTACATAGGCAAATCTATTCTTATTTACTTTTTTGGTTTTTTTATTTTTATTTTTTACTTTTTTTTATTTTAAATTTAGGAAAACTCTATTATTTTATTTAAATTTTCTATTTTTTTTGTAGATTTATGTATTATTTAAATAAGTTTAGTCGTTACTCATTAATATTTATTTTATGTTAGAAAAAATATTCAATAATATTAACTACGAAACAAAGAATTCTTTTGTTTTTCAGTTTAAATTCATAACAATGTTGACACTTGACACTTGTTTGAAAAGCCTCGATCCGGGACCCTTTTTTTAATTATTATTTTAGAAAGTGTTGAATTCAAATTAATATGTTGGTTTTATTAAAACTCAAAAATTAGTTATCACAACGCATAACAAGTGGAAAGACAAATGAACAATCTAACCTTTATTTTTATTTTCTGTTTTATGTACTGCAACTTACATGTGTTGGGTGAAAATGGGAGTTAGGGAGTATGATTTTTTGTGAAAAAAGAAAAGAAAAGATTCTTATAGGGTAAATATAGAACATGGCTGGAGCGAAAAGACAAAACAAAGAAAGTTAAAATAGGAGATGGGGATTAGAGCTTTGTCTTTCGAGTGCTTTCCTTGGATTTTGAGGTGCATGATGTTTGTTACCAAAATCCCTAATCCCGTAAAAACATTGAAGACCACATTTTAGATTTGTAGGTTTAAGAACCAATAAAATCAAAGTCCGTCTTAACCAATTCAACCACTGAAATCAAAATCGAACTATTGAAATCGAAAACAAAATTCAAGGAATCACATAAATCCAAATCCAAATCAAGATGAATATGATGTAATTTTCATACGTCATGCATCTTGACTCTACCGACTTAAATATCGCAAAAAAAATTTGGATTGGTTGCAAATTTCCATGATCTAGGAATTGTATAGCCGTGACTCAAGGGGCTAAACCCAGCCATGCATAACGGGACACAACTCATCCATTTGGCACCATATGTGTCATATTCGTAAAGTGCAGAAAATATGGTTATTTCCTTAAACTCATGTTCACATATGGTGATATTTGTAAACGTGTAGTTTTTTTTTCAATATATGTCTTTAAACCAAAGAAGTATTTGTAATAACAACAAACAATTAATTATAAAAAGGGTGGCAGGGAATTACTCTTGATTGTTCATAAGTGGATTTATTAGTCTTGGGTGTTGCATATTCTGGATAATGTAGACTTGTCATCTTGCATGAGGTCCCAACTAGCAGTTCCTCCAGTTATTATTAATCCTGACAAACAGGTATGGCCTAATATTCCAAATCTTGAACAAACTTCACAAGAAATATCGATTAAAAGGTATGTTTTTTTTTTTTTTTCAGAATACCGAAATGCCCAAAGAAGCTATGGCTAATATATATATATATATATATATATATATATATATATATATATATATATATATATATATATATATATATATATATATATATATATATATATATATATATATATATATATATATATATATATACACACCAAAGTAACATTAAATTTTAAAAAACCACTAAAACTGTTAATAGAGATATGAATGATGGACTGTGAAACATTTTAATCCAAAAAATGTTGATCTTTAATTTGCAAGGAAGCAAGGAGCTTATTCTAAGCATAACGACAACATTTGCCGAAAAATGATCATCACATTCAACCACATATTTAAGTTTAGTGTTTAGGAGTCTCATTCGGAATTTTTTTTTCAAACATCAAGTGTGCATTTAAAGTCCACACTAAGAAATCATCATATTGAAAATTTTAGTTCGGTTCCACACCCACAAATTTTGTTTCCATCTTCAACCAATCATCATCATTAATAGGCACTTCCTCTAATAAACCCTAGTTATTTAAGGACGATTCTTGATTCGCAAAGATTGTTCAAAAGAACAATGATAGTACCACAACCCAGATTCACGTAACAATGTAAAAATGCACAAAAAAAATTGATTCTCCCTCACCGATCCTTAATCTTAAATACTACATTCAAAAATTTTGTGCATGGCTAGTTTCATTAACTTCCATATTTATGAGTATTTAAATCAATCCATCTTCGTTAAATAGAAAGATTTGAAAAGAAGTGGAATGATAACTCCTATATTTGACACGGAGATGAGCGTTTTGAATCAATTTTGAATAGAAACATATGGTTGCCGTGTGGCTGCTTTAAAAAAACCTACAAAAGTAAGACTAAAAAATGATCAATAGATCATCCGTTTTACCTATCATTAACTATTAGTACATTCATCCACTAAACTAAAATGTCATCTGTTTACCCACCATTAACCTATAGTACTGAGTGTCAACTCATCATTACATTCAACCATAAAGTAAAAAGTTGACATACTTACCGCTATATCGTTCTTATTTTTTTATTATTAAAATAATATATATATATATATATATATATATATATATATATATATATATATATATATATATATATATTAAAATGTAGAGAAAGATGGAAAAATGTAGAGAGAGACATAGAGAAATAGAGAAAAAAACAAGTTAATTGGGTGCGGTAGTCCGTGATCCCCATCACAATTTACTATGAAGATGCTTCACCAGTAACCATACACCACAAACATCTGGAACATACATCACAAACACATGGAACGGTGTTCATATTCGTGGTTAGTGGACACATAAACCACAAAATGGTTCATAACAAGCATACCTATGCTCTTAGCGTTTGTGTACGTATGTTGTTGTTATCATCAAGGTCCTTATTTAATAATAATAACAATAATAATATATACTAGCCAAACACAAAAATGTAATCTTTATAATATGTTAATGAACCTTTTTGGTTATTATTTATTTTGTTTGTAAATTACTAAATAATGGAAACCTGACTATTTGGCTAAACCCTTATAATCAACTAAAGTCATCAAGTATTGTTCACCTGAGAGCTACTTAAAAAATGTACTACTTTATCGCCACATTAGTCTTACTATATATCCACTAACGTGAAAATCAAAAGGTTAAAAAAAACATAATTGCAAATGGCTAATAGAGAAGATGGATGGACACGGGTGGAGAGACGGAAGAGATTGGCGATAAGTAACTCGTCGGAGGACATGACGTTTTTTATGTCCAACGTGCTGGAAAATGCATGGAAAGGTGATATTTGGAAGACTTTTACTAAAAACATGTTAATAGACGTCTAAATGGGGATAAAGAAGAGAAAGAATGGTCAGTTCTATGCGTTCATAAGATTATAAGGAGTGTAGGATATCCTAGATATGGAAAGAATGACGAATGGAACTATGATAAATGGAAGAGTTTTGACTGTAAATCTGACAAAATATGGAAGGGAAGAAGACACTAGTAAGACCAAAAACCCCAGGAGTCAGGCGTAACCACAACATACCACCTTCCGTGGAAACCTCCTTGATCATATATCCTTTGCCGATGTGTCTTATCTGGGTAAAAGGTCAGATGATATCGGTAGACCACCACCGACATATATCAGGGTGGATCCGCCCTCACCACCTCCGTTGCCGATATTGTTACACCATGACCATGGTACCTATAGCTTGTCAAACAAGACAACCCTAGTCGGAGAAGCAGTATGGCATTTACAAAAGCTATTATTTGAGAAGGAAGAAGATAGCTAGATGCTAAAATACATTGCATGGCTTAAAGTGATGTTAGATTTTGACAATTCCAAGAAAGCCAAGGAGTTCATGGAAAACAAAAACAGGTTGAAATCGAGATTGAAGTGGGTGATATGGGGTGATCCAGCAGACGTCAACTTCGAAAGAGTTCCATGGATAAGAATTGCGGGGCTCCCATTGTATTTATGGAGTGACCGGAATTTTTATGCAATTTTAGATAGATTTGGAAGAAACATTAGTCCATTTTTTTACATTCAACATAGTGTTGATCTCTCCCATGCTTAGATAAGGATTCTCACTACTAGACGAAATTAAATCAATGAGAAGGTTGTGATTGGCGTTGAAAATACATTAAATAAGGTGGGGATTATTGATTTCAACGAGTACTGGTTCCAGTTCGAATTCGATCCGTCATAAGATTGATGTGTTTTGGTCATAAGACATCCTATGTGCTCATACAAACCCTAATGCTTGGATCTAGGTTTCTCTATTGTACATGCAAGTTATCCAAGACTATAAACCCTAATTCTAGCATTCAAGTAATCATATTAACATGAGAATAGGTTTAAGATGTTACCTTGATTGTTATGTAGCAATAACAATCCCAAATCTCCTTGTATTGACTTTAGAAAGCTTAGAGTCACAAATGTCACTCCTCTAATGGTTCACAAACACCATAAGCAAGAGGATGAAGAGGAGAGAGGATGGAGGTTGCCCAAAAACGTCTACAAAACCCTAGAGGAGTCTTAGCCACGTTTTTGGGTCATAAGGGTCTTATATATAGTAAGGCTATTAGGGTTATCTAACACGGAAACCCTAATTTGGATGCTTAAGCCCTAAGCAACCCATGGACTCCTTTAATTAGGGCCTCAGATGATTTCCTTATGGGTTTCCCCATAGATTTCGTCCATTCCTTAATACAAGGCAATCCATGGCCCAAATTGCAATTATCTTATAATTACAATTCCAGTCCCTTAAGTTTAATTAATCTCTTTTAGTCACAAAACTAATTACCAATTAGTTCTTGACTAATATTAATGAAACAATATGATTTCTCCTTTAATATATTATTCTCATAATATATTAATAAATCATATTTAATCCTTCTTCTCCATAATTCATCCTATCAAGTTGCTTTGGTGAAGGCAACCCAAAAGGACCATGCACCATCGGGTCAAGTACATACCAAAATAGTTATGGACTTAGAGACTAATCCAACAGTCTCCCACTTGGATAAGTCTAATAGCTATTATGCGTATGACTTCGGATCCCGATCTGCAATCGTAGCTTTCCAAAGCCATTGTCAACTCTGATCATATCAGATACGCGTGTCCTTAGATAAGGGATCATATATTCCTCCATTCTAGATATCATATGAGATATGATTTCAAATTATTCTCTTTGTACTATATCTCGATTTCCGATTTATGACGACTGACTAATTGAACAAATCAAATTAGTCCTAGCCTGGCCGAGCATTTACGTTTGTCATCACTAAATCATCGAGGGGCCCAAAGATATCGCTTTTATCCCACCGTGGATAAAAGGAACGGATAAACTTTGATACAATGCTTGCTTGCACTCACTCACCGAATCACACACAACAATATGTTTTATAACACCAAGTTACTAGTACATTTACATATTATCAATGTGTAACCGATTCGCAAGATACAACTCACACATCTTGGTTTCAAGAATATAAGATGTTATCGTCTCACCAATCACTCGTGATACAATTCATGGAGTGATCCAAGTGAGCGTGGGTTTAATCCAATGCTCAAATCATATTCATAAGCACTCATGAACGTTGCAACAAACATTTGCTTATGTATAATACTCTTTTAGACAATCCATACACCAATTCACGACAGTCTTCATTCATATCTACTTCCAACATATGAACGACTGTGGCCCGTTCGAATAATTCGCTTATTCTTAATAAATTCAATTATTGTGGAAGTCAAAACATGCAAATGTGAAACAAAAGAATAATACTAATCTCATATGGCCTCAAACCTTTGAGTATAAATAAAACTCCTTTTATTTATCACCATATCGATTACTCGTTATTTGTCGTTTCGGGTAATCAACTTCTTACTTGAATTATTACACTTGTCTCATGCTCCTAGCATGCACACAATGTTTACCTATGGTTCTTACGTTGTGAAATAGATCAAATTGAGTACATTTCCAATCATTCTCATTTCACAACTCCAAATCATTTTTCATAAGTGTAAGAATATCAAATTCTTGCCACTTATAGAATATTCTTGATTCTAACATTTTATGCAATCATCCTTTCGTAATGTCACTGCACCAAAGTCACAAAGACTATTGCCAATGATATTACAAAGTCCTCTATTGGAGATTGTTACAATACAATTCCTTAGATATGATGTCTCTCACTCAAAGTACATTCCTTTGAACATCCTTTTGCATAAAAGTTTCTAATCTAGACATAGATTTTCAATATTCAATTTCCAATATGGACACGCTTCCATATTTTCCATATGACAACTCATTCTTAATAGAATCTTATCTATTCGTAATGATGTCGATATGGTCCATCCAATATGGAAACATTGCCACATTTTCCATATGACAACTCATTCTTAATAGAATCTTTTCTATTCATAATAAAGTCCATATGGTCCATTCAATACCATGCTTCCAACTACTCACAAGCAACCAATCCTCGTCGAACTTTGGATTATCCTTTGATAGTAGTTTAATTACTTTAGTCAAAACCGATTCTTGTCCTTTTTCCCTCTAAATGCGCTAGACATTTGGAAAATTTTAGAATGGTCAAATGTTAAAGCATTTGCAATCGATCCTATACCGGAAGCGTATGGGACACGACGCATAATGTTTTATTTGCTATGTTCTCAAAATTCGAATTGTGAAGAGGAATGCCGTAATCATAATCGAAATTTTAAGAACACACTATGTACCCTTGACTAAATTTATTAACATTTCTCAACCTAATCCTTTAGATTTGAAATGAAGCATAATATTCTCTCCATTAATTATAGCAAAACAACTTTACAACCCTTACGACTTTGCAAGGTATAACTCTTGTTTTCTATAATTAATATTGCCAACTTGCAATACGTGCTTTAATAATCATACAATCATAACTTTTATGCTCCCACTATCATGATGATTACTATAAAACATAACACTTATGCTCCCACTAGCTTCGACATGTATTCATATACATCTTAACTTTCAGAAAAACAATACCTATTGAATTTCTTAAGTCCATGTTTCTAATACTTAATGCTTTGATAATCTTTTATCAAGGCTTCTTGAACTTATACACCTTTGCCTTAGATAGTTCATATGTGTGTCTAAACACTTAATACTAATTGCCAAACCTCACAATTCAAATCATGGAAAGGGATACCGTAACCATGATCGAATTTGAGAATGCAATTTTACAATCACTATCTTCTTAAAATCTTTCTTAGTGAAAGTATTTCCTCACAGTCATTTTCATGAAGGAGGGAATCTTATGACACTTAGATTTTAATGTTGTATGCGTTCCTATCCATGTGAATTTGTAAAAACCAAAGTTTACGACCAATTCAAACTCATATGGACCGAACTTTCTTAGTCTTGATTTCTTGCCTTATGGTAGCACAACTGCCCACCATGTCTTCCAAGTAGTTAAGCAGCTCACCTTTTCTTATCAATGTACTTTCCATTGATCAAGGTCCTTGCCTTTTATGCATTCAAATGAGAACTTATAGGACTCACATGCATAATTAACTCAATTGGAACGGCACAGAAAAAAATAATGTCAACGCGATATGTTGTAAACCTCAACTCGTGTGCTAGTGATGATCGATAAGGTCTATTTGATTTGTTCTTGAAACCTTTCAAAATCATTAAGACTCCCACTGACTCCTTGACATATAAGATTCTCTTGTCAATAAACATTTCTTGACAAACAAATATTCAAGAGTTAGTGTAGTTTTTATCAAAACACTTCATAAATTGGTCCTAGTTGGTCTTTGTCTTATCCAAGACATCACAACTTACCACATTTGATGAATGTTATAAACCTTTTGAATACTTGTCACTCATTATCACAATCTTAACTTTAAGACTTGTTATTGGAACGATCTACGATTGACTTCTTGATTTAACCATTTCTTCAATCCTTGATTCCTCTTCATAAACATACAATTGTACTAAGACTCACTTAGAGGATCAATTGAGATATGGTTCTTAATCATTAAGACCTATCATAAAGCATAAAAGCTACTCTCCCTTCTTCTTAGAATGGTGAAACTTTTATCTTTCTGCCTACATGATTCTTCTTATTCGTTTTGCTATTGATTTAAACTTTTTCAATCAATTCATAATTACAGTTAATCTTGTAAGTATAATCATATTTACTAAACCTTTAGTAAATCATGACGAATATCATTGTTACTCTTATGGTGGATTTGATTAACACGCAACTTTGTGTGCTCGATCTCCTAGTCCTTCACTTGACACTTTGTCAATGAATTAGTCTAATTTCCAAATATGAAATTTCTCATTCATCGTGCAACCAAGTTGCATGATTCCAAGTTTCTGTCCAATTGAAACTTGGGCGATGAGAAACTCTCCCTATTTGGTAAACTCTCGACTTTCCATAAATAACATAATAAGAACCAAATCCATTATTTCTAATAATAGAAACATTCAAACATCAATTTTTCATATACGCCATTGAGGATAAAAAAATAATATAAAATCAAAATTTATTTTATTGCGGAAAAATTTTGTCCTTACAATGCAATTCATTGAAAAACTATGCTAATACATCTTTCTTAGCAATCTAATTCTAACTCTAAGTAGTAGCTCAAAAATCTAATCTTCGAGAAATGCGATCGAAATCCATTCCTTCATGGTTAGATTCTGCTCACTTCTTCCCTTAAGCTTCCTTTCTTTTCTTCGATCTTACAAAACATCAATTGTAATCTTATCACATTATGTATTAAGAATCTAGAATAGAAGCTTAAAAGAGTTAGTTAATGGATTTTACCTATATTAGAGCCATACGTTTCGACTCTCCCATCTCTTAGATCTCTTAGGTAAATGGGGCAGCTTCGTCTCCAATGCCCTTTCTCTTGCCATTAAAAGCAAATTGACTCTTTTGGAACATGACATGGAACTACTTTAGACATTGCCTTTCTCTTATGATCAAACCTTTCGATCATAGCATGTCTCTTGTTGCCATCGTCTATATCCATAGAGGTCTTGAAGGCAGATTCACCAATCAACTTTGCTTTTCTATTGCGCCAAACCATTGCTGATTCAGCAACAATAAGCATATAGGTGAGATCTATAAGGGTCACATCACGATTTATCATATAGTAATCTCTTACGAACTCACTATATGAGTTAGGAAGTGACTGAAGAACCCAATCAACAACCATCTCCTCATTGACAACGGATCCCATTATTCTTAACCTATCAATGTGTGACTTCATCCTTAGGACGTGTGAACACACCGACTTTCCTTCTTTATGTTTACTTGCCAAAAGGGCTTGAGTGATCTTGAACTTTTCAAGCCTCCAAACTTGTGGGTTAGGGAGAATAATTGGAGGAGGAGGAGGAAGTGAAGTATGATCTCTTGTTCCTCGATCGAATCGTGGAATATCATCTTCATGTGGAATGCTTGTTCCACGGGATTTGAGAAGACCATAGTTGTCGAACTGTGACATCTACAAAACGGGAGAAAACGAATTCAAGTTAGTTGATAGATTGAGTCCTTAGTAAATCACCCAAATGAAATACTAAGGCTAGGACCCAACACAATATTCTACAACTCGGGAGAGGGATGTCGTAACCCAAATTGCAGAACAGTTGAAGGTAAGTGAATGACGATTCACTAATTTCCACCATGAAAACCGAAAAAGAAATTTTAAGTTTTAAATCTATGAAAACTCCTAGATCCTTTGAGATTCATTGAACTTTCAATGGCATGTTTAAATCTCGATATGCCCCTCTTGTTTGTGACTGGGATGCCGAGGATCACAAAGCGGGTGTGAATAACCATGCAAACTACATGGTGCCCCCACATGTTACAGTCACCTATTCGATGTGCCGATAAACCACACACGCTCAACCAAACTATGACAAACATTGAGTCACCCTTTGCTACCTTTTCTTAGAACCATTTAGTGTGCCGGTAAACCACACACGCTCCACTAACGTCTTCGCAAGGGTACAAAGTGTAATTTCATGGAATTACATCAATTCACTTTGCCTAAGTAACTAAGATTGGGGATTTTATGAAAACACTTAGTTACTTTAATAATTCATTATACTTATAATGGAAGGTTTCGTTCTATCCTACCCGTTCGGCTAACGACCCTCCACTAGTCAAGAGTGCGGTGGGTAAGAGTGGATACCCATTCAATCGCCATTTTATAGGCAATTTCCTTAAACACCCCTTATAGACCAGCTTCGTGAATGAGGCCTACTAACGGTAAGACTGAATTTTACTCATACATATATAATGTTAGACTTTTAATGTTATATATATAGTATAGGGTGTCTGAAATTATGGAGTCAATGGCGTATATGAAAAATTGATGTTTGAATGTTTCTATTATTAGAAATAATGGATTTGGTTCTCATTATGTTATTTATGGAAAGTCGAGAGTTTACCAAATAGGGAGAGTTTCTCATCGCCCAAGTTTCAATTGGACAGAAACTTGGAATCATGCAAGTTGGTTGCACATGGATGGCTGACGATGAGATTGAGTAAATCATCCATACTTGTATAGTGGGCTAATGCTCCATGGATAATCAAGCTGGGCTAAAACCCATAGGATGGTCCATGGATGCTCCATGGTGTATTTGACCCCATGGATCCAAGGAAATGGAAAGTCATGACAATTAGGGTTTACCCTAATTGTAACACTATATAAAGATCTTATTCTTGACAAAATCGGTGACTAGTATCATTTCTAGAAAGGGCTAGCCGATTTCATGAAGTGTAGATTTCTCTCAAGTTATTCCGTTTGTATTTGGTGTTGTGTGAACCATTTGAGGTGTCACACTTGTGGTACTAGGCCCTCAAGCTTCATGAAGACTTTCTACATCAAAGAGGTATGTATTCAATCTTGTTATATTCATTGTTTTGTATGCTAGATTAGGATAATACCTTGGATGTTCATATTTGCATGTATAACAGAGAAAACATAGATCCAAGGTATTTAGGGTTGCATGTACACTTAGGAGTGTTAGAATGCTCATAACCCAACAGTGGTATCAGAGCCTAGGCTTGTTTTCTTGTTATACTTGCAAAACCGCTTAAAAAATCGAAATTGTTGCTGTCTGATCATCAGACTCGGCAAGTCCATGCCTAAAAAGTGATCAAATCAATCCAACTCACCGAGTTGGTTCATGTACTCGACGAGTTGGACCCCCAGACAGCATAAATTCGACTTTTTTGGCTGGAATTGGACTAGGAACATTACCCTAAGATGTTTTTGAACTTATAAAATTGTTTTTGATGTGGTAATGTTCATGCTAATCCAATTTCAAAGATAATTGTCAATAGATTCATGTTTTGTATTAGTTTAAGGTTTAGAATAATTACATGAAAAAGTTTGATTTGAATTATCTTGTTCTTATGAGTTTCTTAGATAAATAGAAAAGTTGAGTGAAATAGTTGTTTTCAATCCAAATTAATCTAAGAGTTGATTCTAAAATGAGTTTTTGTAACTTGTCCTCAAGTTATATGAAAAGTCACATTTAAGTTTCATAAAACTCATAAAAGTTGGCAAAGGTTACAAAATGAAGAGTCTAGTTCTAATTAAATGGTGTTATGACTCCATAATTTGTCCTCAAGTTATGGCGGACCAAGAGTCTCTTCATTAAATAATAAATTAAAAAAAAGTGTAACCTTAATTAATTCCATAAGTTATAAAATAAAGAAAAGTTAATTCTTTTATTAGTTTAAAGTCTTCCATAACTTGTCCTCAAGTTATGGAACTTGAAGAGTTTTTGGATTAAAACTACTTTAAACACATAATTTATGGAATTAATTAGTTTTGAATAGTTTCAAAATTTGCCCTCAAGTTTTGGAATTTGTAAAGTTTTCTCTTATGAATACTTTAATTCCAAGTTAGCCCTTAAAATTTTAAAAGTTAAAATTCAACCCTTATACTTTATAATATTATAAATTAATAATATATATATATATATATATATATATATATATATATATATATATATATATATATATATATATATATATGTGTATAAGAGTAAATTTAGTCTTACCGCTAGTACGGCTCATTCACGAAGCCGGTCTATAAGGTGGGTATAAGGTTGTTGCCTATAAAATGGCAACTAAATGGGTGTCCACTCTCACCCACCGCTTGCTTGACTGGTGGAGGTTCGTTAGCCGAATGGGTTTGACATGACTAGAATTATCCCTTCATTAAAAGTATTAATGATAAATACTAAGTAACTAAACCTTTTATAAATACCCAATCTTAGTTACTTAGGAAAATGTGAATAAGGTGCTAATCCATGAAATTACACTTTGCACTTTGTTTAAGTCGGTTAGTGGAGCGTGTGTGGTTAACCGGCACACCTACTCGTATTTAACAAGGTAGGTAAAGGGTAACTTAATGTTTATCTTAGTATCGATGGAGCGTGTGTGGTTAACCGGCACATCGATTGAGGGGTAAACACTTAAGGGTACCAAGTAATTTGCATGGTTACTTCACACCTTGTTTTGTGATCCTCGGCATCCCAGTCACAAAACCTGAAGGGCACACTCAAGATTGAAACATGCCATTGAACAGTTCAATGAATCTCAAAGATCTAGGAGTTTCAAAACCAATTAAAAACCTAATAATACATTTCGTTTATCTTGGTGGAAATTGGTGAATCGTCATTCACCTACCTTCAAATATTTTATAGCTTGGATTACGGCATACCTCTTCTAAGTTATAAAATAGTTTGTTGGGTCCTAGCCTTAATATTTCATATAGGGTGTCATATTAAGGACTTAAGATCAACTATCTTGAATATCTCCCAAAACATGTCTGGTTTAGACATTTATGATCTTCCCAAATCTCTTGAATAAAGCTTTCCTAAATGAAGATGATGTCCCTTGGAAATCATACTTCATTCACATCCTCCAATTATTCTCCCCAACCCACAAGTTCTTCAAAAGTTTAAGGTCACTCAAGCCCAATTGTCAAGGCAAGGTCTAGGTGTGGTCACATCTTGGAGATGTAGTCACATATTGACAAGCCGGGAGAGTTGGGTGTCAAAGTCTTGAGAAAGTTGGTGGTTCAACTACTTTCTAAGTCACATAGTGAGTTCTTTTGGAACACCTGTGAAACAGACTATGACAAGACCCTTAATGATTTTTGATAAGATCAACTTCCTAAAACTTTATGGACATTGACAATGATGACATTGGATATCTAGTAAAGCATTCTCTTCCAATTGGAAAGGGATCGGCCATAGTCAACTCGGTTGACCAAATGGTAAAGAGAAAATCTAAGTCTGTGATAGTCCCGTGTACCATTATCAAAGGGTCCATATGTTTATATTGCCAAAGGAAGGGACATTGGTTACGAATCTGCCAAATTTACCTAAGGATGTTGAAGTCAATAAGTTTGACTCTCCTTCAGGTAAAGTCCACTATCTAACTATGCTAAATTTCTAATCTGAGATTCTTGATACATGATGTGACTGGGTCACATGTTGATGTTTTAAGAATCAAAGAAAAGTAAAGAAACTTAAAGAAAGAATATGCTGAATCTGATCGTGTAGATGGATTTCTATCGCGTAGCTTGAAGATCGGATTCTTGAGCTACTTCTTAGGAGTTATGAGATATTGCTTAGGAATAGATAACAACAAGTTTTCATATGGATTGTAAGGATAGTTTTTCCGCAAAGTTTTTAAAATAAAAGGAAATTTTTGATTTTATTTATTTTAAAATATCCTTACAATGGCATTTGTGAAAAACTGTGTTGCTTATAAGATTCCATTAAGAGCAAGAGTGGAAATATGAATTGATTCTTTCATTTGTGGTAATGTCTAAATTTACCAAATAAGGAAAGATTCTCATCACCCAAGTTTCAATTGGACCGGAACTTGGAATGAGAACTTTCGAGTATTGGAAAATTAAGACTTACTACTTGTTCACATGGATGTGTGAGTCAAGTAACGAACTAAGGGATCGAGTACACATTCTTGTGCACTGATTAAGTCCACCACAAAAGATCGATAAGATTATTCGTCATAATTTACTAAAGCTTAGTAAAATATGGTTATACTTACAGGCTAAATTATAATTCTGAGACATTGGAAAAGTTTCAATGTAAGGTAGAGCGAATAAGAAGAATCAACTTAGGCAGAAGGATAAAAGTTTCTCAAATCTGAAAAGATGGGAGAGTACTTTAGTATCAGTTTTTGTGATCATCTTAATGATTAAGAAACCGTATCAAAGTTAGTTCTCTAAGGAAATCTTAGTGTATCTAATGACTAAGAAGAGGAACTTGAATTGTTGAAATGGTTAAATCAAGAAGATAAGTCATACTTCGTTCCAATACAAGTCTTAGAGTCATACTCCAAGATAGTAACTTGAGTGACATGTCTTAAAGAAGGTTTAAAACACTTGTCAAATGTAAGAGTAAAAGTTTTCTACTCTTGTACATTTGAAATTGGTAAGTTGTGATGTTTTGGATAAAACAAAGACCAACTTAGGCCAATTTTGTGAAGTGTTTGTCTTGATTAGAATCCACACTATCTCTTGAATAAATGACAAGAAAGTCTTATATGTCAAGAGGACAGTGGGAGTCTTAAAGGTCTTGAAAGTCTCAAGAACTAATCAAGAAGAGAACCTGAAGTTCTTCACCAGCACACGACTTAGGGTTTATAACCTATCGTGTTGACATATTCTATGCCCATTCCATTTAAAGTTGGCTTTGCATATGAGTTCTTAGAGTTCTCAATGTGTTGCACAACAACTTGGAAGCAATGGAAGGCCCTTGAGCTGCCAGGTGGCAAGAAGTTAAGATTGAGTTCAATCCATATGAGTTTGGATTTGTCATTATCCTTGTCTTGTGACTATGGTTTTGACAATTCACATGGATAAGAACACATACACCAGTAAATCTAATTGTCATAAGGTTTCTCTCCGATTCATGAAAATGATGGTGAGGAAACACTTTCACTAAGTAGATTTTAGCTAGATAGCAATTGTGATATCTGCATTCTCAAGGTCGTTAGTGGAGCATGTGTGGTTTACCGGCACACTAACCTGGACTTGTGAGAAGTGGCAAAAAGGTCTAACCATTATGATTACGACATCCCTCTTCATAATTGTTTAGACACACAAGTGTGCTATCTAAGGGAAGGTGTATGATTTTGATAAAGTTTTATCAAAACAATCTAGTATCAGAAATCTGAACTTTGGTAAGAAAGTCAGCTGATTTCTGAGTACATGTCAAAGCTAGTGGGAGCATAAGTGTTATGCTAATAATCATCATGTTAGTGGGAGCATGATAATTATGATAAGTATTGCAAGTTAGCAATGTTAATTATAGAAAACAAAAGGTTTCAATTGGGAAAAGTTGTTTTGCTATAATTAAGGGAGAGGATATTATACTTCCTCTCAAATCTATAAGCTTAGATCGTGAGGTTTTAATCATTTAGTCAAGGATATATATATATATATATATATATATATATATATATATATATATATATATATATATATATGTATGTCTATATATATATATATATATATATATATATATATATATATATATATGAATTTCATGTTGGAATGGCTCAACATAAGGAAATTTTGTATATGGGTCCATTATTTGCGTTCTAAAATTCGACTATGATTATGGCACCCCTTTTCATAATCTGAATTATGAGAACTTGGCAAATAGAAATGGAAATGTTATAGCAAAATACTGGTTTAGTCTTTATGTGAGACATTATGACTCGTGTCCCATATGCTTCGGATATAGGATCGATTACATGTGCTATATTCATCCTTTCTAAAAATTTTCCAAATGCCTGGGGCATTAAGAAGGGAAAAGGTTTAGAACTGGATATGACTAAAAGGATTAAACAATTGTCGAGGACAATCTAAGGTTTACCAAAGATTGGTTGCTCAAGGACAGTTGGAAGTATAGTGATAATTCTGGAAGGACCATATTGACATAATCTGTAAGGAGGTAACTCCTGTTCAGAAGTGATAGTCAAAATGGAATATGGAAATGTTTCAAAGTTAGAAATTATTCAATCTGTGTAAGATTAGGAAACTTAATGCAAGAAGGATGTTTCCAAGGAGCTGATCTCCTTTGGAATACTCTATAATGATTGTTGTCAAGTCTTTCTGACTTTGTGCATAATCATTACAAGAGGATCAATGCATATAAGTTTAGAATCTAACAGATTTCAGTAAATGACATGAATTTGGAATTCTTGTACTTGCAGTAAGGATTTGGGAGTGTGAAAAGAGAATCATTGAAGTTATTTTCAATGGATCTAGTTCACAAAGTAAAGATCATAGACAAACATAGTATGCATACTTGGTGTATGGCATGACTAGTGTTTAGAAAACATAGTGTACATGCTTGGAGCATGGGAAAACTATTGTTTTAAATTCAAGAATAAAGTTGATAGTTGAAACAATATACAATGAATAATGTGTAATCATATGGTGATAAATAAAAGGTGTTTTATTTATGTTCATAGGTTTTGATACCATATTAGATTCAATTATTATTGTGTTTTACTTTGCATGTTTTGACTTCCCGAATAAACTGGGTTATTCTTTCGGAATGACTAAGTTATTCAAACCATCCACAGTCGGTCATATGTTGGAAGTAGATATGAATTAAGACTGTCATGGGTTGGCTTGTAGAGGTCTAAGGTGTTGGACAAAGGGCTACAACACTCATGAGTGCTCATAAGTTTTGTGTATTGGATTCAACCCGCGCTCATTGGAATCACTTCATGGATTTTATCACGAGTGATCATGAGACGATAATATCTTATATTCTTCAAACCTAGAGATATGAGTTGTTACTATGAGTTGGTTGTACATTGATTGCACGAAAACGCATTTGGTAACTCAGTGCTATAAAACGTGCATTTGTGTATGATTCAACAAGTAGTAGAACAAGCCATATGAGTCAAAGTTTATCCATTCCTTTTACCTTCGGGATAAAAGCGACATCTGTGGGCCCATCGATGATTTGATGATGATAAATGGAAGTGCTCGGCCGGGCCAGGACTGATTTGATTTGTTCAATTAGTCAGTCGTCATAAATCGGAAATCGAGAAACAACAAATGGACAGAGAGAATGATTATAATCCATGTCTCAGTCCATATGATATCTAGAATGGAGGAATATATGATCCCTTATCTAATGGACAAGTCATTGACAAAGGTCAGAGTTTATCTACAAGGTCAGAGTTCGACAGAAGCTTTGGAGAGCTACGATTGCCAGTCGGTTCCTGAAGTCATACGCAATAATAGTTTTAGACTTATCCAGGTGGGAGACTGTTGGATTAATGTCTAAGTCCATAACTATAATTGTTAAGACTTGACCCGACCCGACATGGTCCATTTGGGTTGCATGGCATCATGCATTTGGATAGACTATAATGAGAGAAATAAGACACTTAGGGTTATTAATATATTATAAGTTCTAGTATATTAATAATAAGAATAATAAGATTATTTAATTAGTATTGATCAAAAATTAATCTAGGATTAATTAAGTGATCAAAAGAAGACTAGTTAAATATATTGGTTGATTGTGTAAATCATCCATACTTGTTGTCACACCCCCAAACCAAGGATGGCGGAAACGTCTGCGGGTGGAGGACTTCATGTACAGTATCATAACAACGAGTATAATAGTGCTCAAAGTAAATACAACTATCATAAATATAATTGAAAAAGTTACACCAAAGTATATGTTTACATGTTTCAAAATCAATTACATTATGATGACAAAAGTAAATTGTTGACGGTTTAATGTCCCATCCTCAAGGCGCTGAAGTTTTTCCTGTTTCACTGATTTCCTGAGAATACAAGTAGTTTTGAAAAAGTGTCAACAATTAAGTTGGTGAGTTCATAAGAGTTTTGTTTGAAGTAGAAACCATTTTCCTTATAAAATCGACAGAGTTTGATTTCCAGAAAATTCAATATTTTCTTAGTTAAGTATGAACATAATATTTCTATATGATGCGTTAATGAACCCTAGAATGACCCGTAGATTTCCCCTATAATCGTCCAACGTATATAAGTTATATAAGATTTAAGTTAGATAAAACGTTGAATATAATGGGTCTGCCCTAGGTCCACAACCCAACGAGGAATAGGAGATGAGGCGGGCACCACCAATTCTAAGCCAATCAAGACTAATTTCTTATATGACTCAAGCATATACGCTCAACGATTATAGTTGAAGTCTAACAATTCTAGATGAAATGTAGTTTTAATATCATAACAACTATTTTATGTGAACCTGGTACTTTGGAATGTACCCCATTTGTAGTTAAAAACCCGGTACTTTGTATTTGTACCCCTTTTTGTATAAAACCCGGTACTTTGGAATGTACCCCATTTATATGAAAACCCGGTACTTTGTATCTGTACCCCTTTTTGTATAAAACCCGGTACTTTGTATATGTACCCCCTTTTTGTATCAAAACCCGGTACTTTGTATTTTTGTATAAAACCCGGTACTTTGTATATGTACCCCTTTTTGTATCAAAACCCGATACTTTGTATTTGTACCCCTTTTTGTATAAAAACCCGGGTACTTTGTATTTGTACCCCTTTTTGTATAAACACCCGGTACTTTGTATTTGTACCCCTTGTTGTATAAAAACCCGGTACTTTGGAATGTACCCTATTCGTGTGAAAACCTTTTGTAATGTAAATGATCATAAACTATACCTATTATAGTTTATCAAAATGTTTGAAATGTATATGCAACCTAACTATACTTATTATAGTTTAGTATGATTATTTGTGGTGTATAAGAACCCTTTCTATGTAAGTCTAATGTATAGTACAATATAGCTATGTTTATCTTGCTTTGTTCTGTACTAACGGTTATGACGGAGGATTCTTATAAATTCAGTAAGTGATTATCCTATTATATAAATATATCATTACAAGAAATACATGTAATATATGAAGTCATCAAAGATTTAACACTTTGCTCAACATGTTACAAAGTGTTTTGAAAGTTAGAAGCTGTTAACTAACTCTTAACGTTTCTGCACTGTTTTAGAAAAATTATAGAAAAATCATATGAAGTCGAAAACTAGATCCGTAAATTCTGAGAGTTCCTAAATTTTGTCTAGTTTACTCATAATTTTTATCATGATTTTTGGAAGCCTTTAACTTGTATTAAAATGCTCATATTCACAGACTGGTCCGGACTTGTGTTTGAAAAGACAGACAGTTTTGTAAAAATCACCATAAATTGTAGAAAAATCGTGTGGAGATGTGCAAGTAGTCATTTTAAAGATAAGAAGTGGAACTACTTGCACCTAAAACAGTTTTGAAAACTAAAATGTTTAATTTGTCCAAAACAGTTCGTGAATGGAGTTGAACTTTTCTGATCAAGGCTGTTAGAAAAGTTTTGTTTTGGTGTTTTAACTTGTATCCCCCCCCCCCCTAAAAACTTGAGAAAACATGAAAATGTAGGGGTATGAACTCACCTTGAGTGATTTCAGAAGATGGATGATGGAGAAAAGAAGTGTTTAACTCAAGAACACTTGGAAGATGCTTGAAGATTTGAGGAGCTAACAAGAATGTGATGATGTTTGTGTAAGAAATCTATGATTTTGAGTAGGAGGATGTGTAATAATCATAAGAAAGATGATGATACTTACTAATTGTAGGAGAAAAGTCTTGGATTATGCCTTGAAATTCTCGAATTGGAGAGAGAAAGATGAGAGAGTTTGGAGTGTGATTCTTGGTGAAAATGAGAGAATGAATGAAGTGTGAGGAGAGAGGGTGGATGTTCCAGCCGTGAGAATGTGGGAATGGTTGAAAATAATGAGAAATGACTTATGAAGTGACTAGGGATGGGCTGGTGGTGAATAGTGACATGGAGTGGGTATGAGAGTGGTTGCTTGTGTCATAGAATAAAGGAAGTCAACACTCCACCTCTTGTACTTCACCTACTCTCTTTTGGACAGGGTTTTATCCTTAAAATGTGATTAATCATTAATTAAGGGGTCTTATATGTTAAAATAAAGTTTTAGGTGAAAACTCCGTGTTAAAACAACTAAAAACGGGCCTAAAACGCAAAATTAGTCGAAAACCGGAAGAAAAGAGGCTTCCCAGCGAGACCTCTCGGTCCTGGCCGAGGCTCGGTCCTCCTGTGGCTGGGTTCGGTTCCTAAATGTAACCCTACTCGCGACTTGTTCCGATCATCTAATCGCCGTTTCCGATTTCATTTCTGATTTCTGACATTTTATTAAGTCATTAATGTATATTTTATTTTATGACTTAATAAGTGTCTTAATACCCTTAGAACTGATTCTAACGTCTCATATTAATGATCGGAACATTTCTAGAATCAATCATATCGGGTTACGGCAAATTGGCCGGGTGCGACCAAAAGCCCCGTCTAACGCCGGTATCGGGTAGAATTCTACCGTGTCCCGAACTTGGACACTATTTAAAGTGATCCAAGTCTTCATTTTGAAGCTTTTGCTCCATTCTACAACTTTCACTCCAACCTCTCTCCTCAAACTAGAATTAAAGGTCCAAATCTCAAGTTTAAGGTCTCAAATCTTCAAGGTACCTTCCTATACTCATTTTGCATCATATTGAGCCTTCAAATTCGAGTTTAAACCATGGATTAGGACGATTACCATGAGTTTACGGCCCTAGAACAGTCCTAGGCCGTAAACTCATATAAATGGGGTTTTTGGAGCAACAAAACCCTTCCAAACCACAATTAGACCTTGTATATGGCTAGATGACTTAATGAAATTGAACTAGAATGCCTCAAACCATGATTTAGAGCCTTATATATGAGTTTACGGCCCAGGATGGTGCTTAGGCCGTAAACCCATATTTAAAGGGGTTTTAAGCCCTTAAACCCTTCCATGGCTCAAACAAGACTTAGATACGACTTTTAGAATATTGGTTATGGACCTAGAACACTTCAAACATGAATTTTGAGGGGTTTGTATGAGTTTACGGCCAAGGCATGTGTTTGGGCCGTAAACTCCTCAAACATGGGTGTAAACTCACTTCTAAGGTGTTAGAAAGCCATCTAACACCACCAAAAGCCTTAGAATAAATCATAGAACCAACCAAAAATAGTTTAAGGACCTTAAACACATCAAAAATCTTCATTTGAGAGTTTACGGTCATAGAAGGTGCTCCATGGCCGTAAACTCCTAAAAGCATGTCTTATTGTGCCCAAAAATCATTTTAAGGCTGATAGGAATTTTCAGAATCACATGTGATTAACTTTGAGACATTAAAAACACATATTCATGGGAGTATGAGAGTTTACGGCCATAAGCTCCATGCTAAGGTCATAAACTCCCTTAAGTGTTGTATTTGGTGATTTTAATTCATTCCAAGCCTTAGGTAAAATTATTCCAAGCATTTCCAAGTGATAATAGCCATTTGTTATCCACTAAGCTCCATAACCCTTGCCAACATGAGTTCACGGCCGTGAACTCATGTGTGGGTAGTGTTTAGGCCGTAAACACATTAGGAAGTTTACTCTTGGGGAGTAAACTCAAATCCCAAGTCCCTCGCTTCAAATCCTGTCCGTAGATGTCACCCGGGTCACTCCAAACACCCGTTTTGAGGTGTTTTCGTTCGTTGGAGTGTGACTTCATATCTAATTAGAGTTTATGAATTTAATTAGATATATTTGTATGCCATTTCATATTACATAGGAACCTCGCGTGTTATCAGGCCTCGATTCGACGTTTAGCATCCGAAACCGACACATTTCCGCGTCCGGTGAGTTCATACCCCTACCATTTTTCCGTGTTTTCAATGGGTTTTCAATGTTTTCAGGGGGGAATACAAGCAAAAAGTACAAGTGTATTTTGTACTTAAACTGATTTTCAACTCAATGGTTTTTACTCACTAAATGTCTTGATTTCCAAAGATTTGTGGTAACTGACGTTTCGAATTGCAGGTTAAACATAGATTTCTTTTAAAAAGTGTTATAACTACATTCTTTTTGAATAAGAAATCATACTAATCATATTTAAGATCAACGAATGTAATCAAATACGAATACGAATACGAATACGAATACGAATACGATTACGAATACGAATACGAATACGAATACGAATACGACTACGAATACGAATACGACTACGAATAGGAATACGACTACGAATGCGAATACAACTACGAATGCGAAATGACGCCTTTGGTTGAGACTAAGACTTCGAATATACAGTTAGTGTACTCCTTGAGTGTCACCAGAGTTTCGAATCTAATACGAAAATACGCCTCTGGACCTCTGGACCTCTACTGAGTTTCAAATATATCCGCCTCAGAATGTCGACAGAGCTTCGAATACACAACTAATATACTCTTTTGGAACTCAGCAGAACTTCGAAAATACTGTAATGTACGCTTCTGTGTGATTCCAAATATTCGAAAATACAACTAAGTTAGTAGATTATAGTCATCCGATTGTAGAATAACTAAGGGTTTAGAACACATAACTAATACTACTCACATGGTAATTACTAGTACTTTGAAATCAGACTTAAGAACCAAACACCACACATAGAAAAATATGGGATTTTCTTGGGATAACATTACAATCAGTAACGAACCTAGATACAAATAGACATCTCAACACATAGGAAAATATGGGATTTTCCTGGGTAGCACAACAGCACATAAACAGATAAAGTAACAAACGAATAACTAAAACTATAAGGAAAATATGGGATTTCCTGGAACAACATAATCAACTGTTTTCGAAATTGTAACAAAGGATAACCAAACCGTTTTCATAAAAAAATATGGGATTTTCTTGATCAACAACTTTTCCAGAAAGTAAAGGAACTCGTTCTTTTCAAAACTAAACCGCTTATGAACTCACCAGCTTTATGCTGATTTTCAAACCGCTTGTATTCTCAGGTCAGCGTTAGACAGGTACACCGCAACCATTTGGAGAAGACGGAGCGTCCCGAAGACTCGTCTTTACTTTTGTTCATATTAAATATGTAAAACACTTGTACAACTTTGCTTTCAAAAAGATGTAAATAATATTATGTAATGTAATGTTTTTTTATTACTGCTTTACTATGTGCATTGAATTTGATACTCAACGTGGAGTCAACCCCGGAAATGTTTCCACCTTTGGTTTTCGGGATGTGACAAAGTAGAAGCTTAACCTATTTTTTTAACAAAAAGCTCCAAAAGTTATTTCAAAGAGCTTTTAGTTTTTACCATTTTGATTTTATGTTATTTTATATATTTTAAAGGTTATGGCTACTTTTCCGAACAATATTTCACATACAAAAGCTAAAGCTTTCAGTTTTAACTAATTTTGCTAAGCATACCTTTATAATGTATGTGCAACTTGATCAAACCAGAACTAGAATAAAGAAAAGAGCATAATGTTGGAATATCGATGATATAAAAGCGAACTACATTTCAAAACTAAATTTAGGAAATTGATCACATCCCCTTAAGTGTGTATGAAATTCATGGTTTCATAGGTTAAAATCCTCAAGCCTCAATTTCAGATGAGAAAATTCTCCATTGGTAGCAGATTGTTATCCACTAAGCGAAGGACATCTTATTTAATATTAGACCCCTATTTAAGTTAATATTAGATCCCACTTGGAAGAACATACTGATAGTTCAGCTACTCAACCAATCTTCATAACTAAACGTAAAACGTATATAAAAGTTAAAGTATATTTTGTGAATTTAATATTTTACATCTCTACTTATATAAGTAACTAATTTTACTTCTTATTTTTAAAAATTACACAACTTTTAAATCTTATAAGAATAATGAAGTGACACAAACTATTGTAATTATATCATCGTCCATGCTCGCTACTACATGTATAAATATATGAATATGTGGACTTCTATAAAATTAAAATACAATTTTAACGTAACTCTTTATCTAAAACATAGATCATTATTCAATGTTGTAATAATATATAACCCAATCACAAAAGTTAGGATCTCAGTCCAGGGAAGAGCCAGATATCAATTACCCTTACGTTGTAAGTTTCGAACTAGATCACCATTAGATTGTAACAAGAAGGTATTTCACAAATTGATTACATGCAGTAGATATTGAAAACAATAATGTTTGAAACAATAATGACAACCAGCTTTCAAAATAATAATGATGTGGGAGAACCTGCAATGTTTATCAGAAGGGTATTGAATCTTTAGGACCACTTCACGGATTCAACAACATTCTTTTGTCTATCTTTCTTTATATGACACCATCTGCACACAGACACACAGCAAGATGATTGGATCATATTGGATATTATGAGATGATTTGATGGAGTTTTCATGCGTCAAGTAGTGAAGCAATCAGAAGAATGGATGATATTGATTTGACTGAAAAAAGATTAGTAGAATTAAAGTATATTCCGCATTAAAAGTGTGAAAAGGAAATACACTTGAAAGTTGATAAATGGGAATTTATGAGTGTTGGGTGCTACAGATTCTCTATAGTGTGTACAGGTCATTTTTGCATAAGGTCCGAAATATGAGGACCCTCTAATTATTATGAATTCTGACAATTTACTGGAAATATCAATCAAAAGTTCTGTTTTTTTTTTTTTTTTTTTTTTTTTTTTAATTTTATTGAATATAAACAGAAATAACAAAAGAGGCTATGGCTAGAGTCGGGGTACGTTATGTTACACAGATTTATGTGAATGGGTAGATAAAGACTTTTCATCCAAAATTTTGATCTTTAATATGCAAAAGGGAAAAGTGAAAATAGACAAAAATCAAGTAGAGCAATACAGGCAATGGACCACGACAGTTTGACATAATTTCGCAAACACATCAACAATAATGCCTCCAATAACTACAACCCCATAATAAGTTTACTAGTCTCTTTCAGTATTTTTGTCAAAACACCTAGTGTGCATTAAAGTCCAAGTCAGAAATGTATCAGCTACTTCGATCTTTTTAAATTTCATAAATTATTTCCACCGAAAAAGATCATTTCATTAGTCAGTCGTCGACGTAAAGTACAATTCTTGATTTTCAAAGATTGTTCAAGTGAAAAAAGTACTAGTATTAATTTATCGACAACTACAATTCCTGTAACAAAGCAAACGAGGCCTCAAGTCCCTTCAAGTGCTATGTTTAAAACATGTGTGGGCCTAGTTTATATAACAGTTATGTTTGAATCTTTTATAAATCTTTAACTGAATGGGCCTCACAAGAAGTTGATTTAGGGTACATCGTCGTAAATTAGCAAGATTTAATAAGGGAAATGGATAAAATACCTCCATTGACCTAAGAAACAAAAATTTTGTATCAACTTTGAATGGAAACATGTGGCCTGCGTTGTGAGGCTGCTGCTTTGAGAACCGACAAAACCAAGTCTAAAAAATTGGTTAATTGATCATCAGCGCTTACGTAAGTATGTATGTTGTCGTTATCACCCCGGTCGTTACTCGTTACTTCGTTAATTTATTTTTGATATTATTACCAAACATGCAAAAATAAGCTTCGTTTTTCAATTAATAATCATTATTTGCCGAACCCTTTATTTTTGTACATTGTAAAGGCAATCGCCTTTCATAACAGGAGAATTTAAAATATTTAAATTAAGACAAATGTAGGAAAAATATGCAATATGTTACAGGTAAACACGACCAGGAGGAGTGGGATCTGCGACCGCATAAGGCCGGGTTGTAAGGAGGCCCGAACTTTTGTTTATGGTTTAAAAATATAGAATATCAAAAGAGTGACAAAAAGGCCAATATCGAGGGATCAGCAACGAAATTAGCGAGGGATGTAGCGATGGAATTAATGACATATTAGCGTGTCGAAAAATACTTTGTAATTATGTGGCTTTTGTGGGGTTTCGTCAATAATCCATTGGTGATTGTTTACAAATAAATAGTTGTTCTATTTTAATTATAGTTACTAATATAGATAACGATGTTCTATGCGGTGTCGAATTTTATTGTAGTATTAATGAATTGTGTTTATATATAATAAATAATATTTAGATGCTAAGTTTGTAAGTGCACACTTGGCATTATTTATTTGTATTTATCCTTGTGCATGTTTGTGTATTTTTTAGGGTATCAACCCTTTTGTATTTCAAGGCATTTGTATCGATTGGCCTTTGTATTAATCAAGTATGTATCTATACGGTGACTTGCGAATGATAAGGATAAAAAGAAATTATTCCACAATATCACAATATCGGATGATATTTAAACAACCCTAAAAATCATCTTTATCGTTCTCCTTCATTTATTTCCATTGTCGTATTCTTGTTGTCGAAGGAACATCGTCAGCAGTCTTTCTTCTTTTTTCATCGTCTTATGTTATCTTTTGTTGCATCTAACGAGCATTGAAAAACCATACAGATTATAAACATTTGAGCATACATCCCTTTCATTCTTGATATTGATAATATGAATTATGGTGCATTGCAGAAACTCTTTGGCACCAATTGTCTAGGGTTTGGAGTGGCTGATCATCTTAGGCTGCCAAACGAGAAAGCTCGAGAACCATCCAACAACCTCCCATTATTAGTTCAACAAGTAGGTGTGGAAACAACCATAATCAAGCATTTTTTTTTTTTTGCTACACAAGCTCCTGTTGTATGGTCGTGGCCTACTTAATCAAATATGGGTTGTTAGGCTTTCATAACCAAAAAACAACGATGGGGTAATAACAATCATTATACTTGGTTTTAGAAAAGAGCAGTACATAATAAGTAGAGTGAAATCCATAGAGACACATGCCACAACTAGCAAATTAGGGTTGAAAATTGTGATTCCTCTACGAAACAAATTCCTCCATGTAACCTTGTAGCATCCAATTAGTGAAATTCAAACTACAATGTCATTTAAGTTCATACATACATACCTTGTGAACCTAGTTGAAATAACCTCATGCAAGTCCAAAACTTGACCCTATAGTTAAGTCCAATCAATTTTAGGCCTAAGCCCAAGAATTCTCGGCCCAAAACCTCTATTGGACCAAAACTCTTTCTTTGGCCCTTCCGTTGGGCCGAAAAGCCTTTAATGGGCCGAAAACTTTTATTTGGCCCTCCTTTGGGCCGAAAACCCTATAATGGGCCTTGTTGGCCGAAAACTCTTTTTCGTTAACCTCATTGGTCCGAAAGCCTTTTTTTTAGGTTTTAATGGACCGAAAACTCTTTTGGGCAAAGCCAAAAAATCGAAACCATTCCTTTTTGGGCCACCATTTTGGACCGAGAACCCTAGGGTTCGGTTAAGGCGAGAGAGAGAGAGAGAGAGAGAGAGAGAGAGAGAGAGAGAGAATAAGAAAAGCGAAAAAGAAAAGGATAATTTACATTGCCACCTCATTTTTTATCTAGTATGCATCTATGCTTTTGACCACCATATACCCATGCACATTCCATCAAGTTTTAGAGAGGTCAACTCTCTTACTCCCCTCTCTTTTTATGCATCGGCCGAACCCACCCCCCCCCCCCTTCCATACACCTCACAACCTCATTTTCCTTCACTTAGTCTCAAAAAACTCTCCTCCTTCTCCTCTCAAAAAGCTCAAGTTCATCATCATCAAAATTCGATTCTAGGCTTCTTGGTCAGTCCTTGTTAAACTAAAAATGTTTTATTATATGTTTATGCTAAGAACATTCCATTTACACACTCATTTTGTTGTGTTTTAAGCTTTTAGAACACCATTTTCGAGTGACCTCTCCAAGACAAGCTAGGCTCGAAATTTCCTTCTTCTTCTTCTTATACCACTCGAAATCTTCAATGTGAGCTTGATATCCCACTCCTTTTCTTTTTTTCATACTCTTGGGGGGGGGGGGGGGGGGGGGGCGAATACAAGTCATAATCTCGTTTAACAATTGATAATTGCATGTACCGATAGGTAATGTGTTTAACTCATGGATAACAGCACTCATCTTAAATATTGTGTTTGGAATGTTGATTACTTCATGCTAACGCACCATAAACTCTAGATTTAAAAGGTTCATGTTACTAGATTAAGTTCATTCTTTGGATAATTTCATGTACCTTAGTCATGAGTTGAAGAAGAAACAAGTTCTCAACTAAAAAGGTTCTTAATTAATGTGTGCTAAAAATCATAAAGTATGTGTTGAAAACATATTTGTGTTTTGTAAAAAAAATTGTGACTTGTTGGAGTTAAAACAAAATAAAGTATTTTGTGTTACAAAACTCTTAAACTAAACTTTGGTGTGTTGAACAAACTACAAAATTAGTTAATTTTTTTAAAAATGATTTTTCTAGTAAGATAGTCGTAATATGTTGCCATCATTATAATAGTTTGAAAACTTAGAGTTTTATGCTATTTACACAACATATATCACAAATAGACAAGTCCACTAATGATTATTTATAAAAAGTGTTATAAACAATTTAACTAAAATGCTACACAAAACAGAATTATTACGACAGAAAATATTGCATGCCATAATCTATCTGTCATAAATCGTTTAAAAGTACAAATTACAAGTTGTATGTCATAAAGCTGAAAAACGCGTGTCATAAAACTTCAGTCACGAATTTACACTTGTAATGTTATTTTCATTATTCAATAATGGGAGTCAAATTTCGCGTAAATCTGTTAAGGCACTTGTGAGACTTTCTTTCGCCGTACCTACCTACCATACGTCATAAGTCCTGTAGACGGGGTTAACACCCCCACATCTGAGTTGTTCGCTATAGCTAGACGGGGCCAGTCTAGGGTGACAAATATCTTACCGAAACTGACGCCTCAAGAACGTCATGACAGGCATATCAGTCATATTAAGCATGGTTGTAACGACTCACATAGGGATTAACAATGTTATTTTCGATTTATGAAATTATACACTTCATTGATTTTATAGAATATAAAACTATGCTTCACTTTTGTACTTTACTATCATCACTCCAATCTTATGGTTTTAAGACTACAATTTTTCATAAAACAGGAAATATGAGATTTTCTGGGAACACACACTCTTTTTACTTACAAACAAAAGAAAACAAAGGACACGCATGCAATTATTCACAGTTTTAGCACGAGACTTAAAAACCATTTTTCACAGAAAATATCGGATTTTCTAGAGTTTTACAAATTATTACAATCAAAGATGTTACAAAGCTTTTTTGTATACAAACATGCTTATGAACTCAGCAAATTTTTAGTTGACTCTTTTCAAAACGACTTATATTCTCAGGGACTTAGTGAGCAAGTATTTGGGCTATGGATTTTAGATATTTGCTACATTTTGGAACATCATATTTTGTGTCACTTTTGTGTAAATTTGTGAACAAATACAATTTGTAAAGAATGTATGTTGGTATCTTTTAATGTATGATGTTTGGTTGCTATGTTTCATTTATATTCAATTGTGATGATACAATACAATGAAGTCATCCGCTCTCGGACGTTTCCACCGTCCTGGTTCGGGGGTGTGACAGATTCGTATCAGAGCATTGTTTATAGTGAACTAGTATGTCTAACCGTACAAGATATACAACTATAAATACAATGGGACTAAACACTCTGACTAAAAGTATACTTCAAAAATATGAATAATTTACCAAAGTATACATACATGCGTGCATATTAGAAAACAATACGAAGAGTTGGACATTGTGACTAAACTTAGACAATTATGTAATCATATCTAGGGTAAGTATAGCTTGATCAACTATATTTATTCGAGATATGACCAACATGTGTCTAGGAGTGGTCAAGGTGGACAACAAATCTAAAACTCATCAACTAAAATTCTAAAGAGTCTAAGAACAAAACTAAAAGACATAAAATACTAAAGGGGTATTTTACCATTCTATATATTTTCTCGTACTTATATATTCTTGTGCAGACACTACGGATGGCTTCCATCATCCTGGGGACCCATACTTCCCCAATAAGGGAAATGGGGGTTGGATTGAGGAGGGCCCCGAGGATGATCCGAAAGAGATCGAGGAGAAAGAGATCGAAGAGGAGGAAATAGACGAGGAGGTTGGCGATGAAGATGAAGAGGACGAGGGTTCAGAAACCGAGTCCGAAGTCATTGACCCTCCCTACATGGCGAGGGTGCCATCATATCGTTTGGGCCCCGATGCCCCTACGCCCTCATGGACCTACGATCTAGAGCGATGGAGCAGGCACCAGGGATAGTGTCCACCATTTGGGATGGAGCGAGGGTTCTAAGACCTTCACCATGGAGGGCCAACAGACCGAGCACTTCCTGTTATGGTCTGAAGGATTACCGACATCGGGGGCCAGGGGCAGACGATGGCCCACCGGGTTGGGGAGATGAGGGAAAATCTGGAGGTCACTACCACATGCACACGAGACCTCGAGCGGGACTACTATGCGATGGATAAGCTCATTGAGGATCTTACCACTACGCGAGCAGAGGTAAGGAAGTTCCAGGAGCTACATGTTGCTCTCGAGGATAGGGTGCGCATCACCGAGCGCCGCCGATTAGCCGAGCTTTAGGGCGCTACTACCTAATCACAGGCACCACCAGAGATCACTCGTCGTGAGTAGGACTTATCCTACCCATCGCTTTTCTATAGATTTGGGTATGTGTTGGTGCTACCCATTTTCTTTCTCTATGTATGTAGGATCAACCTTACGTTTAAGTGATTACACTACTCATAGGGTCGTTATGCTGTCAGATTTTATCCTCTGTGTACTGTAGAACTTTTTAAAAGGTCAATTTTCATGCATTATATACTAAACATTATTGTTAATGAAATGATTATGTGTTTTATTTGTGATGTTGTTATCTACTATGTTCTCTCGTTTCATTTTTATTTGATATAATATGGTTTCAATTATAAGCACAATCCAACCACTGTAACCGTTAGAAACAAAGGGTTTCGATAAACTCATCGTCATTCCTACTTAATAGCAGGAAATGCCTAGAAGGTACATTCGCAAAAACACTACAACAGCACCACCACCGCCTCCACCAGAAATGGATTCTGCTGCGTTCCAGGCGGTAGTCTCAGCTGCATTTACTGTAGCACTGGCACACATCAACAATGGCACAAACGGAGGAGGAAACGGAAATGGGACGGGGAGTTCCAATCACGAAGATAATCCAGTACATCATAGAACCTGCACATACAAGGATTTCACCAACGGAAAGCCGAGACCATTTAATGGGAGCGGAGGGGTGATAGCTCTCACCCGATGGATTGAAAAGATCGAATCTGTCTTTGAAATCTACGGCTGTCCTGAAGAAATTAAAGTGAAGTTCACAGTTTGAACATTTTCCCATAGGGGTGAAGAAATTAAAGTGAAGAACCTAATGCTTGATGAGTATTGCCCAAGAGGTGAAGTGAAGAAGCTTGAACAAGACCTATGGAATCTCATTGGAAAAGATTTCGACATTGCAACTTATATTTCCAGGTTCAGCGACCTGGTGCTCTTGTGCCAGGGAATGATCCCCTCCGAGAGCAATAAAGTCGAACAATTCATCCGGGGACTAACTCCCCCGATTCAGGGAAATGTGATTGCTACTAACCCTCAACCTTCGACAGTGCCAAGCGCCAGGCGCAAAAGCTTTACGACCATGGAGAACCAAAGGGCACGAAGGCTGGAGTCACTAAACCAAAGAAGGGGATGACAACAAGAAAAACTGGGGAAAGAAGATAAAGGGACAAAAAACTCAAGAGTCGGGGAAAAAGCAGGAAATCATAGAAGTTCACGTTGCTACCACTCCTACTACACCAGCACCATCCGCACCAGCACTTGCGAAGCCATATGCAGGCTCTCTTCCAAAATGTGATAAGTGTAATTTCTACCATAACGGCACATGCCAAGACCTGCTGTACACCAAATGTAACTAAAGAGGGCACACCGCTCGGTATTGTAGAGCACCACCATAGCAAAACAGCCGAACCAACAACGTTGGGGTCAGTCAAGCATGTTATGGGTTCATGGAGACTAGCCATTACAAACGAAACTGTCCCAAAGCCAACAATCGGAATGCAGGGGGAACAAGCAAGGTCCTATCAATGGGACAAGGGGAGGCTGTGCAGGATCCAACGGTAGTCACCGATACGTTCCTCCTTAATAACACCTATGCATGCATCTTATTTTTTAGTGGGGCGGAACGATGTTTCGTGAGTCATAAATTTAAGGGATAATGACTTAGAAGGGTAATAAGGTTTCCAGTTTGTCTGTATTAGGTCACTAAGGTTTTTTTTGTGCGTATTATACCAATATGGTTGTTATTACCATTTAGAAATAGTCCTTTTACGGGTTTTAACCGGTAAAAATGACTATTTCTAAACGGTAATAACAACCATATTAGTCTAATACGAACAAAAAAACCTTAGTGACCTAATACGAATAAACTGGAAACCTAATTACCCTCCTATGTCATTAACCCTAATTATTTAGAAAACATGCTTACTAATCAATGTGACTGACTTGTTTGACTGAAAATAGTTGCTTTCATTTAAACTTATCTCATAACCCTTCCAGAACTTCTAAGTCCAAAAACTCATATGATTGATGATCTTCATTACATAAATATGCACCATTTTATGAATAAATTCTTTTTTGTCATTTAAATGTTTACATGAACACATCCATATGTACAAATACAATCTCACTTTGATACCTCCCATCAATGTCTACATTTGATAACAACTGAAAATGTAAAACCAACAGGGACTTGTAGAGGATGCCTATTATCAATTACTTTATAAAAAGCAAAACCACAACATGAACTAAGAAACTGAAGTTGCAAAATTAATCAAAAATCAGCACATAAACAAACACATACAGACTATATACAACACATAAACGGAAGTTTATAAAGCATGAAACTTAATGACAGGAAAAGTAAAAAACTTAAAGAAGACTTTATAAAAAGAAAGATCACCCTTACTTGCCACAAATGGTTGAAGACATCAACAAGAAGATCAATCTAACCATGGAATCCACATGTTGTTTGATCATGACTTCAGTAGATGAACTACCGAAATGGAAGAATTGCAATTGAACTCTATTAGCAATTGAAAATGGAATTAGGTTTCCAAAGAAGACGACGAAGGGTTTAAAAAAAATTGGACCATTTCTCAATTTGTGTGTGTCATCCTTGCACAGGGGCCATACTAATCTTCTCTGTATCGTTCTAATTTTATCGGATGTCCCCAAAGGGACGACCATAGATGAAGAGCTTCGCCATATAAAGGAGTAGCAGGTTATATGGGACGTCGCGAGTTCTAAATGAAGTAGTTTACTGTTGATGGTCATATATTCTCAATGTCTTTAAATTTAGGGTTAATGACTTAGGAGGGTAATTAGGTTTCCAGTTTGTCCGTATTAGGTCACTAAGGTTTTTTTTGTGCGTATTAGACCAATATGGTTGTTATTACCCTTTAGAAATAGTCCTTTTATCGGTTTTAACCGGTAAAAATGAGTATTTGTAAACGGTAATAACAACCATATTGGTCAAATACGCACAAAAAAAACCTTAGTGACCTAAAACGGACAAACTGGAAACCTAATTACCCTCCTAAGTCATTATCCCTAAATTTAAATACTTATTATATCAAAGTCCCCAAAAGTTAAACGAAACCTTCACGGTGGAAATGGCTAATGGGAAAATAGAAACAACCAACGACGTATTCATAGGATGCACGTTAACATTAAATAAACACTCATTTCAAATCAACTTAATGTCAGTTACTATTATAAGCTTTGATGTGATCATCAGTATGGATTGGTTAAGCCCCCACCATGCCAATATTATGTTCTGCGAGAAGGTCATTCTCCTTCACCTACCCAACGACGAAACCTTAGTTATCTACGACGATAAACCCGGTGCAAACTGTGACAACCGTCAAAATTCGATTCGATTCTAGATTTAACTAAACTTAGTTGCACGTATAGGCATGACACATACTAGAAATATTACCTAGAAGCTAAGTTATAACCTACTAGAAACTTCGAAACACTTATAGTGATAGATAGCATACTTAGATTTCACATTGATATGTGAATTCTACAACTACTTATCTGTAGTGAATATCCATATTCGGGTCACTCTTTGACTTGAAAACCTTTTCATGAATCATATACACACATCACTCATTTGACCTAGAAGTATAAATTAGGTCAAAGTTTCATAGAAACTTAAGTCAAAGTTGAAAACTAGGACTAGTATACTTGATTCCTCAATTTCACTTGAACCTCGAAACCACTACATAGAATGCCAATAAACCGATAAAATAAATTACAAACATTATTTATAACTATAAAAGAGTTATAATACAATAAGATAAATTGAAGTCTCAAAGATTATATTGGTTTTGATATCCAAATATTTACAAACTCTCAAAAACGTTAAATGCCCTAAAAACCTAAATTTATGAAATTTAACCTTAGAAATTCTATAAAAATAGTTATGAACCTTATAATATGATCTTATAATAATTAAAATTATGAAAATGCATTCAAGGGAAATAAAATTGAACTCATTAACATTTACCCTTAATTTATAAACCAAAAATCAAGGTTTTATGAATAAAAACTTGATTTTAGTGCATTTTATATAAAAATTGAGATATTTAATAAAATAATTTAAATTTTATAAAAGAAAATGAAAGATAAAAGGGTATTAATCATCAAAAATCGCCCCCCTCTCCTCATTTCACTCTGATTCTTCACCACACACACACACACATCTCTTCTTTCTCTCTCTAGAAAACTTCTCTCCTACTTCTCTCTAGAAAATACAAAATTAGATGCAAAATATATGGGAGAGACTTTTCCAGTCGATAGTTCATGAGTCAGCATGCATCTTTGTATTTTAGTGGCCAATTATGGTGGAGCGAAACCCCAAAGAGATGACGAGAGATATTGGGTATCCAGAGAGATGAAATCTTTCTTTTCTCTTTTTTTCTTCTCTCTAAGAGCCCCATTCCTTCTATTCCTTTCACCCACAAAAATTTCTAGAAAAAACCACCAGTTTGCATAAAAATATCCATTATCCATAAGGACTCATCAAGGTAAAAACACCTAACTAAATCATGCATGCAAGTTTCTACTATTTTTTATGATTTTATGTGCATACTACTTCAAACACCGACTTCTACTTCTTCATATTCTTCAAACTTGTTTTCTTTTGGTTAAAATGGTTTTTATAACATCATGGATGTGTTTTAACACCATGAATGTAGAAAAACATGGTTGCATGTTCATGATCTTAGCACAAAAATTGGTTTTCAAGTTAAGAACATAAAACTCATTTTTAAGAGTTCTTGAGAAATAAGATTTTTGTATTTTAATGCATGTATGTAAATTATGATTTTTAAATATATTTAATATCTAGAAACATGACCACAAAATGCATGGATCATGATTTCATAACATATTTCAAAAGATTTACTCAAAGAAATGATGAAAACTCAATTTTCTAACCAATCATCATGCATGCAATCTGTTAGATTTCTTTACCTGAATTTGAACTGTCATATCTCACACATTTCTTAACCAAAGTTTGAGATTATTTTTCTGAAATATAATATTGTGAGTTAGCTTTCAAACCCATTTGACCTCACTGGAAAATTCCAATATTTCGATTTTTAACAATTTTTACGAAATTGTTTCTCAAACAGCACTTTCCTTATGATTATTTGTTTTATGTTGCATGTTCAAAGGACTTATTCATCACTAAAAATCCTTCAAAAATTATTTTGAACTATTAACATCATATATTTAGAGGTACAAAAAGATCTTGAATCAAAAAACTTTATAACATGTTGCAAAAACTATCAAAGTGACATCAATAAACTTTACCAAAATCACAAGAACCATGTTTTTCTCTATAATACATAGAGCCTTTAGGCATGTATTTTGAAATCCAAAATAAGAAAACGATTTTTCGTTGTTATTTAATTGTATGAAGATGCATTCTAGAAATTTTCAGCCCAATATATATTTTCTTTATTTTCACATGAAAATAATAAAAGAAATAGAGTGTTAAAGCATATAAAATACTTACACTAGTAAATAAATTCTAAAAAAATTCATAAATAACACATACTATAAACCAACATCCCCCATGAAGTTTGAGAATTTTTTTTATTACCGTTTACTATTAGTTTTTATTTTATTGTTATTAAGCACAAATAAATAACAAAACTCGGGTTCAAAGTTATTAAAATCATATTTATTATTTTTCATAGCTTCTATATATTATATAAGCTTTATAGAAAATTTTGATGAATTTTCCATAACCTTTTACTATTTTTCCAAGATTTAATGAATATTAAAATAATTAAATAAGTGAAAATAGTTAAACTTATCCAAAATTCAGAAAAACTTACTAGAAAGTCATTTATTACATTATAACCATAAATAAAATTTTTAAGGATTTATCTTAACATTTTACTACTTGTTTCTTTTTTCTTGGTATTCAACATACTTAAATTCTACAAATAGGGATTTTCTATTCAAAAATCACACTCAATAATTTTTCCAGCTTATACACAATGTAAAACAGTTACACAAAAATTATAAGAATTTTTCATGATAACTTACTATTTTTCCATGATATTAGGGTTATTCAAGGAATTAAAATGGTGAAAAATAGTTAGACAAATCAAAAATTCATGAAAATTTATCTTAAGGCCTTTTACCTCAATTAAAACTGAAATGCAATGTTTGAGAATTTCTAGAACTAAATTGACTTGGTTTTTAAATATTCAATCATTGGAACGCATCCTAAAATGTTAAATTTTAACATTTCAATAATGGAAAATTCCACTTGAATTTGTTATACAACAAATTGATTCATAGAAATCTAAATTTCACAGAAAAATGTTTGTAACCTAACAATATTAAATTTTGACACAATATTGGCATAATTCTATTATAGTAGTAAGTATACTAGTGTTAGATTTCGATTAGAGACTCACTAGCGTATACCATTATTGTAGGAATCGGTATTTGTACAAGTGGAAGTACTTCAAGGAACCATTTGCTTCATCTCAATGCATTGTGAGTATTCACGACTCCCCTATTTTCGGTTTTTATGTTTTGAGGTGGAAAAGCATGTCCAAAAAACTATTTATTGTTCGTTGTATTTAAATTGATTTGTATCAAACTTGATTGCTATATTTTGCTATGTATGTCTATGAAACTTGAAACATGAGGCCTTATCGTCTTAAGTCCCTTCCCTTACATTTTACTCCAACCATTAACTCTTTGAGCCAATGGTCATTATGGCTAGCGCTATTAGGAATTGAAAACTCCTCATTGGCCCGATTGTCGGAGTGCATGATACAATATAATCTATGGAACGATAAGCATAGATCTTGATAGCGCATCTGTCATAGGCTTGGTTGTGAACTCATTGTTTGCTCATATACATACAAACTCGTTTATTACTTATAGCAATGAACTTTGTTTCTCATTATAGCAATAAACTTTGTTTCTCATTATAACAACGAACTTTTGTTACTAGAAACTTATTTACTTGTCTTAGCAACGAACTTGTTTGCTCATTGTAGCAACAAAACTTGTTTACTTGTTTTAGTAACAAACTTTATTTCCCATGAGAATATGAACGTTGCATCTCATTTGGGCAACATACTTTATTCATCATGATGACAAAGAACTTTGTTATATAAACTTATTTACTCATTTTAACAATGTACTTTTATTTATGGAAACTTCTATCAAAACTTTGATTATGATTCATTAAACCAATATTATTTTTAACCTGTGAGTAGTACTCACTAACTATTTTTATAGTTAACGTTCGTTTTACATGCCTTTTCAAGAACCATCTAGTAAGAGGCACGTAGAGACACAACACTTGTAGGAGCATTTGCATGTGTTGACTTTTAAATACATTGTAATTTATTTTAAAAAGTTGTTCAAACTCATTGTAAATTTTTAATGACTTTTAATGCTATGGTTGGTGTTCTCTATTAACTTTTGCTATGAGTCCCTTTTTACTGCCACGCCTTATGTTTCTGCTTTAACGGAGTATGACAGAAATGGTATCATAGCCGAAGGTTATGGAGAATACCGGTTTTCCTTTGGAGAACCATAACTATAGCAAAAAAATTTCAAAACTTTTTTAAAATATTGAAAATACTACTGGTATAACTAATTCGAGTACGCATTATTAGACTTTGATTAAGTATAGCCTAGCCAACTATGCTTAATTAAGGAAATTTAATGCGAGGATGTAAACGGTTATAGTAGAATTATGTTCAAAACGATTTTCAACTTAAAATTTTGAAAAACAAAATTTTTAGGTGTGCGTACGGGCATTAGACATTATAGGATTTCATCTAGATACACTTAGAAGCTAAGTGCACTCTTATAACAATGCCTTTATTTAGAAATATTCTTATCCCCTATCAAGTGCTAGGTTAACCAGTTAGGTTATATCACTAGCCACTCTAGGAGCAAACCACATAGTACTAAGAATGAGTATTCCTCAGTAGCTATTGACTATAGAAGTAAGGTTAGTAGCTAGATAGACACTAGTAATAATTTTATGTCAAAACCTATACCAATTATTCATCGATACCTCTTCATCGTCTTCGTACTAGAGTTACAAATAGGAAAAGCATTCTTATATTGACATAGATGAGAATTGGAGCATTGTGTAAGGAGGTAGATGAGTCACTACTAAGTAATCACTTGGATACCATTGGTGGGAATTCGGGATTCGACTCACGAGGAGACACAGGGGTTTAACCCATAGGTGAGACCTTATTACTACGCTATGTTTTAGCTCTAGGTTGTTTCCACCTTGGGCTTAAAACTTAACATAGTATATCCCTTTGACCTAAAAGTTTTTCTTTGAGTAGTTCTTACCCTACCATCTTTACTTCGAATATCCTAATTCGAGCACAAACCATTCCACTTACGGAAAATTTTACAAGGTCAAGTTCGAGACCCCCAGATACACTAATGATTATCTTGAGTATACAACCATCTTACACTTTACAATTTGCTAGCATGTTTCATGCCCTACATTTAACCTTAAATTTTCGTGCCCGATCAAACATCACATTGCTTCGTTACACGAATCCTTCCTACAAATTTCGAATCGTCCTTCAAACCTTATTGTTTACATACATCTGGTTGAGCCTTAGCGACATTAAAAACATTCCTATCGTTATAAAGGATTATATCCTCTTACGCCGCAAGTTAGACGCCAAACCTATAACTTAACCTTTGACCCCTATAAAAGGCTACAAAACTTCATTAACACCATAAAACATTTTACAAACAAATTTTCTTGTCCTTTATCTTGGGCAAAAGACATCGGTACTCGGCTTGTACTTGTCTTAGTATTTAGGTACGATCAGCTAAACTAATCTATTTATTCCTTACTTCTTCATCTTTCATCGAAAAGTCATTTTCCTTGATCGGTTTTATTTATCATTGATAAAATACTTTACAACCACCTCATATAAATTACTAGACCTTTCCTAACAATGTAAGCCATATTTCTCGCTAAAAGCAACCAACTTTACTTTTAACAACTTGCTTTAACTTAACCCTTTTATCTAAAACTCAATTTAAACAATGTTGGTTTTAACCTTGCAATTTCAATTTCATTTCAAATCCATTTCAATGGATATATGTGCTTTTAAGGGCATATACACCATTTTAAACCTTGATTGCCATTTTGGCACGTTTTCAAAAAACTTAGAAACATTTTCTTTATAAAAGTGTTTAAACCTTATGATAAAACTTAAAACATATGACATTGAAGTTCATTTATGTGTAAAAGCTTCATCGGATCTTCAAACCACATTTGTTTTGACTCTTTTGACCACTTTGTCATTTAGGCATTGTAGTTTACTTAAATGTGTTTTCTAGGAACCCAACATGGTATTTTTACAACATTCTAATCCAAATGTGTTTACAAGACATCAATGATGCCTACATTTCAAAACACACCTTATTTGTTTATTTTATTTCAAATTAGTTTTATAATCTATAAAGTTTCTAAAATTTACAACATTTGAAAACATAGTTTTTGCTTTTAAATTTCCAGTGATCAATTACCAGTTATAGTGCTTTTACTTTTTCACAAACGAAGTTTAAATTAATTGATAACTCACGAATTATTGGCAAACACTTTAAAACTTCTACATGTCTATCTAATCATAAAAATACATGAAGGATTGAAGTTTCAAATATATCTAAACCTAAGATTTAAATCTAATTATGGATATTGTCCTTCAAATTTTAAAAATAGCAATCACTGCCGCCATTAATTTCCTTTTCTTTCCCCCGCCCTTGAATTCTCGCTCTGATTGGATATCTCACACATCGATAATAATAACATAACATGTGGTCTAAATTTTCCCTGGTCTAATCTACTTCCCTTGGTACCATATTCATACGCATACAGACTAGAACTATACCTTTACGTTTTGAGCAATTAATATATGTATAGTTATGAGTAATAGTTTTGATTTAGTCAACTTTGATATATTCAATTACGCCTTTTATCACATACATTTTATTTTATTATGAAATCTACTGTAAACAAGTAATCCTTATTTACATTTGCTCTTTCGTACAAAATTTGGAAACTTGATTTAAAGTGCAAATTTCATTGTATTATCCTTACAGATTAATACACAAGATGAATACCATTGTTCTTATCATTTTCCTAAATCTAGGAAATATATGTGAAGAATACATTTCTTATGTTTCATCTTTTCTTTAAAAACATAAAATGTTTTAAATGTTACGATTATCTATCCGTCAAATGATTGTTTTTGTAGAATCACTAAATTAAGAATGCATTATTTTCAATGATCGATATTTTTACATCTTTTGTAAAATAGCATTCTACTTTGCAATCTCCAGTGAATTCCTAAAGTATCAAACTTTTTTTCATAAATACCATGACTCCTGTTAAACTTGTATTTTTATCGACTTAGACAAATAGACAATTTTTCAAAAGGGAAATCTAAATATTTGTATACAAATTTCCTTAATGACGACTTAAACCTTTAACCTTAATTAATATTTATATTATTTTACTACTTCGTTTGATCGCCACACATGTATCTTCATTTTCTTGGAATTATTACACAATTTTGATAATAGTGAGATTGCTTATCGTTTCTAAACACTCAAAATGCTATCTAGATAATATGATTTAAAATATTATAAACTTTCACTGCCTTCATTAGAAACAATGACTCTCTAACTGTACTCTTCAATTATGGTTTTATTATAGTTAGAGTGCCTGGAGTAGAAATTATAACTTCGGAAATCCTCGATTGTTTTGTAACTTCTTTTGTAGACGGGAGTTAAATAGTTTTACGCTTGAGATGTACCTATAGCACGTATCATTAGGAACTTACCCTTGATTTCTTCTCTTTCATTCGTGCTACCCCTTCTTATTTCTGAATAAACCTTTATCAAATTCAGTAGTGTCACACCCCGAAACCGAAGGCGGAAACGTTCCGGGGCGGAGGACTTCATGAATATCACAACCAACGTACATAGTAAGCATAGTAAACACAAAACTTTACATTACATAGATTCTTTTACATTGTCTGAAAACAAGAGTTACATGTTTTATACATATACATATCATATGAACAAAAATACAGACGTGTCTTCTACGTACTCTGTCTTCGCCAAAAAGGATCGCTGGTACCTGTCTAATGTGGACGTGAGAATACAAGTAGTTTGAAAATCAGCATAAAGCTGGTGAGTTCATAAATGGTTTGTTTTCTGAAAATGTACAAGTTTCCTTTGGTTTTCCGAAAAGTTTGTTATCCAAGAAAATCCCATATTTTCTTATAAGTATAGTTTAGTTATCTGATTATTATACGATCCGGTTATGTACAGTTTATTAACCTAGGAAAAACCCTTATTTTCCTAAAAGTAAAGTTAAGTTAAATACCACACTGTATAGTTTAATACATAAAACTATATATTGAAAAACCACTGGGAATTACCATCCAGTATAACAGTAGATATTTTAATACATAAAAATATTGATTGAAAACCATGGGAATATTATCTCGTACTAGATATAAATTCAAAACCATAGGATTAAGATCCCGCACTAGATATAGATTTAAAACCATGGGACTAACATACCGCACTAGATATAACATAGTTTTAATACACAAAAACTATAGATTAAAAGTCATGGGAATACATCCCACACTAGATATAGATTGAAAACCATGGGACTAACATCCCTTACTAGATATAGATACTATAGTTTGAAAATAGATATAAAATCAAATCCATGAATAAACTTATATTAATACGTATTGTGAGTCGGTTAACCATGTTGATGCGACACCGAGACCACCTTGACGTTCGTCAGATGTCAGACGATATCCAAAATTTGTCACCCCAGGCGTGCCCGCCTAACTGTAGCTAGCAGTTTAGGTGTGGGATTGTTAGTCCCGAATAGATCTATTCACAAATTTCACGCTCTCCCTCCAGGAGACTCTAGTTACACTTCCGGGGAGGATTTACTGATAACCCAAACGGTAATGAAGAATCTCATAAGCTAGTATTAAATTATTCACGGTGTTTTCAGACGTTATCAAACATACTAATGGTTTTGAAACATAATACAGTGAAACAGCTAAATACAATGGAATTATCTGGCAATATACTCTAAATTGAACAGTGATAAACTGAATCAGACATAGTTTATCTAAATACTTTACAAAAATCTGAACTCATTAAACAAGAACTAAAGATCCCAAATTATTCCCATAAAAATTTGATTGATTTGATTGTTTCCTTTACTAAAATCCATGTAGTTATAATCGATAAAACATCCCTTATGCTCAGCATAATACATAATGGGTAAAGATATCTAAAGGTTAGCCAGATATTTATAGAAATATATCAATTTTAGGTTTTCAAAACATGTATAGTTTGCTTGTATTCCCCCCTGAAAACATTGAAAAACATGGAAAAAGGGTAGGGGTATGAACTCACCAGTCGAGGAACGTGTCGTCTAGGATGCTAAGTGTCAGTTCGGGGCTTGATAACGCGCGAGGTTCCTATGTAATATGAAATGATATACAAATGTATCTAATTAGACTTTGAATCACTAATTAGATATGATTATACACTCCAAGACGAGAAAACACTTCAAATCAAGTGTTTGGAGTGACCCGGGTGGCATCTACGGACGTATAGGGCTCGGATAATGAGTTTGCTCTTCAAGAGTAAACTCCTTAGGGATTTTACGGCCCTAAGACTATCACCACATGAGTTCACGGCCGTGAACTCATGGTTGGAGGGTTTTATGGTGCCAAAGGGTCAAATAACACTTGGGAAAAGTTCCTATGATTTAATCTAAGGCTTAGGAATGGATCTAATCATCAAGAACATTACCAAATGGAGTTTACGGCTGTAAACTAGGAGTTTACGGCCGTAAGCTCCTATGTGACCATTCCTTACATGATTTTTTGGCTCTAGATTAATCATATGTGATTCAAACCAATTTTACAAGCCTTAGAATGAATTTAGGGCACCATTTGGCTAAGATATAGGAGTTTACGGCCCAAGAACCTATCCTTGGGGGATTTTACGTCCGTAAGCTCCTATAGGAGTAGTTTTAATCAACTTTAAGGCCCTTAAATCAATTGTGGTTGGTTCTAGACTTTAATCTGAGGCTATTGGTGTGTTTAAGTGGCATTTAAACACTTGAAATTGGGTTTACTACCCATGATAATGAGTTTACGGCCCAAGCATGTTCTTGGGCAGTAAACTCATGTTTACTCCCCAAAAATTAAGTTTAAGGTGTTCTAAGTCAAATCCATTAAGTCCTTAAGTCGAATCCAAGCTCTATAAGTGATTTGGGAGGGTTTTTAGGCTCTAAAACCCAACTTATATGTGTTCACGGCCCAAGAGCATTCCAGGGCCGTAAACACTTGTTTATGGTCCTAAATCATAGATTGAACATGGATTTGGAAGCTAGAATGGTTGTACAATAAGTTAGGAAGGTTACCTTGATGAAATGGAGCTTGAAATGAGTGATTTTGGACCTAAAGCTTGGATTTGAGGAGAGAGGTTAGAGAGAGAGTAGTGAGAGAGTGTAAAAATTCAAAATGAAGTCTTTTGATCTTTAAATATGTTCTAAGTTTGGGACACGGTGGAATTCTACCCGATATTGACGCTATACGATGCTTTTGGTCGCACCCGATAAAGTTGTTATAACCCGGCGGGATCGAACCTATTAATTTTCAAATTAATAAATTGGGCCACTTTCATGAGTTCCTAAGGGTTTTGGACACTCATGAGATTATAATAAACATATAAATTTAAATAACTTAGCCCAAAAACGAAATCGAAACGAATTGCTAAAGACGGGTTTTACGGACGGAACGGGTTACGGCAATGGAACAAACTTTGGGTTGTCACATTATCCCCCCCGTTAGAGGGAATTTCATCCCGAAATTCAAACTTTACATACGACTCATGGATTTGGAAGAGATACGGATACTTCTGTTTCATCGGATCGTCATGCCCTCAAGTGAACTCGGGTCCTTGCGTGGCATTCCAGGGAACCCTTTACTTATCGGGAATACGGCTTGTTTCGTACGTTTAACCTCTCGATCTATGATTTCGATTGGTTCTTCCATAGGGTTCAGACTTTCATTGATTTAGATCTCATCAAAGGGATTACTAGGGTTTCGTTGGGTAGGCACTTCTTATGAATAAAGACGTGGAATACCGGATGGATGTTGCTAAGTTCTAAAGGTAGTCGGAGTTTGAAGGTTACGGAATTGATCCTAACAAGGATTTCAAAAGGTCTAATGTACCACAAGTTAAGTTTTCCGCGCTTTCCAAGGCGTACCATGTCCTTCCAGAGTAAGACCTCCAACAAGAAGGTACATTTTTCTGTGTCAGAATGGTTAGGGTTTTGGCGATTCAGGAAAACTTTTGGATGAACCTGCAATAGTAGCCAGCGAGACTCAAGAATTGACAGGTTTCTATGGGTATCTTCGGTGCCAACTAACTCTCTATTGCTTTGATCTTAGGAGGAATCCACACGTATGTCTTCATCGTCTACTACATGACCAAGGAAAATGGTTTGACCGATGGGCATCACTACGAACTTATAGTGATCATATCGAGTCCGACATATTGTTTAAGGAACATCACTCTCATGGATTTGTAGCTGATGGTACCTTGACCTAAAGTTTATCTTTGAGAAGTGGCTGGTTCTCTGAAGTGGATCGAAAAGGTCATCTATTCGAGGAAAGAGGATATCGGTTTTGATAGTCAACTCATCAAGTTGACTGGATAACTCCTGCATTTCTGCTGGAGCTAAGCGATAAGGAGGTTTGACTACTGAGGGTAGCTCCAAGAATTTGGTCGATGTGAAACTCGACTCGACACTCGGGAGGAATTCCTGGAAGCTCTTTGGGAAAAGACACCAGGAAAGTTGTAGACTTCGGGGATGCAACTTCCTGTTTCTCGATGGTCACGTAGGCTAGGAATTTATGGCACTCTCTTTGGAGAAGCCTTTTGAGCATTGATGCAGGAAATGATATGAAAATTTGAGCTAAACTTATCGTGATAGATCGTGAGAGTCTAACCAGAGGGAAGGTTGAGACGGATGGCTTTTTCGTAATAAAGGGGTATCCGCATGATTGGAACTCAACCAATTAATGTTGAGGATAACATCAAAGCTCTCTATGGACACTGGCATTAGGTCGACGGGAAAACAATGATCGTTCGAGGTAAGGGTACAGCCTATGAATCTATCACTAACGTCCTCTTTCTCGTTTTTAGACATCTCGACGGTGAATGTTTCATTTACTAATGGAGGGCTAAGATTAAGAAGATGTCTGAATGAATAGCTAACATATTTTTCTTTTCAGCCCTAAAATCGAAAAGGATTGCAGACATAAGAGTTGTCGAGGAGGAATATACCTGCGGCAACGGTGGGATCAGCGGCTGTCTCCTTTTGTCCTATTGCTAGAACTCTTCCAGTGTTGCCAGTCGTTGCTGCCTTGGGGCAGCTCCTCTTTAAGTGTCCCATTTCACCACAATTATAGCAGGCCTGACCGACGCCCGCTCCGGAAGATTGATTTGTTGATTAGGCTGGTTTCCTGCAGTTTCGAGCAAGGTGGCCCTTCTTGCCACAGTTGTTGCAGAGAGGTTCGTGACATGGCCCGGGAGTACGGTGATGGTAGCTACACTTGTTGAACCAAGGAAGGGTACTGGTATATCCGCTAGTAGGAGTCTGAGCAGTGGATCGAACAGCAGAGACAACAGCGGGGGCGGTAGCAGTGTGGACTCCTACTGTTTGCTGTTTCTTAGAGGATCCTTGTGTACTTTGGACCTTCTGCTTGTTCTAGAATTTCTTTTTACTTCTACCACTACTCTTAACCAGCTCCGGAGTGGTGGTCTCCTCATCAGGGTTATCTTCGTGATCAATCAGGGTTTGCGCCAGACATTTAGCGCTGTCATAGGTGTCTGGCTTCGCAGCCAAGACATTTCCTTTGGTTGTCTGGGTCAACCCCCAGATGAACCTCTCAATCTTTTACTCTCCGGGGTAACCATTCCGGGAGAGAGTAGTGCCAAGTCATCGAATCTTGAGGTATAAGCGACTATGTCGGAACCTTGCATCTTTAGATTCCATAATTTATGTTCTAATTTCTGCATCTCTCCCCGAGGGCATTACTCTGCAAGCAGAAGTTCTTTCATGACCTCCCAACCCATGGCATTGGCTACAGGTAGGGTTAGGTATTTGACTCAGCCGTTCCGCCAAGTCAAGGCTTTATCGATAAACATGCAGGCAGCGAACTTCACCCAATCCGATTCAGAGCAGGCACATATTTTGAAAATAGATTTGATTTTCTCAAACCATCGGGTTAGGGCAATGACACCTCCAGTGCAATCGAAGGATGTGGGTTTCGCGTTCATAAAGTCCTTATAGGAATACTCCTTTCGGTGTCCTTGGCTATCATCTTGGTTTTGAGGTTGGGGACCACCTCCTGAACCACCGGGGTTCATTTGAGACATGGCGGCTGCCACTGCGGCAGTAACAGCTGTTTGGAACATTACGGGATCAAATTGTGGAGGAGGTGGCGGCGGAGGGTTATTGTTGTTCTTTGAGCTAGGTCTCTTTCTTGGAGCCATCTTGATCTAAAAAGATTAGGAAAGAGAGGATCATAATTCCTCTGAATTGAATCAAGAGATATGGATCAGGGGATATCTCATTAAGATAGATATATAATTCTATTAAGCGATAAAGCAGGAAAAATTTATCAAAGAAGATAAACTATTGCTAAAGGAATGATTGAGGAGCAATGATGGAATGAGGATTTCTATAACGGATTTGAATCGAGAAATACTCCCATAGTATTTCATGATTCGCTGTGACGATGACTCGTTGTTTTGGGTATTGGGTAAGTTTTTGGCATGCCGCATACCATAATCACTCCCAGACACATGTTGGCTGTGTCTAGAATGAATATAGTTGGCCAGGCTATATTGATGCTAGACACGACTACATAACTGCCCAGGTTTAACCGCAGCGTACAACACCCATTTACTTATGTTTTGGTCTACTTGTAGTTACGGATCTCGACGGTTAGGTATACTTGTATAATTTTGAAAATACTTATACTTTAAGGTATACTTTTAGTTCAGAGCACTTAGGCCCCTTAGCGTTTATAGTCTGATACCATGTAAGGTTTGGTATACTAGTTCACTATAAACAAGGGCTCTGATACCAATCTGTCACACCCCGAAACCGAAGGCGGAAACGTTCCGGGGCGGAGGACTTCATGAATATCACAACCAATGTACATAGTAAGCATAGTAAACACAAAAGTTTACATTACATAGATTCTTTTGCATTGTCTGAAAACAAGAGTTACATATTTTATACATCGACATATCATATGAATAAAAATACAGACGTGTCTTCTACGTACTCCATCTTCGCCAAAAAGAATCGCTGGTACCTGTCTAATGTGGACCTGAGAATACAAGCAGTTTGAAAATCAGCATAAAGCTGGTGAGTTCATAAGAGGTTGGTTTTCTGAAAATGTACAAGTTTCCTTTGGTTTTCCGAAAAGTTTGTTATCCAAGAAAATCCCATATTTTCTTATAAGTATAGTTTAGTTATCTGATTATTATACGATCCGGTTATGTACAGTTTGTTAACCCAGGAAAAACCCTTATTTTCCTAAAAGTAAAGTTAAGTTAAATACCACACTGTATAGTTTAATACATAAAACTATATATTGAAAAACCACTGCGAATTACCATCCAGTATAACAGTAGATATTTTAATACATAAAAATATTGATTGAAAACCATGGGAATATTATCTCGTACTAGATATAAATTCAAAACCATGGGATTAAGATCCCGCACTAGATATAGATTTAAAACCATGGGACTAACATTCCGCACTAGATATAACATAGTTTTAATACACAAAAACTATAGATTAAAAGTCATGGGAATACATCCCGCACTAAATATAGAATGAAAACCATGGGACTAACATCCCGAACTAGATATAACATAGTTTTAATACACAAAAACTATAGATTAAAAGTCATGGGAATACATCCCGCACTAGATATAGATTGAAAACCATGGGACTAACATCCCGTACTAGATATAGATACTATAGTTTGAAAATAGATATAAAATCAAATCCATGAATAAACTTATATTAATACGTATTGTGAGTCGGGTAACCATGCTGATGCGACACCGAGACCTCCTTGACGTTCGTCAGACGTCGGATGATATCCATAATTTGTCACCCCAGGCGTGCCCACCTAACTGTAACTAGCAGTTTAGGTGTGGGATTGTCAGTCCCGAATAGATCTATTCACAAATTCCATGCTCTCCCTCCAGGAGACTCTGGTTACACTTCCGGGGAGGATTTACTGATAACCCAAAGGGTAATGACGAATCTCAGAAGCTAGTATTAAATTATTCACGATGTTTTCAGATGTTATCAAACATACTAATAGTTTTGAAACATAATACAGTGAAACAGCTAAATACAATGGAATTATCTGGCAATATACTCAAAATTGAACAGTGATAAACTGAATCAGACATAGTTTATCTAAATACTTTACATAAATTTGAACTCATTAAACAAGAACTAAAGATCCCAAATTATTCCCATAATAATTTGATTGATTTGATTGTTTCCTTTCTTGTATTCCCCCCTGAAAACATTGAAAAACACGGAAAAAGCGTAGGGGTATAAACTCACCAGTCGAGGAACGTGTTTGGTGTGACCCGGGTGGCATCTACGGACGTATAGGGCTCGGATAATGAGTTTGCTCTTCAAGAGTAAACTCCTTAGGGAGTTTACGGCCCTAAGAATATGAGCACATGAGTTCACGGCCGTGAACTCATGGTTGGTGCCAAATGGTCAAATAACACTTGGCAAAAGTTGCTATGATTCTAAGGCTTACGAATGGATCTAATCATCAAGAACATTACCAAATGGAGTTTACGGCTGTAAACTAGGAGTTTACGGCTGTAAGCTCCTATGTGACCATTCCTTACATGATTTTGTGGCTCTAGATTAATCATTTGTGATTCAAACCAATTTTACAAGCCTTAGAATGAATTTAGGGCACCATTTGGCTAAGATATAGGAGTTTATAGCCCAGGAACCTATCCTTGGGGGGGTTTAGGGTCTTAAGCTCCTATAGGAGTGGTTTTAATCAAGTTTAAGGCCCTTAAATCAATTGTGGTTGGTTCTAGACTTTAATCCGAGGCTATTGGTGTGTTTAAGTGGCATTTAAACACTTGAAATTGGGTATACTACCCTTGATAATGAGTTTACGGCCCAAGCATGTTCTTGGGCAGTAAACTCATGTTTACTCCCAAAAATTAAGTTCAAGGTGTTCTAAGTCAACTCCATTAAGTCCTTAAGTCGAATCCAAGCTCTATAAGTGATTTGGGAGGGTTTTTAGGCTCTAAAACTCAACTTATATGTGTTCACGGCCCAAGAGCATTCCAGGGCCATAAACACTTGTTTATGGTCCTAAATCATATATTGAACACGAATTTGGAAGCTAGAATGGTTGTACAACAAGTTAGGAAGGTTACCTTGATGAAATGGAGCTTGAAATGAGTGATTTTGGACCTAAAGCTTGGATTTGAGGAGAGAGTTTAGAGAGAGAGTGTAAAACTTCAAAATGAAGTCTTTTGAGCTTTAAATATGTTCTATGTTCGGGACATGGTGGAATTCTACCCGATACTGACGCTATACGATGCTTTTAGTCGCACCTGATAAAGTTGTTGTAACCCGGCGGGATCAAACCTATTAATTTTCAAATTAATAAATTGGGCCACTTTCATGAGTTCCTAAGGGGTTTGGACACTGATGAGATTATAATAAACATATAAATTTAAATAACTTAGCCCAAAAACGAAATCGGAACGAATTGCTAAAGACGGGTTTTACGGACGGAATGGGTTACGACAATGGAACAAACTTTGGGTTGTCACAAGTAGCCAATCCGGAAGTGAACAAATTGTTCCTAATCCCTTCTTTATTAGACAACGAAGTTACACTTAGTGATGATTTAGAATGTGTCTTAAGGATCAGTGCGGATTTAACACTCAATGCAGTTGATGCTTTGGAAGAACTTATAACTCTCTTTTAAGTTAAACAATATCTAACTAGATAATCTTTTCAACTAGGTCACCATGGTTGGATCATGATTTCTATAATCCTAATTTTTCGCAATCTAGACTGTAAAACTCGAATAATGGAAAACTAATTTGTTGATAGCTAAAGAGTTGGGGTCTTCCCGTGGGGAATTACCCAAAATAAATCAAAGAGCTCTTCAAGTCACCATCTCTCCAATTATACAATTGTATTCAGCTGAGTTCTAATAAATTGCATTATGAATTGAATTTTGGGACGAAATTCTTTCAACCTAGGGAGACTCTAACAACCATCAAAATTCGAGTCGGTTCTATATTTGAATAAACTTAGTTGCACGTATAGGCACGTCACATACTAGACTTAGTAACTAGAAGCTAAGTTCTAACATACTACAAACTTGGAAACACTTAGAACAATGGATAGCATATGTAGATTTCAAATTGATATGTGAATTCTACAACTACTTAACTATAGTGAATATCCATATTCGGGTCACTCTTTGACTCGAACACCTTTCATGACTCATATACACACATCTTGCATTTAACCTAGAAGTAGAAATTAGGTCAAAGTTTCATAGAAACTTATGTCAAAGTTGAAAACTAGGCCTAGTATACTTGATTCCTCAATTTCAGTTGAATCTTGAAACCACTACATAGAATGCCAATAAACCAATAAAATAAATTACAAACATTATTTATAACTATAAAAGAGTTATAATACCTTAAGATAAATTGAAGTCTCAAAGATTCTATTGATTTTGATATCCAAAGATTTAAAAACTCTCAAAAACCTTAAATGCCCTAAAAACCTAAATTTATGAAATTTAACATTAAAAATTATATAAAAATAGTTATGAACATTATATTATGATCTTATAATAATTAAAATGATGAAAATGCATTCAAGGAAAATAAAATTTAACTCATTAACATCTACCCTTAATTTATAAATAAAAAATAAAGGTTTTATGAATAAAAACTTGATTTTAGTGCACATTCTATATAAAAATTGAGATATTTTATAAAAGAATTTAAATTTTACAAAAGAAAATGAAAGATAAAGGGGTATTACACCTCAAAAATTGGCCCCCACTCCTCATTTCACTCTCATTCTCCAACACACACACCTTTTCTTTCTCTCTCCAGAAAACTTCTCTCCTATTTCTCTCTGGAAAATACGATGTTAGATGCAAAATCTACAGGAGAGATTTTTCCAGTCGATAATTCATGATTCAGCATGCATCTTTGTATTTTGGTGGCCAATTATGGTGGATCCAAATGAAAAAGAGATGACGAGAGAGATTGAGTATCTAGAGAGATGAAATCTTTCTTCTCTCTCTTTTCTTCTCTCTAAAACCCCTCATTCGTTTTCTTCTTTTCACCCAAGAAAATTTCCAGAAAAAAACACCATTTTGCATAAAAATATTCATCATCCATAAGGACTCATCATGGTAAAAACACCTAACCAAATCATACATGCAAGTTTCTACTATTTTCTTATGATCTTATGTGCATATTACTTCAAAAACCGACTTCTACTTCTTCATCTTCTTCAAACTTTTTTTCTTTTGGTTAAAATGGTTTTTATAACACCGTGTATGTTTTTAACACCATGGATGTAGAAAAACATGGTTGCATGATCATGATGTTAGCACAAAAATTGGTTTTCAAGTTAAGAACATAAAACTCATTTTTAAGAGTTCTTGAGAAATAAGATTTTTGTATTTTAATGCATATATGTAAAATACGATTTTTTAAATATATTTCATCTCTAGAAACATCACCATAACATGCATGGATCATGATTTCATAAAATATTTCAAAAGATTGACTCAAAGAAATAATAAAAACTCAATTTTCTAACCAATCATCATCCATGCAATCTGCCAGATTTCTTTGCCTGACTTTGAACTGCCATATCTCACTCATTTCTTAACCAAAGTACGACATTATTTTTATCAAACATAATATTGTGATTTAGCTTTCAGACTCATCTGACCACACTGGAAAATTCGAATATTTCGATTTTTAACAATTTTTACAAAACTGTTGCATGTTCAAAGGATGTATTCATCACTACAAGTCTTCAAAACTTATTCTGAACTCTTAACATCATATATTCAGAGGGACAAAAAGATATTGAATCATAAGTCTGTATAACATGTTGCAAAAATTCTCAAAGTGACATCAATAAACTTTACCAAAATCACAATAACCAAGTTTTTTTATGTAATACATTGAGCCTTTAGGCATGTATTTCAAATTCCAAAAAAAAACCGATTTTTCATTGTTATTAAATTGTAAGGAGATGCATTCTGGAAATTTTCAGCTCAATATATATATTTTCTTTATTTTCACATGAAAATAATAAGAAAACGCAGTGTTAAAGCATATAAAATACTTACACTAGTAAATAATTCTTATAAAATTCATAAATAACTTATACTATAAAACAACATCCCCCATGAAGTTTGTGAAATTTTTATTACCGTGTACTATTAGTTTTTATTTTATCGTTATTAAGCACAAATAAATAACAAAAGTCGGGTTCAAAGTTATAAAAATCATATTTATTATTCTTCGATGCTTGTATATATTATATAACCTTGACAGAAAAATTTGATGAATTTTCCATAACCTTTTACTATTTTCCAAGATTTAATGTATATCAAAAGAATTAAATAAGTGAAAAACAGTTAAACTTATCCAAAATCCACAAAAACAGGAAGTCGATTATTATCTTATAACCATAAATACAAATTTTAGGGAATTATGTTAACTGTTTACTACTTATTTCTATTTTCTTGGCATTAAACACACTTAAATTCTAAAAATAGGGATTTTCTGTTCCAAAATGACTTTAAATAATTTTCCCAGATTATGTACAGTGTAAACCAGTTACACAAAAATTATAAGAATTTTTCATAAGAACTTACTATTTTTCCATGATTTTACGATTAGTCAAGGAATTAAAATGGTGAAAAATAGTTAGAAAAATCAAAAATTCATGAAAACTTATCTTACGGTATTTGAATTCAATTAAAACTGAAATGCAAAGTTTGGAATTTCTGGAACTAAATTGACTTCTTTTTTAAATATTTAATCATTAGAACGCCTCCTAAAATGTTAAATTTTAACATTTCAATAATGGGAAATTCCACTTGAATTTGTTAGACAACAATTTGATTCATAGAAATCTAAATTTCATAGAAAAATGTTTGTAACCTAATAATATTAAATTCTGACACTATATTGGCATAATTGTATTGTAGTAGTAAGTATACTAGTGTTAGATTTCGAATAGAGACTCACTAGCGTATACCATTATTTTAGGAATTGGTAGTGGTACAAGTGTAAATAGTTTAAGGCACCATTTGCATCATCTTAGTGCATTGTGAGTATTCACGACTCCCCCTATTTTCGGTTTTTATGTTTTGGGGTGGAAAAGCATGTCCGAAAAACTATTTATTGTTCGTTATATTTGAACTGATTTGTATCAAACTTGATTGCTATATTTTGCTATGTTTGTCAATGCAACTTGAAACATGAGGCCTTATCGTCTTAAGTCCCTTCCCTTACATTTTACTCCAACCATTAACTCTTTGAGCCAATAGTCATTATTGATAGTGCTATTAAGAATTGACAACTCCTCACTTGCCCAATTATTGGAGTGCATGATACCATATAATCTATGGAACGATAAGCATAGATCTTGATAGGGCATCAATCATAGGCTTGGTTGTGAACTCATTGTTTGCTCATATACATACAAACTTGTTTATTAATTATAGCAATGAACATTGTTTGTCATTATAGCAATAAACTTTGTTTCTCATTATAACGACAAACTTTTATTACTAGAAACTTATTTACTTGTCTAGCAACGAACTTGTTTGCTCATTGTAGCAACGGAACTTTTTTACTCGTTTTAGTAAAAAAAAACTTTATTTTTAATGAGAATATGAATGTTGCATCACATTTGGGCAACATACTTTATTCATCATGATGACAAAGAACTTTGTTATACAAACTTATTTACTCATTTTAACAATGTACTTTTATTTATGGAAACTTCTATCATAACTTTGATTACGTTTCATTAAACGTATATTATTTTTAACATGTGAGTACTCACCAACTATTTTTATAGTTGACGCTCGTTTTACATGATTTTTCAGGAATCATCTAGTAAAAGGCACGTTGAGACACAACACTTGTAGGAGCATTTGCATGTGTTGACTTTTAAATACATTGTAATTTCTTTTAAAAAGTTGTTCAAACTCATTGTAAAATTGTAATGATTTTTATCACTATGGTTGGTGTTGTCTTTTAACTTTTGCTATGAGACCCTTTGTACTGCCACGCCTCGTGTTTCTGCTTTAGCGGGGTGTGACACAAACCTTCGTCTCATCTCGTGCATGAAGGCACAAAAGTGCTTGCACACAAAGAACCAAGCCTTCCTAGCCCACGTGGTGGATAAAAATAAGGAAAAGAAGAGCATCAAAGACATCCTAGAGGTATGTGATTTTCCAGACATATTTCTTGAAGATCTCCCAGGAATACCCCCTGAACGACAGGTCTAATTTGGGATCGACCAGCTATCCAGAGCCACTCCAGTTGCCAAATCACCTTATAGATTAGTTGTAAGTCCGAAAATCGCTTTGATGTATCAATCAGATCCACTTGATGGTTTGGAATCCCAATCAAGTGGATGATGCAAGATCAAATAGAGAAGAAGAAGAAGAAGTTTAATCTTCAATGCACACAATGATATTCAATGATGATCCGGTACACAAGATTCACACACACACATGTTCTCTCTACTTACTCTCTCTAGAACACACTAATATGATAATGGCAGCCCCTTGAACGTTTTATCCCCTCTTAGAATCTTTTTGCACTCCTAAAGATACTATTTATACCTATGGACAAAACCCAAGCCCAAAACCCAAAGGCCTGACTGAAATCACATGTGATTTTGGTCCAAACTACAATTAAACCCAAGAATGTTTTCAGCACTATGACCGAAAACTACAAATTTCTAGAAAAGAAAAGTATAAACCATAAATTTAGACCCAACAATATCCCCCTTGGTTGATAGCTTTCTTTTCTTATGACTTAACAAACTCCCTCTGGGTTTGTAGCGTTCTTTTCTTTTCAATCTTCACTTCGTGCTTGGCTTCAGCGTTTATCTTCGATTTCTTCACAACTTCAAGATGAACATATGAATCTTCTACATGAAGGACTTCATCTTGAACAGTTGGGTTTTTCTTCAAAAAAAATTGACTTTGAACGCACGTTCGGTGTGGAGGATTCTTGTAAGGATTCTTAAAAACTGGCACCTTCTGCTTTGAGAATTTTCAGAGAAAATAGCAGAGAGACCGATTCTTCTGGACCACTTCGGCAAGTTCATAGATAGCAAAAATTTGACTGAGGAGGCTTCAATGCAATATGTCACATAATCTTAAAATACAGCTTCACCTTGCTTCTGGGGTTGAAAGATTGTGTGTTGAAAAATAATCTTCATTTCTTGTTCCTTCGAATGAGAATTCTTTAATGATCATCGTTGCGCCTTGAAAAGTAACCATTGACTAGTAAGTCCTTGTGGATCACAGAGTTATGAAAAACCCTTCTCACGATAGTTGTTCAAGGATATAACCTTGGCTAAGAAAGTTCTGATACAGTCTCCTTGAGTCTCTTCTTCCTTTGAGTTCTCTGATTTTTGAATTCGCTTTTCAAGACAAAGAAAATTTTGAGATAAAAACAAAAACTAAAAGAAAAACTTAGCACACAATAGAAATCACTAAGAAGTAGAAACAAAAAATAAAATACACTCAAAAATAAAATAAAAATATTTTAGATTTTTTTAAATAAATAAAAAACAGAAATAAACATATTTTTGGATTTTTTTAATTTTATGATTTTTGTTTGATTTTTAAATTTTTAATTCTCCTCTAAATTTGTGCATAGAGGAAAAATGTGAACAAATTTAACTGAAACAAAAATGATAACTAAATTTAAGACTTTTGGGATCAAAGTTGTCAAGAAATTAAATATCGTTTATCAGAACACACACCTTAATGTTTAGATCTGGTCAATCACTAGTATTGTGATCCACTTAAACACAAAGGATATTTATAAATTGGACTGATTAAAAGTGACAAGACATTGTACCTATATTCCTAAATAGTCCATTTAGCTGACGATGATCAAGGATATTGTTGTCCACTTAAATTCAGCAGCGAAATCTACATACAACCTTTTAAATGGCTAAATTTTAGGTGTACTAGAACATCTTCCCCACTTCCCGACATACCCCGAAAATCAAGAACTTCCAAAGAACTCCTTACTTTAGGTGAGTATTCAATCATTAAGAGAGAATATAGATATAGAAATGCATATGTTGTATCCCAGGTCGGATGTCTTCCAATCACATAGAGGGAACAATAAATGACTAACATAGATAAAGGGTTAGAGAGATAGTAGGGTGCATATGTTGTGTCCCACGTTGGATCTTCCGATCGCGCAGAGGGGACATCATATGACTAACAAATAGAAAGAATTTCATAGATAAGAAGATGCATAGAAATAGAGTGGTATATGTTGCATTCTAGGTCGGATATGTTCCAATCGCGCAGAGGAGGCAACATATGACTGACAGATAGAAAAATCAAACCGTAATTCATCAATGGAAGTTTCATCTAGATGATTTGAGAACTGCACGCATATTTCAATCTCGGAACAGATCCAAAAATTCTTCACATTGTTAAGTACAAACCCTATTTGTGATTCTCTTCTTTCTTCCTTTCCTACAAAGGATACATGCTCTCAATTAAAGTGCTGAATATAATGTAGTTGAGAGATGTCTCCTATCATGTGCTTGGAATAGCCACTATCAACAAACCGAAGTCTGATGATATGCCTCCATAGCTAGCACATAGTGCGGGATTAGTTGGTCTGTGGAACCCAATCCATTTTGAAACTGGGTTGACCTTTGTCATCTACGCAAGGTACTCTCTCCCATGACACATCCTGTATATCACACATAGAAGATGAAGAAATGTTAGAATCATCAGGTGATTTGGGAGTATGAACCTCTGGTACCCATCTGTAGTCGGTTTTAACCCATTTCTTATTTGTTCGGATGGATGACTTATCACTTGCTTTTGAACTTAAATCCGATCTTCAAAATCACTTTCACCTAACCGATCTTTGTTTAACTAGACCATCTCTTGAATTTTGCTTCTTGTCTGTCATTCCCTTCTTGACCTTGGGAGCTAGATTCTTTCCCTTCTTTTCATTCTAGTCACCATTGCGCGATTGTGACCTCGAATAATTTCTTTTGGAAAATCTTCCTCTTGGCACGTTCTGCCAACCTTGTGCATAATAGGGAACATATGCACGATTTGGAAAATTTCTGGCAATGTGTCCAGGTGTTCCACAGTGAAAACGTGTATGTTTCTTCACATACGAGTTGTTTCGACCTGCCCCTGGTGGCATGCAATTGCCTTGTCTTTGATTGTTCCCATAAGCACATTTACAGCAAGCAGTCTGTATCGCTTGTTTTGGTGGCCTGTATATATCAACAACAGGTTGATTAGAAGCAATAGATTCAGAGTTCAAGGAGTCATTTGTTTGACAGTAAACAAAATCAATAGAACTAGAAATAATTTTGTTCTCCTTGTTCTCATCTTCCACTACTTTACCTACAAATGAAGTGGAATCATTAATATCCTTCACCTCAATATTCTCAGTTGGCCGATATTGTTCAGTTTTAACTGAAGCTGGTACAGGGGGTTAGCCATACTGAGCAGGTATTTCTTCCTCATTAGTTTCAAGGGGTGGGGTATAGTTGTCATTGAAGGGAGGTGGAACACTGTGATACCCAGAACCTTATTTTAATTATCGTTAAATTTTAATTTTTTTCTCAATCATGGACACAACTGCCTGACTTGACACGTCAAATTTCTTAAAGTTGAATTCAACATCCTTAAATTTAGCTTTCAATGCATCAAGTTCGACAGTTAATTTGACAATTTCCTTTTTAACATAATCGTAATTTTCACATTTATTGCTATATTCTTCTTGAAGTTTTCTAAAGTCCTTTGTTTTGGCCTCTAGTTGTTCTTTTAGAGGTTTTTGGCCCTTTCTAAGAGTATAGCCTTCATATCTAAGGTCCTCATTGTCTCTACGTAATATATAAATTTGAAGATTCATTACCCTTGGTGATTGAGCAACTCATTGTTTACCAAAAATATCCTTTGACTTGAAACCTCGAAAGTCAAATTTGAAAGGAAAAACTTGAAAGTCTAACTTAAAAGTCTAACTTAGAGTCAAACTTAAAAAGTCAAACTTAAAAATCAGACTTAAAAGTCAAACTTGAAAGTCAAATCTAAAAGTCAAAATTGATGGTCAAAAGTGAAAACATGAAAGTTAAATGAGAAAGTCAAAGTTAAACTTGAAAGTCAAAAGTCAACTTTGAAAGTGAAAGGCCAAAATTGAAAGTTAAAAGTCAAACTTTGGAAGTTAAAAGTCGAAAGTTAAAACTTTAGGCCAAAACGAGGCTTAAAAGAACAAAAATCTATTTTTTTAACCGAAATCGCGAGGCTTCTAATGTGGACCGAGAAGACTCGCACTAAGAAGAGCTGGTGACCGAGAACACGAGACCGAAATCGAAGACGGAACACGAGACCGAAATCCTCCGAAGCTGCTCCACCGCAAATGTAACATCCGGATTCGCAGGTATATTATATTATTCATTCATTTTGAGTTTTGGGGAGGAACTCGGCGAGTTGATGCTTAGACTCGCCGAGTAGGATCGTGGGTTCTTATTCAGATTGGTGACTGGACTCGATGAGTCGACTCGTGGACTTGGCGAGTCCATGCTGTTTAGTGAAACCCTAATTTCCTGGGTTTGAAACCTATTTAAAGGCTCTTATAGCCTTCAGTTGCGGCTACCAGACCCTTGAGAGAAATCCTAAGAGATCTAGAGCGTTTGTGAGGAAGGAGAGGCCATTTTTGATCCTTGTGTTGTTGTTCTTGCTAGAAGAAGGTGACCAAGGCAAGAGGGAGCTAAAGAGGGTGCTATTCTGAAGATTTCAGAGCAAAGGACTTCATATTTGAGGTATAGAATCGATCGTTCTTTAGTTTTGGTGTCAACCTTTTGAGTTAGGGTTTTCTAGACCCTTTAGAGGCTTGATTTGTTGAGCATTTGGTCCCTTCTCGTATTAAGGCTTTAGATCTTAATCCAAAGAGGTCCAGAGACCTTAACCCCTTGGATCTTTATGATTGATATTGGGAGACATGAGCTTAGGGTGACATTTTTGAAGTTATTTCTTCAAATAGAGTCTTTTGACCTTTGCATTGGCATCAAGTTTTGAACTTTACGTGATTATCATGCTTGGGAAGGTAAGATCTAGGGATTAGAGGAACAGATCTGACCTCAGGAGGTCTTTTGAGTTCGAGCATGGCATGAACTCACCGAGTCCAGGAACAAACTCGACGAGTAGGAGTGGGTTTCCCCGAGGATCACATAGTTTATGACTAGCTGAGTTGGGGAAATGACTCGACGAGTCAGAGGGGATTTAGAGGACTTGAGTTCACGACTGAACTCGCCGAGTCAAGAGCCGGACTCGACGAGTTGGGACGGGTTGTCCCACGATTCACAATCAGTGATGATTTGAAGAGTGGAGGGTTGACTTAGTGAGTCAAGTAAGTGCCAGGATTATGAAGGACACGCATAGACTCGCCGAGTCACATTTGTGTACTCGATGAGTCTGGTCAAAGTTTGAGCGTTGACTTTTGTTGACTTTTAGGGTTTGGTGAACAGTTGGACTACTGGACTGTTTGAAGGATAAAATGGTCTTTTAGCCTTCTTAAAGGACATGTGAGAGTCTAGTTTAGCCTGGAAAGCTGTTATTGATTGAGATGATTGTTTATGTGTTTAGCCAGAGGCTACATCAGTGTATACGCGAGCGAGGTATTACCCGAGACATTTGAGGTGAGTCTTCTCACTATACTTTACCTAGAGTGGTAATTAGAGTTATGTGATAGAGTATTTTGTATGCTTTTGCATTATGTGATTTCTATGTGATTTATGCTATGCATGTTCAGAGTTCACAGAGTTAGGACCGGAAGTTCCACAGAGTTAGGGCCAGAGGGCCCAAAGAGACACATTGACCAAAGGGTCAAACAGAGTTGTAGCCTTGAGTGGCAAATATGTTTCGCGTGTGGTATTTTGGGGAACTCACTAAGCATTTATGCTTATAGTGTTTTGTGTGATGTGTTTCACGTACTAGTGACGATTGCGGGAAGGCGTCTGCATGATTCGTACACACACGCGGAGTTTTATATGTATTTGATCTTGGGATATGTTTGACATGTTTTGATATGTGATACATAGAGATTTTATAAAAATTATGAATGGGAATGTGTTTTAAAAATGTGAAAAATTGTTTTGATTTTTACAGTGTTACAAGTTGGTATCAAAGCCTTGGTTTGAGGGAATCGGATGCACCTCCGGGTGTATCTGAACTCAAACTGAGGATTTGAGGAAAAGTTTTGATAATAAAATCATTTTCAAAGAGTAAAAGATTTTTAAAACAAACAAGAGCAGAGTCGTGTGTACTAACAGCCGACGCCCGAACGGTGATTTCCCAAAATACCCTTAAAATAAGTGTTATGAGATATGTTATGCTACGATATATGAAGAGTTATGTTATGCATGCTAGAGTAGACTAGGTATTCTTATTAGGAATAGAGTGGCCTCATTTGTGATGCCTTAGTCTAGGATTCTTGCTGCTAGGGAAGCTTGAGAGTGATTAGATAGCAACGAGGAGTTATGAGGGATCTGCTAGAGGGTAGCCTACGAGTAGTGAGAATAGAATACTTGGGATTTGGGACTATGGGAGGAGGACTTGGGGTGAATGGTGATGCGGTGTGGACGGTAGTATTGGGCCCGTACTACTAAAGACACCGGATCAGTGCACAGCCAAGTAAGAATCCTTAGAGTACTAAGGAACAAGTAGGGTGGAGTTATCGAGTGTGAGTATACTCGAGCGAGTCCATGATATCTCTTATGTTGTATTTCAGAGACATCATGATTGGGACACGCCACACACCAGAGAGCAACGGTACTAGTGATGAGGAGATCCGTAGGATCATTCATAAGGAGGTGGCTGCGGCCATCAGGGCAGAGATACCAAAGATATTTGGGTCTATCAAGACCACGCTGATAGAGACTTTTGATGAGCGATATACTGCTCTTTCTGATGCTGCTATTGTTGCGGCCACTGCAGCTGTAGCTGCGAGTAGACCGCATGGTGGTGATGCGTTGCTGTTCCGGGAGTTCAGCAACACAAAACCACCAGAGTTTGATGGGACACAGGATCCGATTGCGGCGATGAGATGGATTTCAGACATTGAGGGGGTTTTCTTTACGTGCGCATGTCCAGAGCATTTGAGGGTTCGGTTAGCGCTGAACCAGCTTTGCTTAGGAGCGAAGGACTGGTGGAAGTTTGTGACGGCGAACTATTCGCCTGCTGAGCTTGCCGCAGTGACCTGGGGGAGGTTCACTGCTATGTTCCGAGATGAGTACGTTCCCCAGGTGGAGAGGGAGTGTTTGGCCCAGGAGTTTCTGACCCTTAAGCAGGGTATCGATTCTGTTATAGTGATTACGAGGATGTTCCATGAGCGGGTGATGTTCTGTCCAGAGCACGTGTCCTCCAAGCAGGCACGTATGAGTTGATATCTGAGCATTTTGAGGAGGGATATACGAGAGTTCGCGGTGAACTAATTGTACCGGACATTTGCCGAACATCAGGCAAATGCTCGGAAGAGGGTGATAGAGCTGGAGACTCAGGCTAGGGAGGAGGCGGAGTCTCAGGGGAGGGATCGGCGACCGGAACAGTGTCACACCCTGAAACTGAAAGCGGAAACGTTCCGGGACGAAGGTGACGTCATGTAAAGTATCACAACCAATGTACATAGTAAGCATAGTAAACACAACAATTACATTACATAGAAATATTTACATTTGTTCGAAAACAAAGAAATACAAGTTTTATAGATATATACATCCAAAATGAACAAAAGTAAAGACGTGACTTCTACACGCTCCATCTTCTCCAAAAGATCATGGGGTACCTGTCTTACTTGAACCTGAGAATACAAGCAGTTTTGAAAATCAGCATAAAGCTGGTGAGTTCATAAGCAGTTTGTTTTCGTAAAAGAACAAGTTTCCTTTGGTTTTCGGAAAAAGTTGTTATCCAAGAAAATCCCATATTTTCTTATAAAGAAAGTTTAGTTATCCATTCGTTACACAGTTTGGTTAAGAACAGTTATCTTATCCCAGGAAAAACCCTTATTTTCCTAAAAAGTTGGTGGTCGATTATCCAGACATGAATGTCTACTATACATAACACAAATTTTGTATTCGAAATTCTAAGTTCGCTTTGAGGATTATATATTAATAGACGTACTTTTGAAAATCTGATTTTTACTCAGATGCGAATATTAGATGAAATTTCGAAGCTGTGGTGACACTCAAAGAAGTACACTAGTTGTATGTTCGAAGCTCTGGTGACATCCAAAGGCGTATGTTAGACGTATTTTTGAAGCTCTAGTGATATCCAAAGGCGTATCTTAGACGTACTTTCGAAACTCTGACGATATCCAAAGGCGTATATTAGACGTATTTTCGAAGCTCTGATGATATCCAAAGGCGTATATTAGACGTATTTTCGAAGCTCTGATGATATCCAAAGGCGTATATTAGACGTATTATTTTAGTAAATACCCTATTTATGATTAGCATGAGTTCTTCGTAGATTATAAAATATAACATAAATTATAACATTTTATAATGAGTTTCACTATTAGTCTGAAGGCTAACTCTGCAAGTCAAATTGTTGGTTAATACGATTTTCAATGTTAAAAGCATACAGAATATGAAACATTTCAACTGAAATAATAAATTTTAGTACAAGATTTCCTCATAGTTTTGCTTGTATTCCCCCCTCCCCCCCCCCCCCCCATAAAACATTGAAAAACACGGAAAAAGGTGTAGGGGTATGTACTCACCCGTCGAGAAATGTGCCGAATAGGAAGCTAAGTGTCAGTTCGCGGCTTGAAAACACAGGAGGTTCCTATGTAATATGAAGAGATACACAATTGTATCTAATTAGACTTTGAACTACTAATTAAGTTTGATAATACACTCCGAGACGCGAAAACACTTCAAATCAAGTGTTAGGAGGGATCCAGGTGGCATCTAAGTGGGGTGTATGGCCTAGGTATGGATTTTGCTTTTCAAGAGTAATCTCCTAAGGGAGTTTTCGGCCCAATGACCATATCCTCATGATTTTATGGCCGCAAACTCATGGGTGGTGTGTTCTTGGATGATCAAGGTCATATAACACTTGGGAAATTAAGCTGGGTTCAATTCTAGGGCATATGAAATGATTAAACCATCCAAGGGACCATTTAAAGGAGGTTACGGCTGTAACCTAGGAGTTTACAGCCGTAAACTCTCACATACCCATTCCTTTTGAGTTTTGGTGGTTCTAGGTTAATCACATGTGATTCTAGTTCAATATACAAGCCATGGAAGGAACTTAGGGCATCATTTGACCACTTTATAGGATTTTACGGCCCATGAACCATTACTTGGGGGGGTTTACAGCCGTAATCTCCTAAGTACATGGTTTTCTTGATGATTAAGGCCCCTAACACAATGGTGGTTGGTTCTAAACATTATTCCAAGGCATAAGAGGTGTTTAAGGGGCATCTTAACACCTTAAATGGTGTTCACGGCCCATGAATGAGGTTTTACGGTCCAAGCATGTTGTTGGGCTGTAAACTCATGTTTACTCCCCAAATGTTATGATTTTGGTGTTCAAGGTCCATTCATGTAAGCCCCTAAGTCATAACTAAGCTCTAGAAGTGGTTTGGAAGGGTTTTGGGGCTCCAAAACTCCATTTATGTGTGTTTACGGTTTGGGCTGCTCCTGGGCCGTAAACACATGTCTTTGGTCCTTTTGGATAATTTTGACACGAATTTGTAAGTTAAACAAGCTAATCTACAAGCTAGGATGGATCACTTACCAAATTGGAGCTTGAAAAGGGTGGTTTTGGATCAAAGCTTGGATTTGTAGAGAGAGAGTAGTGAGAGGAAGTGAAAAAGCTTCAAATGAGATCCTCTCAACTTTATATATGGTTTGAGTTTGAGACCCGATGGCAATCTACCCGATACTGACGTTAAACGAGGCTTATGGTCGTACCCGATTTAGTTGTCGTAACCCGGCGTGGTCGAAACTAAAAATTTTCCAATTAAAAATTAGGATGTTCTAACGCGTTTCAAATGGGTTTGGACACTCACGAGATCATAATAAAGGTCTTATTTTAATTAACTTAACCCAAAAGTTAATGGAAAAATTGAAATACAATCGAGTTTTATTAACGGAAACGGTTTACAAAAACGGAATAAATTACGGGTTGTCACATTATCCCCCCATTAGAGGGAATTTCGTCCCAAAATTCAAACTTTAGAATACAAATCATGGATTTCGAAAGAGATGAGGATACTTCTGCTTCATCGAATCTTCGCGCTCCCAAGTGAATTCAGGTCCCTATTTGGCATTCCAACGAACCTTCACTATCGGGATGCGGCTTTGTTTTGTACGTTTGATCACTCGATCCATGATCTCAATTGGTTCTTCCAGGATGTTCAGGTTTTCGTTGATCTCGATCTCAACAAGAGGGATTACTAGGGTTTCATCGGATAGACACTTTTTAATATTTGAAATGTGGAAGACAGAATGGAGTTTGCTAAGCTCTTGAGGTAGTCGAAATTTGTAGTCTACGGGACCGAATCTAGTGAGCATTTGGCAAGGTCCTATATACCTCGGGTTAAGTTTTTCGTGCTTTCAAAAGCGTATCATGCCTTTCCAGGGTAGGACCTTCAACAGGACACAATCTCCAACAAGAGGGTACGCCTTTCTGTGTCAGAGTGGTTATGGGTTTGGCGATTCTGGAAAAATTCTGGATGAACCTGCAATAGTAGCCAGCGAGACCCAAGAATTGCTGGATTTCTGTGGGTGTCTCCGGTGCCGACCAATTATCTATCGCTTTGATCTTGGAAGGGTCCATGTGTATACCTTCCTCGCTTACCACATGACCAAGGAAAGTTACCTTCCGAATCCAGAATTTACACTTGGCGAATTTTGCGTACAACTTTTCGGATCAAAGCGTTTCCAACACTAATCTCAAGTGTTGTTTCTGATCTTCTTCGCTTCTGGAATAGACAAGTATATCGTCAATGAACACAACGACGAACTTTTCTGGAGAAGGACGACACACCCGGTTCATCAGGTCCACGAACACTGCCGGTGTGTTGGTTAGACCGATGGGCATCACTACGGATTCATAGTGTTCATACCGGGTCCTGAAAGTTGTTTTGGAAACATCACTCTGATGAACTCATAACTGATGGTACCCTGACCTAAGATCTATCTTCGAGAAGTAGCTGGCTCCTGCATTTCTGTTGGCGCTAAGTGATATGGAGATTTGGCTACAGGATTAGCTCCAGGAATTAAGTCGATGCGAAACTCGACTTGACGTTCGGAAGGAATTCCCGGAAGCTCTTCGGGAAAGACATCAGGAAAGCTACAGACTTTGGGGATACTCTCGAGGTCATTAACTTCCTGTTTCTCATTGATTACACGAGCTAGGAATGAGGGGCACTCCTTTCGCAGAAGAGTTTGGGTTTTGATGCATGAAATAATGCGAAGGTTGGAACCGAAATTATCGTCGTAGATCATGAGGGTCTGGCCAGATGGGAGATTGAGATGGATAGCTTTTTGGTAACAAAGGATATCAACATGATTGGGACGCAACCAATCCATGCCAATGATAACATCAAAGCTCTTTATGGAAACTGGCATTAGATCGATGGGAAAGGAATAATCGTTCAGGATAAGGGTACAACCTATGAATATATCGTTAGCGTTCTCTTTCTCACTTTTAGCCATCTCGACGGTAAACGTTTCGGTTACTAGAGGAGGACTAAGTTTAAGAAGATGTTTAAATGAATAGCTAACAGATTTTCTTTCAGTACTGGAATCGAAAAGGATTGCAAGCATAAGGGTTGTCGAGGAGGAACATACCTGTGGCGACGGTGGGATCGGCTACTGCCTCATCTCGTCCCATAGTTAGAACTCTCCCGGTGTTGCCAGTTGTTGCTGCCTTGGGGCAGTTTCGCTTGAAATGCCCGACTTCACCACAACCGTAGCAGGCCTGACCGACACCCGTTCCGGAAGCTTGATTGGTTGATTGGGTTGGTATTCTACAGTTTCGCGCAAGGTGACCCTCCTGACCATAATTTTTGCAAAATTTCTCACGACATGGGCCAGGGATACGATGGTGGTAGCTGCACTTGTTGCACCACGGGAGGGTACCAGTATATCCATTGGTAGGTGCTTGAGCTGTGGAACCGACGACAAAAATAGCAGCAGGGGTAGTAGCAGCGTGGACTGCGTCAGTTTGCTGCTTCTTCGAGGACTCCTACGAAGACTGACTTTTCTTCTTCTTCCAAAATTTTCTTTTCTCACCACTTTTCTCTGTCAGCTCATGAGTGGTAGCTGCTTCCTCAAGGTCATCACTATGGTCAATCAGAGTTTGCGCTAGGAATTTGGCGCTGTCGTAGGTGTCTGGCTTTGCAGCCAAGACATTACCCTTGGTTGGCTGGGTCAACCCCCAGATGAACCTCTCAATCTTTTTGCTTTCCGGGGTAACCATACCTGGGCAGAGAAGCGCCAAGTCATCAAATATGGAAGTGTAAGCGGCGATATCAGAACCCTTCATCTTTAGGTTCCAAAGTTCATGCTCTAGTTTTTACATTTCGCCCCGAGGGCAGTACTCCGCAAGTAGAAGTTCCTTCATGATCTCCCAACCCATAGCATTGGATACAGGTAGGGTTAAGGATTTGACTCATCCATTCCACCAAGTCAGGGCTTTATCGGTGAAAGTGTAGACGGCGAACTTCACCTTATCAGTTTCAGAGCAGGCACAGATTTCAAAAATAGATTCGATTTTCTCGAACCATCGAGTTAGGGTAATGACACCTCCAGTGCCATCGAAAGGTGTGGGTTTCGCGTTCATAAAGTATTTGTAGGAACACTCCTTCCGGTGTCCCTGGTTACCTTCCTGGTTTTGAGATTGGGTACCACCTCCTGGACCACCGGAGCCACCGGGGTTCATTTAGACATAGCGGCTGCCACTGTGGCATTAACAGCTACCTGAAACATCACAGGATCAAATTGAGGAGGAGGTGGTGGTGGAGGATTGTTGTTCTTTGAATTGGGTCTCTTTCTCGGAGGCATCTTGATCTAAAATTATCAGGAAAGAGAGGATGATAAGTCCTCTGAATTGAATCAAGAGATATGGAACAAAAGATATCTCATTATGACAGATATAGAGTTCTACTATGCGAAAATATAGGAAAGCGAACAAGGCAAGAAATTATCGCTAAAGGAATGAATCAGTAGCAACACTTGAATAAGTATTTCTATAACGAAGTTGGCTCTAGAAAATACTCCCATAGTATTTTATGTTTTCGCTGCGACGACGACTCATTGTTTGGGTATTACGTAAGTTTTAGGCATGCTGTATACCACAGTCACTCCCAATCACATGTTGGTCGTGTCTCGAATGAATATAGTTGATCAGGATATATTGACCCTAGACACGACTACATAACTGCCCAGGTTTACCATAACTTCCCAATTACTTATGCTTTGTTCTACTTGTAGTTACGGATTCCTGCGGTTAGGTATTCTTGTATACTTTTACAAATACTTATATTTTGAAGTATACTTTTAGTTTAGAGCACTTCGGCCCCTTAGTGTTTATAGTTATATATCATGTAAGGTTCGGTATACTTAGTTCACTATAAACAAGGGCTCTGATACCAATCTGTCACACCCCGAAACCGAAGGCGGAAACGTTCTGGGGCAGAGGTGACGTCATGTAAAGAATCACAACCAATGTACATAGTAAGCATAGTAAACACAACCATTACATTACATAGAAATATTTACATTTGTTCGAAAACCAAGAAATACAAGTTTTATAGATATATACATCCAAAATGAACAAAAGTAAAGACGTGACTTCCACACGCTCCGTCTTCTCCAAAAGATCGCGGGTACCTGTCTAACGTGAACCTGAGAATACAAGCAGTTTTGAAAATCAACATAAAGCTGGTGAGTTCATAAGTGGTTTGTTTTCGTAAAAGAACATGTTTCCTTTGGTTTTTTGAAAAAGTTGTTATCCAAGAAAATCCAATATTTTCTTATAAAGAAAGTTTAGTTATCCATTCGTTACGCAGTTTGGTTAAGAACAGTTATGTTATCCCAGGAAAAACCCTTATTTTCCTAAAATGTTGGTGGTCGATTATCCATACACGAATGTCTACTATACTTAACACAAAGTTTGTATTCGAAATTCTAAGTTCGCTCTGAGGATTATATATTAACAGACGTACTTTCGAAACTCTGATTTTGACTTAGAGGCAATATTAGACAAAATTCCAAAGCACTGGTAACACTCAAAAAGTACACTAGATGTATGTTCGAAGCTCTCGTGACATCCAAAGGCGTATGTTAGACGTATTTTCGAAGCTCTGGTGATATACAAAGGCGTATATTAGACGTATTTTCGAACCTCTGATGATATCCAAAGGCGTATATTAGACGTATTTTCAAAGCTCTGGTGATATCCAAAGGCATATATTAGACGTATTTTCGAAGCTCTAATGATATCCAAAGGCGTATATTAGATGTATTATTTTAGTAAATACCTTGTTTATGATTAGCATGAGTTCTTCGTAGATTATAAAATATAACATAAATTATAACATTTTATAATGAGTTTCACTATTAGTCTGAAGGCTAACTCTGCAAGTCAAACTATTGGTTAATACGGTTTTCGATGTTAAAAACATACAAAATATGAAACATTCAACTGAAATAATAAATTGGAGTACAAGATTTCCTTGTACTTTTCCTTGTATTCCCCCTGAAAACATTGAAAAACACGGAAAAAGGTGTAGGGGTATGAACTCACCCGTCGAGAAATGTGCCGAATAGGAAGCTAAGTGTCATTTCGGAGCTTGAAAACACGCGAGGTTCCTATGTAATATGAAGAGATACACAATTGTATCTAATTAGACTTTGAACTGCTAATTAAGTAAGATAATACACTCTGAGATGTGAAAACACTTCAAATCAAGTGTTAGGAGGGATCCGGGTGGCATCTAAGGGGGTGTATGGCCTAGGTATGGAGTTTGCTCTTCAAGAGTAAACTCCTGAGGGATTTCTTGGCCCAATGACCATATCCCCATGAGTTTACGGCCGTAAACACATGGGTGGTGTGTTCTTGGATGATCAAGGTCATATAACACTTGGGAAATTAAGCTAGGTTCAATTCTAGGGCATAGGAAGTGATTAAACCATCAAGGGGACCATTTAAAGGAGTTTACGGCTGTGAACTCTCACATTCCCATTCCTTTTGTGCTTTGGTGGTTCTAGGTTAATCACATGTGATTCTAGTTCAATATACAAGCCATGGAAGGAAGTCAGTGCATCATTTGACCACTTTAAAAGAGTTTACGGCCCAGGAACCATTCCTTGGGGGGTTTACGGCTGTAATCTCCTAAGTACATGGTTTTCTTGATGATTAAGGCCCCTAACACAATGGTGGTTGGTTCTAGACATTATTCCAAGGCATAAGAAGTGTTTAAGGGGCATCTTAACACCTTAAATGGTGTTCACGCCCCATGAATGAGGGTTTACGGTCCAAGCGTGTTCTTGGGCCGTAACTCATCTTTACTCCCCAAATGTTATGATTTTGGTGTTCAAGGACCATTCATGTAAGCCCCTAAGTCATAACTAAGCTCTAGAAGTGGTTTGGAAGGGTTTTGGGGCACAAAACTCCATTTATGTGTGTTTACGGTTTAGGGCTGTTCTTGGGCCGTAAACACATGTCTTTGGTCCTTTTGGATAATTTTGACAAGAAGTTGTAAGTTAAACAAGCTAATCTACAAGCTAGGATGGATCAAATGAGATCCTCTCAACTTTATATATGGTTTGAGTTTGAGACCCGGTGGAAATCTACCCGATTCTGACGTTAAACAAAGCTTATGGTCGTACCCGATTTAGTTGTCGTAACCCGACGTGGTCGAAACAAAAAATTTTCCAATTAAAAATTGGGATGTTCTAATGCGTTTCAAATGGGGTTGAACACTCACGAGATCATAATAAAGGTCTCATTTTAATTAACTTAACCCAAAAGTTAACGGGAAAATTGTAATACAATCGGGTTTTATTAACGGAAACGGTTTACAAAAACGGAATAAATTACGGGTTGTCACACACAGTCTCAGCCGGCAGCCAAGCGGGCCAAGCCAGCCGATCCCAGATCAAGGAACCAGAAGGGTCGCACTTGTGGCAAGTGCTGCAAGAGTCATGATGGGGTGTGCAGAGCAGGGTCTTGCTACAAATGTGGCAAGGAGGGGCATATGGCCAAGGATTGCCCCAAGGGGTTTGCAGTCTGTTTCCACTGCAACCAGACCGGACATCGGAAGGCGGAGTGTCCGCAGCTGCAGGGATCAGCACAGGGAGCACCTCAGGGATCTACCCCTACTACTGTCAGAGCTTTTGAGAGGCGGCCGGTGAAGGCCAAGGCACCGAAGGCACGAGGGAGAGCCTTCCAGTTGACCGCGGAGGAGGTCCGCGCAGCGCCCGATGTCGTGCCTGGTATGTATTCTTCCATGTATTTATTTTGATGTTTGAGATATTGTGTTTATATTATGTTATGCGTAGGTACTTTTCTTGTGATTTTTGTACCTGCCTTGGTGTTATTTGACTCGGGTGCGAGTCGGTGTTTTGTATCTTTGGTTTTTAGTCAGCACATCAGTATTAGTCGAGAGGCGTTGAGTCGACCTCTGAGAGTTTCCATAGCCGACGAGAGGGCAGTGTATGCCACAGAGGTGATCCGAGGGTGTGTACTCGAGATTTTCAGCGTTGAGTTTCCGATTGATTTAGTCCCTATTGCGATGGGAGATGTCTGTGTCATCGTGGGCATGGATTGGTAGAGCAAATTTGGAGCGGTTATCGACTGCGAGCGACAGCTGGTGACCATACGAGACCCTAGTGGGGGAGTTCTTACGGTGTACGACGAGGGTACATGTTCTGAGTCAGCATTTTGTTCGGCCGCTAGAGCGAGGTAGAGTCTATAGCAGGGCTGTAGTGGGTTTGTAGCATATGTGATGGATACGAGGGTTGATTCAGAGAGGTCGGGGTCAGTTGATTAGGTTCTGATAGTGTGAGAGTTCCCGGATGTTTTCCCGGAGGAGTTGTCGGACGTGCCTACTGAGAGGCGGGTGGAGTTTCGTATCGATTTGGTTCCGGGGGTAGCACCTACCGCCAAGGCGCCCTATCACCTTGCACCTCCAGAGTTGCAGGAGTTATCCTCACAGCTTCAGGAGCTGCTGGGGGAGGGGTTTATTCGGTCGAGCAGTTCGCCGTTGGGAGCGCATATCCTCTTTGTCAAGAAAAAGGATGGTTCACACTGGATGTGTATTGATTAACGGGAGTTGAACAAGTTGACGGTCAAGAACCGTTACCCGTTGCCGAGGATCGACGATTTGTTTGATCAGTTACAGGGAGCATCTTGGTTCTCCAAGATCGATTTGAGGTCTGGATATCATCAGATGAGGATGACAGATGAGGATACTCAGAAGACAACGTTCAGGACTCGTTACGGGCATTACGAGTTCGTGGTGATGGCTTTCGGGCTCACCAATGCACCGGCGGCATTCATGCATCTCAAGAACAGAGTCTGCAGGCCGATGTTGGATTGTTCGGTGATCGTGTTCATCGATGATATATTGGTGTATTTGAGATCCAGAGAGCAGCATGAAGACCATTTGAGGGAGATCCTCAGAGTTCTGAGATCGGAGAGGCTTTATGCCAAATTCTCCAAGTGTGATTTCTGGTTACGAGAGGTCTAGTTCCTGGGGCACCTCGTTAACCAGAACGGGATATTTGTCGATCCGGCCAAGATTGAGGCAGTGAAGAGTTGGGAGGTGCCGAGATCACCCACCGAGATCAGGAGTTTCTTAGGGCTGGCTGGCTATTATCGGAGATTTATCAGGGATTTCTCCAAGATCGTCGTGCCACTCACCAGGTTGACCCAGAAGGGTGTTGCTTTTTCACGGGGCCCTGAGCAGCAGGCCTCCTTCGAGACACTTCGCCAGAGACTATGCGAAGCCCCGGTGTTATCCCTTCCGGAGGGGATGGAGGACTTTGTGGTGTATTGTGACGCGTCAATATCAGGGCTGGGAGCAGTGCTGATGAAGATAGGGCATGTGATAGCATACACATCGAGGCAGCTGAAGCCTCATAAGGCGAGGTATCCCACTAACGATTTGGAGTTGTGGGCAGTAGTGTTCTCTCTCAAGATCTGGCGTCACTATCTATACGGAGTTCGGTGTACCATATACACGGACCACAAGAGCTTGAAGTATTTGATGGATCAGCCCAACCTGAACATGCGCCAGAGGAGATGGTTGGATGTGGTAAAGGATTACGATTGTGAGATCCTGTACCACCCGGGCAACGCTAATTTTGTAGCTGATGCCCTGAGCCGTAGGGTGGAGAGCGACCCGATACGAGACATTTGTATGAGATTGACAGTGATGACTCCAGTGTTGGACACCATTCGAGGGGCCCAGGCTGAGGCCGCGAGACCGGAGAACCGCAAGAGGGAGCGGGTGATTGGACAGGTTATGGAGTTCGTTACCGATAGCCGGGGGCTTATGACTTTTCAGGGTCGGATTTGGGTACCGTTTGTGGGCAGAGCGCGTACCATTTTGATGGCGGAGACTCACCGATCGAGGTTCTCGATACATCCCGGGGCCACTATGATCTATTTGGACATGAAGAGAGAATATTGGTGGCCCTGTATGAAGAGGGATGTCATGTGGTTAAAGCCGAGCATCAGCGTCCGCATGGCTTGTTGCAGCCACTCGAGGTTCCCTAGTGAAAGTGGGAACAACTATCTATGGATTTTATCACCAAATTGCCAAGGACTGTAAGGGGTGTCACACCCCAAAACCAAGAACGGCGGAAACGTTACTGGGTGGAGGACGTCATGTACAGTATCACAAACAATGTAAAGTAGTAAACAAGCAACAACGTCATCCATTGCATTAAAAGTAAAGTTTTAATACATGTGTGTTCTTTCAATGTAATAAGACACCAAAAATACAATCAAAATAAAAGACTAGTCTTGTCTCTGCTCCGTCTTCTCAAAACTTGGTCATCGTACCTGTCTACTGGTGACCTGAGAATACAAGTTATTTTGAAAGCGAGTATCAGCCTAAAGCTGGTGAATTCATAAGTAATTATGTGTCATTGTCTTGTTTTGGGAAAACTGTTATGAATGCCCTGTAAATCTTTAAATGAAACAGTTGATGTAAGAAATGAAAAATCCTAGAAAATCCCTTATTTCCTACTAGTATTAGATGTAGTCTTCTACCAAGACCCGAATGTTTTGTAAGTAAAATGATAGTTTTTTCTTTCTATTGACTAGTACTAAAAGTACTTAGTCTAACCCCTCGTTTATATGAATGTATCACAAAATAAAGTAAATAGGAAAATGTACTAATGTATGTGTTATCCTTTGGTACTAGGACTAACACGACATCGCGGTTAGCGAGATGTATAACCTAATGAACATCCGAAGATTGTTCAATTGTCCTCTGTAGTAGCAGCAGGGCGGAGGAAGGGTTAGTCCTCTAATCGATTCCCTAATATAAGTATTAACCGTAGGCATCCGAAGATGTTCATCAACCTCTGTAGAGAACAGTACGCTCGAGGACTGGTTAGTCTCGTAACTATATTCTAATATAAGGAATAACCGTAGGCATCCGTAGATGTTCATCAACCACTGGTGCTAATCAGCTGGGATTCGGAATGGTTAGTCTCGTCTAGATATCCCGTTGACTAGGATAGGCAGGACAATTTACACAGAAGGTACTAATAAATCATCCTCGTGAATCGAGATACAAGTATTCATGTAAGTGTATCCAGGTAAATATATCTACGTAAAGTTACTCATGTAATGTATTCATGTAAGGTACTCATGTAAGTGTATCCATGTAAGCGGACTCATGTAAGTGTATTCATGTAATATGTAATGTATAGTATAGACTCATGAACGAACTGACTCTGATGTATTTCCTTATAATAGGAATAATGTTTTGTATCTTCTAACTATCCCTATGATAATTAACTGGAAGGTAATTGGTTGTTCAAGTAGGTTAACAATGGTCTTGTAAACCATCTAAAAGTTTTGAACAATAAGTAACAATGACTTCATGTTGTTTTAATAAACATTTCAAAAGTAATACATTTGATAACAAAGTACTTTAAAGATAGAAAACCATTTCATTCATCACATTTTGTAGTATGTGAAATTTGTTGGATGAAAACACAGTTATAAATACATATGAAAGATTTGATAACATGATGTTTTCTACTTGTATTCCCCCTATTAAAGCATTTAAAATCATTTAAAACATTGATTAAGGGGTATAAACTCACTTGTAGATGGCGGTTTGGATGTACTGAACGGTATCGGACTGTTAGGTGTTAAGTGAGGACTTGTACACACACTATGATCCTAATGAACATATAATCACACATATATGCACCCAATTAGTTTTAAACTACTAATTTTAAATGTTAAGATATCCTAGAACATGATAAACACCTTATATAAGTGTTATAAGCCCTAAGGATTGCATCTAAGTTGTTGTAGAACCCGACTAGTGAATTTAGGGTTACAAAGGATCCCATATTGGAGTTTACTCTCAATAAACTCCACACAAGGAGTGTACGGTCGTAAACTCTTGAGTTTACGACCGTGAACTCCTAGGCTTAATGTTCTTTGGTGTTTTGAGGTTCTAAATGATCCCTAGAAGCATTCCAACTTGGTGGATTAATTCTTGGAAGGATTTAGGGCACTAATACACTCCTTTGAGGAGTTTACGGCCCCAAGACCAATTTCTTTTCAGTTTACTGCCGTAAACTCATATGGAAGGGGTGTTTTTATGCTTTCAAGTCTCAAGCTCATGTAGGATAGGTTCTAGACATTTATCTAAGGCTAATGAAGGCCTTAGGAACACTTTGGTACCCTTCCTTGATGTTCACGGACCAAGAACCATATTAGGGCCGTAATCTCTCTTTGGGAGGGGTTTTTGATGTTTTGAAGTGCTTAAATTAAATAAGAGTAAATCTAGGTAATTGTCCAAGGCTTTAGGAGTGTTAAAAGCACTCTTTGGCCCTTGTGTTTGGAGTTCACGGTCCAAGGACTTCGTGGGCTGTGAACACCTAAGCCTTGGTGTTCTTGTGGTGATTTCTAGTAATATACACACCTATATACAAGCCTAAGGTAGTTACATAACACGGGGAAGGGACTAGGCATCATTTTAGGAGTTTACTCCCCAAGGTGTTCTTGGGCGGTAAACTCCCGAATGTAGTTGTTTTGCTATCAAATTGATGTTATTAAGCACATTACTAGCTATATAAAACAACTAGAGAGAGGTACTCATGATTTGGGATGAAAACCCGAAGATCCGTGAGAGAGAAAATGGCTTTTTTCTAGTTGGAAATGTAAATAATGAATGAATATGGTTTAGATTTCTATATATAGTCCTGGGATTTTTGGCAGAAAATATTTTATTCCCGAAATGATCTCTAATATAATAGAGTTTTGGAATAACAGAGTTGCACAAAACCCTAGTGCATCCACTCTTCTGATATCTCTTTAAGTGTAAACCCTGAAATACTCAAACTTAAACGGAAAAGTCTGAAAATTCACTACGACTGTTCTGACTTCTATTGAAGTGATATTGTTTGTACAGAATAAAATTTCGGGTTGTCACATCATCCCCCCGTTAGAAGGAATTTCGTCCCGAAATTAGAATTTTAGCAAATAAAGTATTTACAGGTAACTAAGGAAAAAGATGGGGATATTTCCATTTCATCTGATCCTCTCGTTCCCAACTGAATTCAGGTCCCCTTTTTGTGTTCTAATGAACCTTCACTATCGGGATACAGCTTTGTTTTGTTTTCTTGACCTCTCGGTCTATGATCTCTACTGGTTCCTCCACGAAGTTGAGGCTCTCGTTGATCTCGATCTCATTGAGTGGAATAACAAGAGTCTCGTCGGACAGACACTTTTTCAAGTTCGATACGTGGAAGGTAGAATGTACGTTACGAAGTTCATCGGGTAGATTGAGTTTGTAAGCTACAGGTACGATTCTTGCAAGAATCTCAAAAGGCCCTATGTACCTAGGATTTAGCTTTCCACGCTTTCCGAAGCGTATCAATCCCTTCCAGGGTGAGACCTTCAATAGAACACGGTCACCCACTTGGAATTCCAATGGTTTCCTTCGCTTATCAGCGTACCTTTTTTGTCATCTAGAGGCTTTCAATCATTCACGAATTTGAACGATCTTCTCTGTCGTTTCCCAAATGATCTCCGGACCCGTGAGAGTGCTTTCGGGAACTCGTCCTTTAGCTAACTGGGTATCACCCACCTCAGCTCAACACAGAGGGGATCTCCACTTTTGGCCATAGAGGGCCTCGAATGGAGCTGCCTTTATACTCGTGTGATAACTGTTATTGTAGGAAAATTCGACAAGGGGTAAATGGGTATCCAAAGCTTTCCCAAAGTCAATCACACAGGCGCGCAACATATCTTCTAAGGTTTGGATATTTCTCTCACTTTGTACGTCGGTCTGTGGATGGTAGGCTGTACTCGTGTCCAGCCTAGTTCCTAGGGAACTTTGTAATGCCTGCCAGAACCTCGAAGTGAATCTACTATCTCTGTCTGAGATGATAGATAAGGGAACACCGTGCAATCTTACAATCTCTTTAATGTATGTTTGTGTAAGTTTCTCCATCTTGTCTATTTCTTTGATTGGCAAGAAGTGTGCAGACTTGGTCAATCTATCGACAATGACCCATACAGAATCAAGTCCACCCGTCGTCTTGGACAACTTGGTTATTAAGTCCATAGTGATCCACTCCCACTTCCATTCTGGTATCTCCGGTTGCTGTAGAAGACCAGAGAGTTTCTGGTATTCGACCTTCACCTTCGAAGCAAGTAAGGCATTTACTTACGAATGTGGCAATATCTGCTTTCATGTTAGGCCACCAGTATAACTTCTTAAGATCTAGATACATCTTATCTGAACCCGGGTGGACGGAATATCGAGTGTTGTAAGCCTCGGTCATGACCAAGTCTCTGAAGCCACCGTGTTTCGGTGTCCAGATTCGATCCATGAGGTATAAGGCTCCTCCACCCTTGACTTCCAAGTTCTTATCCATCCTTCTAAGGGATTCACCTGCCACGTTTTCAGGTTTCAAAGCGTCGAGCTGAGCCTCCTTGATTTGCGTGGACAAGTGTGAATGGATAGTTAGAGTCAAAGATTTAACTCTACGACCAGTATATTCTTTCTGACTCTGGGCGTCGGCTACTACATTGGCTTTTCCCGGATGATAACGAATTTCGCACTCGTAATCACTGAGTAGCTCGACCCATCGTCGTTGTCTCATGTTGAGCTCTTTCTGGTTGAAGATGTGTTGTAGACTCTTGTGGTCTGTAAAGATCGTGCTTTTTGTACCATACAGGTAGTGTCTCCAGATCTTCAGAGCAAACACAACTGCTCCTAGCTCAAGATCATGGGTGGTGTAGTTAACCTCATGTGTCTTCAGCTGTCTCGAGGCATAGGCTATGACTTTACCTCGCTGCATCAGAACATATCCGAGTCCTTGATTGGATGCATCGCAATAGACAATGAAGTCTTCTATCCCTTCGGGGAAGGATAGTATTGGTACGGTGCACAAGGTTCGTTTGAGAGTTTGGAACGCTCTTTCCTATTTCTCTTCCCAGTCAAAGTCCACGCCTTTCTGGGTCAGGGTTGTAAGAGGTTTCGCTATGCGGGAGAAGTTCTGAATGAACCTGCGATAGTAGCCAGCTAGACCTAGAAATTGACGAATTTCTGTAGGTGTCTTTGGTGCTGACCGGTTCTCAATGGCCTTGATTTTGGAAGGGTCCACATGTATTCCCTCTTCACTAACAACATGGCCCAAGAATTCGACTCGTCGGATCCAAAATTCTTACTTGGAGAACTCCGCATAGAGCTTCTCCGCTCATAATGTTTCTAAGACTCTACGGAGGTGTTGGCTATGTTCCTCCTTACTTTGAGAGTAGATAAGTATGTCATTGATGAAAACAATGACGAACTTATCCAAGTAAGGACGACACACCCTATTCATCAGATCCATGAATATTGCGGGCACGTTAGTTAATCTGAACGGCATCACCACAAACTCGTAGTGTCCATAACGAGTTCGGAATGCTGTCTTGGGAGCATACTCTGTAACGCCTGTGTTCCCGGGCTTGCCATTTTTAGCAATGTAATAGTCTAGGTTAACCTTTGTAACCCGTTTTGAAATAATAGAAGTATATTATTTGAGTATTATGTGTTTTGTGCTTAATTGCTTAATTATGTGATTTGATTAATTAAGAATAAAATGATCGTCAAAATTTAAGTGTAAAATAAACTTGATATCTTTGGATAATGTTGTAGTAGTTGAAACGACGTTTCCGAATATATAAAGAACGCTCAAATCTGACTTCGTATGAGGAAGTTATGATTTTCTGAAGTTTCGACTTAGCGGTATGCAGCCCGAAATACTCGCTTTGAGATCGAGCGGTTTTTAGTCGAATCAATCTAAACGAGAATCGAAGATCTCGTTGTTGGTATCGAAGCAATGAAAAGTTAGGCGAGAACGGACGTCAAACGAAGAAGTTATGAATTTATAACGAAGTTTTTCTGTCTCGGCCTATTAAAAATAAATAATAAAAATAAATTAAAATTAGCCGACGGAGTCTAAACGAAAGTCGTAGAGCGTAGTCTCATCTTCGCGTGGATATAAAGAACGTCAAAAACAGAGTTCGTATGAAGAAGATATGAATTTCCAAAGTTTATTAAATAATTTGTATTTAAATTTAATCTTTAATTCGGATGTATATCCGAAGGAGTCACCGATCTGATCCGGCGTACGCCCAGCGTACCGCGAAGCATGACGCACCTCGCACTCGAGTGACTTCGGATGACGAACGCCATGACGATTTCGGACGCGTACGCCCCGCGTACTGCTGTACGCCCAGCGTACTCCGAGGCTCCAGCCTCCTATAAATAGGATGCGAGGGCAGCCGGCTCATTTGCTCTTTTTCTCTCTTCTCTCTCCCGTTTTGCCTCGATTTGCGTGCCAGAAGTACCCCGAAGCCCCGATAATATTCTAGAGCCCCGAAGCAAGTTCCGAGATCCCGAAGATCCCGAGAAGTGCGATTCCCGAGCCAAAGCTCTGTCCGCGAGAAGTTCGATTTTTGTAGAGATCTTCCAGATCTGCTGAGGATTACTACTTCTGTAAGCCGTAGTGTTGTCCGATCATCTTCTGATCAAGTGAGTGTATACTACCTTTCATAAACACGATAATAATACAAGTATGGTTTGAGTGTATTAAGTATATTGTTGTTTATATGTGTGAATGTGTATTCACTTTCTTGTATCTTATAGATCGGATTATTTCTCTATGAAATACGTGTTATGTGTATGTGCCTCATTTGTTATGTGGAGTATGTATTGATTAAAGTATGCTATACAGTTTTTTTTACTATGTATAAAACTGTATATTTTTATCTACTAATATGTTAGGTAGAACATGGGTAGATAGTTGGTGTGTAATAAACAGATGAGAGGCCTCGTTGTTGTTTGATTTAGTCATCTAGCGGAGTTTAGATGACAACCACAGACTTTTCTAGACAGTCATGTGGAACATTAGCAGGCTCGCCACCTGTAGGTATTAATGAACCTGGGTGTTCATTCGCTGTACTCCATCCCCCTCATGGTTGCCTTATTTGACTTATATTGTTGAGGAACCCTCGAAGCATGTGTTCTCGTCCCGATGAAATATTCTTAGACTAGGTCCCTTGTGTTAGTTATTTTAGGGACATAAAGTGAGAATAACGGGAATGGGTAATTGGGTTATTGTTGGTTGGTGGAAATTAAATATAATTATTTATTGTGGGTTGAAAACCCTATATGCTCACCAGGCTCCCAAGCCTGACCCACTCAGTTTTATTTGTATTACAGGAAGTGGCGCAAGGGCATAAGATGGATGAACCATCAAGTTGTTTTGTTTACTAGTCTGTATATGTAAATATTTGTTGAATGACTTGTAATGTTATCGTTTATGCTTATTGGTCTGTATCGGAACATGACACCCCAAGTTTTGATTATATAATGAAAATACATTTATTTTATGAAATGCTTTGGTAAACATTGTTTTATCATGTTTTGTTTTTGGGAACAAATTCCGCAACTCTTTCAAATCAAAAGGTTTTACTCTGAAATTATTTTAAAAGCATAAATGAAAATCGGTCTTTTCTGGCCGAGATTTTGGGGATGTCACATACTCCTCTAGCACTCGCAGTTGGTGATATCCGGATCGTAGATCTATCTTCGAGAAGTAGTTGGCTCCATGAAGTTGATCAAATAAATCGTCAATGCGGGGCAAAGGATAACGATTTTTAATGGTGAGCTTGTTGAGTTCTCTATAGTCGATGCACATGCGAAACGATCCATCTTTCTTCTTGACTAACAAGACCGGTGCTCCCCAAGGTGAGAAGCTTGGTCTAATGAATCCCTTCTTGAGAAGTTCGTTAAGTTGACTGGAAAGTTCCTGCATCTCGGCCGGTGCCAGACGATAAGGAGATTTGGCTACGGGGGTAGCTCCTGGCACTAAGTCGATTCTGAACTCGACTTGGTGCTGGGGTGGTAAACCGGGAAGTTCTTCTGGGAAGATGTCAGGAAAGTCGCGTACCTCTGGGATGTGTTGAATGTCTTTTATTTCTTGACTCGTATCTACGACCTGTGCGAGAATGCATGATATTCCTTTCGCAAGCACTTCTGGGCTTGAATGCACGAAATGATGCGAAGGCTCATACTAGGTTTGTCGCCATAGATAACTAAAGTTTCGTTGTTAGGAAGGTTAAGAAAAATTGCTTTTTCAAAGCACATGATGTCGGTGCGAAGAAGACTCAACCAATCCATGCCGATGATAACGTCGAAACATTTAATTGGGACCGGCATGAGGTCTATCTTGAAAGTATGGCCATCTAAAGTTAAAGTACAACCTACGTATATGCAGTTAGTACTCTCCATTTTCCCGTTAGCCATTTCTACCATGGATGAATTATCTAATGCACAGGGTTTCTGTTTAAGCAGGTGTGCAAATTTGTGACTTATGAAACTTTTCTCTGCTCCACTGTCGAAAAGTATGCAAGCATATGAGTTATTGAGGAGAAACGTACCAGTAACTATCGTAGGATCAGCTACCGCTTCCTCGTGGCCTAGGGCCATAACTCTTCCTACTCCTCCAGCCATCCCTGCTTTAGGGCAGTTCCTCTAGTGGTGGCCCACTTCGCCACAACCATAGCAAGCTTGGCCCATACCGGCGTTAGGAACCTAGGCGGCCTGAGCTGTTGGAGTCTTGCAGTAATGGACTGTATTCCCCCTTCCTGTTGCAGTTAGTGCACTGCATCTCCCTGCAAGGTCCGTGGTGGTGGAAACTGCACTTGGTGCACTTCGGGAGAGTTCCAGCATAAGTTTTTGCTGGTAAGGGGTTCGCAGGGACAACAGGAGTTACCGTGGAAGCATTGATTGCCACTAGTTGTTTCCTCTTGGAGGATTCCTGCGAAGCCCCCCTTTTCCTCTTGTTCCACCCCTTCTTGTTGTCGTTGACCTTTTGTGGTACGGGTGCAGGGATTGTTGGGTTCTGAGGTTTCCTGTGATCTATGAGAGACTGTGCCAACTCCTTGGCACTATCAAAAGTGACAAGATTGGAAGCTAACACACTCAACTGGATCTGGGGCGGCAGTCCCCAGATATATCTCTCTATCTTCTTGCTCTCAGGAGCAACCATATCAGGGCATAGGATTTCCAGATCACAGAACCTATTGGTGTAGGTTGATATGTCAGATCCAACCATTTGTTCCTGCTCGAGTTTTTGTATTTCACCTCGAGGACAGTACTCCCTCATCAGCATGTCCTTCAAGTGTTACCAGCTGATGGAATACGCCACTACCAAAGTCAGAAACTTAACATGGTCGTTCCACCATGTTAGTGCTCTGTCAGAGAAGGTACAAGCTGCAAACTTGACCTTGTTGCCCTCCTGGCAAGCACAGATTTCAAAGAAAGATTCCATCTTTTCAATCCACTTCCTTAACACCATAACCCCACCAGTACCATTGAACTTGCGGGGCTTGGCGTTCGTGAAGTCCTTGTAGGTGTATTCCCGGAGATGCCCATGGCCTTCACCGTGGTTCGAGGGAGGTGCACCTGTTCTCGATCCACTAGGGACAGGAGCGTTGATGGCTGACACAGCAGCTGCCACCGCTGCTGTGAAGGCTGCCTGGAACATAGTGGCATCGAAAGGAGAAGGTGGTTGAGGAGGTTGAGGTGGTGGTGGAGGCGGTGGTATCGGTGTTTCGTTGTTTGGGTTACGTCTGGGATTTCTGCGTGGCGGTATCTTTAACTATACGTTTAAAAGATGACGACATGGATAAGTATAACTGAATAATGAATAATGAATGTGTCTCATGGACTAACTCTCCATAGTCCAACAACAAAATGAATAGCAGCTAAATGAAGATGATAGCATTTGGATAATAATTTCCATATGATTAGATATCTGTCAATATTACTGGGATTACAGATGTAACAAGTTCGGGAAATGGCCTAGAAGTAGGTCTTACATCAACCAAGATAAGAAAGTTCTGACAAAACTATGACTAGATCAAGACCTAAGAGGTCTAAGATTTACAAAGATAGGAAATTAGACTAAAGTTTTTACATAAACTAGGTTATATCCAAAAGTTGAGTCGTCAAGATTCTATTGGCGATGAGAACTGCTAGCATGAGTTCTTGATCCCGACAGTAGACGTTCCATGTCCCTTATACGCCTGTCAGCTCTCACTTGCTGAGCCTGAAGCTCCCTAACTTCAGCTTGAGTTTCGGCAAGTTCCCTCTGTAGAGCTGCATTGCGGACCAGAGTCCTTTCATGAGCAAACTCTAGTTGGCGAATGCGGACAGTGTTAACGCCAGAGTTGGCTTCAATTTCCACGACTCGGTCGATAGTTGCTTGACCCAGTATCGTGTTTCTGGAAATTCTACGAACCATGATGGGTAGGACCCTGTCAGCAAAACCTCCCTCAGTGGGGTTGTAGAAGCTTCTATCTCCGTTGTAGGGAACGGGTTGACCCTATTCCTAACTCCATCTAGTCAAGTTAGTGGCCCCAGAGGTGTGGGTCCTTGAAATGCGGGACGGGGGTTCAGGTTTGGGTCTTGAGCAGCTGGGGGTAGGTTGTTGACTTCAGGCTCCGAGTCAGAACTATCGGAAAAACCCTCAGCATGGTGATCATCCAAAGGGATTGGGTGATCATTTTCTGGTTCTTCCTCTAGCCATCCAGCGTTGCCTTGGTTCGGGAAGTACGGATCGCCGTGATGAAATCCAGCCATTAAAATCTACGCGAGAAAAGGGATATAAGAAATAGCTAAATAGACGAGCTGACTAAGATAATTACTGTAAGACTAAATACCCCTATGGTATTACTTTATGGTTGTGTTGGTAAGCTTTTAGACTTGTTGCCACATCACAACCATTCTTGGGCATATGCTAATCACTCCTAGGACCAGCATAGTTGATCAGGCTATGCCATTCCCAAGACTAACCATATGTCCCCAGGCTTACTTGTGATATTCAACAATCGTAATACTTTTGTTCTTGTCATTGTGACACTAATTTTAGTATGAATGCAGGAACATATACTTACTTAAATATTTTACTATTTAAAAGTATAACTCCTAGACAAAGTGTTTTAATCCCAATGTATTTATAGTTAGTATATCTTTTATGGGTTGATATACTATATTCACTATACAAAATGCTCTGATACCAATCTGTCACACCCTAAACCCTAGAACGGCAGAAACGTTCTGGGGTGGAGGACGTCATGTACAGTATCACAAACAATGTAAAGTACTAACAAGCAACAACATCATCCATTGCATTAAAAGTAAAGTTTTAATACATGTGTGTTCTTTTAATGTAATAAGACACCAAAAATACAATCAAAATAAAAGACGAGTCTTGTATGTGCTCTGTCTTCTCAAAACCTGGCCATCGTACCTGTCTACTGGTGACCTGAGAATACAAGTTATTTTGAAAGCGAGTATCAACCTAAAGCTGGTGAATTCATAAGTAATTAAGTGTCATTGTCTTGTTTTGGGAAAACTATTATGAATGCCCTGTAAATCTTTAAAGGGATAATGACATGTAAAGTTTATAATCATTTTTCGATTATAAAAAAGAGGAGATATTTAGATATGAAAATTCGAAACTTGAATTTTTCATATTATGCTAACTTGAAGACCGAAGTGACCTCAGAGTATTTGAAGTTTATGAAATGATTCGACTGGAGATTCGAAAGTGATTTCGGTTCATGATAGGTTTGGACTTATTGGAGATTTTTGGAGTGTGCATAAATGCTCAAATTTTGGGTAATTTTTTGGAGAATGAGAAATCCCTAATTACCTTTTGATGCTCGGTTTGTATGGTTTCACATTCTATAACCCAGATTGAAAAGTCATGGAAGAATTGAAGATTTGATGTTCATCTCTACATGTGTCACGTTTGAGGCTCGATTCGTGAGGTTGCTCGAGTTTGGAAGATTTGAAGCGGGTCATCCATTCCTAACTTTGAGGGGGAGAATGTTGGGTACAAAGTTATCCATGTATGACTTTGTAAATTGTTTGACTTTTGTACACTCACTTGCATGTGGTAAAGTAGCCTTGTGACATGATATATATATATATATATATATATATATATATATATATATATATATATATATATATATAGAGAGAGAGAGAGAGATGTAAAGACCTATATATAAGGTGGGTTCATACCACATGTAGAGGTATGCTTGAGAGATGTAACATCGAGAGTGTTAGTGTGTTAATTATGTATATTTAGATCTAGATCCTTTTTTGTAAACACCTTTCATAATCAAATGCATCTATTAAACACCCAAATCACCGTGTTCTTTGTGTGTTCTTTAATTCCACATGTCAAACCAATGGTCATAATTCACATGAGTGAGAATGATTAGTTGTTTTGTAAAACCAAAATCGGATTGAAAATTTTGATTTTTTATTTTGGAAAATACAAAACCATTGTTTTTTTTCGGTTTCATTTTTTCGTAGATTTCTTCATCAACAAATGTTGCTAGAATTTTACAAAAATAAATAATTTGCTAAAACATAATACAAGAGGAAGTTTGTTCACATTTAGTCATTGAACTTTTTTAGAGGGAAACAAACTTTCGATTTTGTTCATATTTAGTCACTAAACTTTTTTTCGTTATCTATTTGCCACTGAACTATTGAAACTGTACACATTTTACCCTTATGACCGACAACAACCGGTCATAAGGGTAAAATATGTACACTTTCAATAGTTCAGTGGCAAATAGATAACGAAAAAAAGTTTAGTGACTAAATATGAACAAAGTCAAAAGTTCGTTACCCTTACAAGTTATTATCCCATCTTTAAATGAAACAGTTGATGTAAGAAATGAAAAATCCTAGAAAATCCCTTATTTCCTACTAGTATTAGATGTAGTCTTCTACCAAGACCCGAATGTTTTGTAAGTAAAATGATAGTTTTTCATTTCTATTGACTAGTACTAAAAGTACTTAGTCTAACCCCTCGTTTATGTGAATGTATCACAAAATAAAGTAAATAGGAAAATGTACTAATGTATGTGTTATCCTTTGGTACTAGGACTAACACGACATCGCGGTTAGCGAAATGTATAACCTAATGTACATCCGAAGATTGTTCAATTGTCCTCTGTAGCAGCAGCAGGGCGGAGGAAGGGTTAGTCCCGTAATCGATTCCCTAATATAAGTATTAACCATAGGCATCCAAAGATGTTCATCAACCTCTGTAGCAAATAGTAGGCTCGAGGAATAGTTAGTCGCGTAACTGTATTCTAATATAAGTAATAAACGTAGGCATCCGTAGATATTCATCAACCATTGGTGCTCATCAGCTGGGATTCGGAATGGAGTCTCGTCTAGATATGCTGTTGACTGGGATAGGCAGGACAATTTACACAGAAGGTACTAATAAATCATCCTCGTGAATCGAGATACAAGTATTCATGTAAGTGTATATAGGTAAATGTATCTACGTAAAGTTACACATGTAATGTATTCATGTAAGGTATTCATGTAAGTGTACTCATGTAAGTGTATTCATGTAATATGTAATGTATAGTATAGATTCATGAATGAACTGATTCTGATGTAATTCCTTGTAATAGGAATAATGTTTTGTATCTTCTAACTATCCCTATGATAATTAACTGGAAGGTAATTTGTTGTTCAAGTAGGTTAACAATGGTCTTGTAAAACATCTAAGAGTTTTGAACAATAAGTAACAATGACTTGATGTCATTTTAATAAACAATTCAAAAGTAATACATTTGATAACAAAGTATTTTTAAGATAGAAAACCATTTCATGCATCACATTTTGTAGTATGTAAAATCTGCTGGATGAAAACACAGTTATAAATACATATGAAAGATTTGATAACATGTTGATTTCTACTTGTATTCCCACCCTATTAAAGCATTTAAAATCATTTAAAACATTGATTAAGGAGTATGAACTCACCTGTAGATTGTGGTTTGGATGTACTGAACGGTATCAGACTGTTAGGTGTCAAGTGAGGACTTGTACACACACTATGATCCTAATGAACATATAATCACACATATATGCACCAAATTAGTTTTAAACTACTAATTGTAAATGTTAAGACATCCTAGAACATGATAAACACTTTATCTAAGTGTTATAAGCCAAAAGGATTACATCTAAGTTGTTGTAGGACCCGACTAGTGAATTTAGGGTTCCAAAGGATCCCATATTTGAGTTTACTCTCAATAAACTCCACACAAGGAGTTTACGGTCATAACCTCTTGTGTTTACAGCCTTGAACTCCTAGGCTTAATGTTCTTTGGCGTTTTGAGGTTCTAAATGATCCCTAGAAGCATTCCAACTTGGTGGATTAATTCTTGGAAGGGTTTAGGGCACTAATACACTCCTTTGAGGAGTTTACGGCCCCAAGGACAATTGCTTTTGATTTTACTGCCGTAAACTCATATGGAAGGGGTGTTTTTATGCCTTCAAGTCTCAAGCTCATGTAGGATAGGTTATAGACATTTATCTAAGGCTAATGAAGGCCTTAGGCACACTTTGGTACCCTTCCTTGATTTTCACGGACCAAGAACCATATTAGGGCCATAATCTCTCTTTGGGAGGGGTTTTTGATGTTTTGAAGTGCTTAAATTAACTAAGAGTAAATCTAGGTAATTGTCCAAGGCTTTAGGAGTGTTAAAAGCACTCTTTGGCCCTTGTGTTTGGAGTTCACGGTCCAAGAACTTCTTGGGTCGTGAACACCTAAACCTTGGTGTTCTTGGGGTGATTTCTAGTAATATACACACCTATATACAAGCCTAAGGTAGTTACATAACACGGGGAAGGGACTAGGCATCGTTTTAGGAGTTTACTCCCCAAGGAGTTCTTGGGTGGTAAACTCCCGAATCTAGTTGTTTTGCTATCAAATTGATGTTATTAAGCACATTATTAGCTATATAAAACAACTAGAGAGAGGTACTCATGATTTGGGATGAAAACCCGAAGATCCATGAGAGAGAAAATGGCTTTTCTCTAGTTGGAAATGTCAATAATGAATGAATATGGTTCAGATATCCATATATAGTCCTGGGATTTTTGGTAGAAAATATTTTATTCCCGAAATGATCTCTAATATAATAGAGTTTTGGAATAACAGAGTTGCACAAAACCCTAGTGCATTCACTCTCCTGATATATCCTTAAGTGTAAACCCTGAAATACTCAAACTTAAACGGAAAAGTCTGAAAATTCACTACGACTGTTCTGACTTCTATTGAAGTGATATTGTTTGTACAGAATAAAATTTCGGGTTGTCACAAGGGGTGTCGATGCAACTTGGGTGATTGTTAAACGGTTGACGAAGAGTGCTCATTTCCTTGCAATCAGTGAAAGCTCTTCTGCGGAGAGGCTGGCAGAGTTGTATGTGAGAGAGGTGGTATCGCGTCATGGAGTACCGATCTCGATGGTATCAGATTGAGATGTATATTTCAATTCCATATTCTGGAAGAAATTCCATGAGGAGTTGGGCACGAGGTTGCATTTTAGTACCGCCTACCACCCACAGACTAACGGGCAGAGCGAGCGGACGATTCAGATGCTCGAGGACATGCTTCAGGCATGTGTATTGGATTTCGGAGGGATTTGGGACACATATTTACCCTTGGCTGAGTTTTCCTATAACAACAGCCATCATTCGAGCATTGGTATGCCACCCTTTGAGCTGTTATATGGGAGGAGGTGTCGGACTCCCATCTGCTGGGAAGAAGTAAGGCAGCGGGTGATGTGTAGTACAGAGATAGTACATCAGACAACTGAGCAGATACAACAGGTCAGGCAGAGGTTGCTGACAGCTCAGAGTCGCCAGAAGAGTTACGCGGATAGGCGACGGTCGGAGCTCGAGTTTCAGGTTAGTGACTTTGTACTCCTGAAGGTATCTCCTTAGAAAGGAGTGATTCGATTCAGGAAGAGGGACAAGCTTGGGCCTTGATATATTGGTCCATTCAGAGTGGTTGCAAGAGTAGGAGGGTAGAGCTACCTGCGAAGTTTGGTCAGATTCATGACACCTTTCACGTATCGCAGTTGAGGAAGTGTGTAGCCGATAAGTCGGCGGTGGTACCATTAGAGGATATTCAGGTGGATGCGAGCCTAAACTATGTTGAGAGACCGGTTGCGATCATGGATCGGAAGATCAAGGTTTTGATGAACAAGGAAGTGCCCCTGGTACAGGTCTAGTGGCAACATCGTAGAGGGTCCGAGCTGACTTGGGAGCTGGAGCGAGAGATGCGTGAGCAGCATCTAGAGTTGTTTGTGGAGCGAGACTTCGAGGGTGAATTCTGATTCTGGTGGGGGAAAATTGTAACATCCGGATTCCCAGGTATATTATATTATTCATTCATTTTGAGTTTTGGGGAGGAACTCGGCGAGTTGATGCTTAGACTCGCCGAGTAGGATCGCGGGTTCTTATCCGGATTGGTGACCAGACTCGACGAGTCTACTCGTGGACTCAGCGAGTCCACACTATTTAGTGAAACCCTAATTTCCTGGGTTTGCGACCTATTTAAAGGCTCTTATAGCCTTCAGTTACGACTACCATACCCCTGAGAGAAACCCTAGGAGAGCTAGAGCGTTTGTGAGGAAGGAGAGGCCATTTTTGATCCTTGTGTTGTTGTTCTTGCAAGAAGAAGGTGACCAAGGCAAGAGGGAGCTGAAGAGGGTGCTATTCTGAAGATTTCAGAGCCAAGGACTTCATATTTGAGGTATAGAATCGAACCTTCTTCAGTTTTGGTGTCAACCTTTGGAGTTAGGGTTTTCTAGACCCTTTAGATGCTTGATTTGTTGAGCATTTGGTCCCTTCTCGTATTAAGGCGTTGGATCTGGATCCAAAGAGGTCCAGATACCTTAACCCCTTGGATCTTTATGATTGATATTGGGAGACATGAGCTTAGTGTAACGTCATGATTTTCACCATAATTTTTTTTCTTTTTAAAACATTTATTTAACAGAATACGTTAGCGGAAGACTTAGTTTCTTTATAATTCAAAACATTTTCAAAACCACGCGTTACCATTTTCATAAACAATCATTCAACCATTTAATTAATGCAAAAAGGAGTTCAAAGGAAAATAAAAACCAAACGTGTTCAGGTGGCATCTTTATTAAAACTAACTACCCAAAAGGAACCCAACCTTACCAAGCCATGCTCCTAAGCTACCTGTACCAATCAAATGGCATTCAACAAAGAAACAAGTTTCAGTAACCGCCTTGTTAGGCAACAAGTTGTACACAACCAAAAAGAAAAACACACCATTCCCGTAAGGGTCATTCATGCAAATCATGATAATAACATAGTAAAAAAACAAATAACATGATATCATAATTTAATTCAATCATATAGTTTTCAACTTAACTCAACTGATTATCACATATAATTTAATTCACCGTTTATTATATGTAATATTTGATTCAACCGATTAACTATCTTGGGGGTTCCTTAGGGAGAGACTACCCAACAACTTAACCCTGTTCACTACTAGTGTGCTCAGCCAGTTTAGTGCTCTATGTGGCTCATGACTTCCACCCGAATACACCAACCCCAAGACTTCCACTTTCGCTACTCCGACTTGCAAAGTACAAGTACTTTACGGTGTCGTTCAGGATCGATACAAATGGTGCCAATTCCAACGATACACCTCCCGATTCCCACGATGTTTGATCTGGCCACACCATAAAGCCAACACCACTCCAGTTCCTGTAACTAATCACCGTTATGGCTTAAGATCTTTCAACCCATTAGTCTTGCAAGGTTCTACCCATGTCACCGTTATACCCCGCAAAAGCATGCATAAACCATAATAATCATGTTACTCTTACAACTTAAACGAGTAATTATCATGTAATGAAGTTCATTAAGATGTCACCATACATTAGCATATAACTTCCAATTCATGTAACATCATATCCGCATGCAACTTACAACGTTCACATAACATGAATATCACCATAGCAACTGATACCAAGGAATAACCACACACAAGATGCAAACAACATATTTTCAATAATTATCACAAGCATTTATAAAAATATAGCATGAATCCTAATTTGCATCAACAATCTACATACGAGATGTGGTTTCCGGTTATGCACTAAAGTCAACAGAAATTGTCGACTCACCTTATGTTTGAAGCGAGTTCTTTTTAATTCAAGCCTTGAACCTTCTTGAAGTTGTCAAGTTTTCACCTAATAATCACACATGCCAAGCAATCATCAAAATGGGGTCCAAGTTTCATTAACACCTTTAATTTCTTAATGGGTTACATATATTTTTTTAAGTTTCACAGCTTGACCACTGTTCAGTGTTTTGGTCATAAAACAGAATCTGTAACTCCGATTGGACTAAATCCGGACTTTTCGAAAACTAGACTCGATTTCCTAGAGCTTCATGAGAGAGGAGCATCTTCCAATTCTTCCCATATTAGCAGCTATATCTCTCGCAAGATGGGGAAAAGTTGCTGTGCAGAATTCTAACACTCACCAAAAATCACTATATGATTCAAGACTTTAGGTAAATGATTAAAAATGCTCAGTTTTACACACAAGATGATTGAATGGTAGTATTAAGACATCAATTATGTACTTTTATGAGAATATCAAACATATGACACAAAAACATTGAGAGTAGAATGCCTAAACATATAGACGAACGTTTAGAACAAAGTTCAAGATTTTGACCCGTAACAGCCACCTGTTCAAAGCCATTTTAACACCACCAAGGACTGCAAATTATACAATATTTTTGTATATTCCAGTAGTTTGTACTTTTATCTTTTCATAAAGTACTTTTAAAAGTCCAAACGATTTTTCTACAATTTTATATGATTTTTACAAAACAGTCTATCTGTACAGCTAATTTCCGACCAGTCAGTGAAAAAGGCGATTTTCACCTAAGTTGGAGGCAACAACAGGTATTGGAAAAATTCATGGACAAACTAGACTCAAAATGAAAACTTTGAGAGTTTACGGATCACTGATACGACTTCTGATGATTTTTCTACATTTTTTCCAAAACAGGGGCAGAATGATAAATTTTTCAGAATTTTCGAGCTTTGAATTTCAAGGACATTTTGACCACTTAACCCATTAAGTCACCACCCAAATCGACCACATGGCTGAAAAACAGGTTTAAAACAGTAGCAATATAACATGAGAGTAAAAAGATGGTTTCACCCTCCAACCATGGTCCAAAGTACATTGTCTTTAATGGAAAGACAACATATGATATTAAAAAGAGAACCAACTTGGGTTTGAATTTCTCCCACTAACTCACATATTTGAATATACTGGAAAACTATTTTGAGGATCTTATGAAGAGTTGGGAACATATTCTTAAACATAAAATCATTACACAAGAAATCACAAGAATTGAAGATAAACGATGTGAGTAATGACACCAAAAGAGAGCATTTGACTTAACCAATCCAACCAACTCCCAATCACCCACACCAACATGTAAAAGGGAATTTATAGGACTTTGACAGGAAAATAATCAATAAAATACCTTACAAAATCTGGACTTTGTCCATTCAAGCAATCATAAGGAGGAAGTAAAAGAAGTCATGATTATTGATACAAATTGGAAAGCAATTTGAAGATAATTATATAAAGAATCAAGAATCAAGGAGTTACCAATATAAGAGGTCGATTCCAGCACCAGATTAGAGACGCAATTTTGAACTCAACACCGAATCAAAAAACGAAAACAGCCAACCGGCTCAAGTCGCGCCAGCCTTACACCCTCTCGATCGTTCCTGCTGCCCCGCTCCTAATCACGCTCGATTTTTTTTTTCTTCCTTGCTGATCGACAACACACACATGAGGGAAACTAGGAGTCGATCGCAACCTTGTAAACCCTCTCGCGCTCGTCTCTCCCTTGTCCTTCTCTATTGCCGATAGTCGCACTTCATACCCCAAGCAATTGGATTCGGGGTTTTTTTTTTTTTTTTTTTTTTATCGATCACTGCCACCCAAGAAGAACACGAGGGAGGGTGTTAACAACTTCCGTCGATGGCCACAAGAAAAACGTGCGACTCCTTCAATTCTCGTCGAATGGCATGCTCATTGGTAGTTATAAATGATTTTTCACAACAACCCCCCATATTTCCTTGATTAAATCGCAAGCAGCCCCAACCCTAATAACTTGACAATCTAACTTTCTTTTATTGACACTTCGGTCCCTCAACATCATTTACACCATCAAATAAATTGTATTTACCCAAAAGACCAGTTAATTAAGTTATATACATTTTAAATATATTTGATCATTCTTTTAGGTATTAAATAATACTAGTTTTAGTTAATTTATTCCATTTTAACCTCATAAAGCTAAAATATTTTGCATAAATAGTTCTTCGAGTAACGAAAAAACTAGCGTCATTTACGGTAGGATTTTCGGGTCGTTACACTTAGGGTGTCATATTTTAGGTTATTTCTTTAAATAGAGTCTTTTGGTCATTGCATGGGCATCAAGTTCTGAACTTTATGTGATTATCATGCTTGGGAAGGTCAGATCTAGGGATTAGAGGAACAGATCTGACCTCAGGAGGTCTTTTGAGTTCGAGCATGGCATGAACTCGCCGAGTCCAGGAACAGACTCGACGAGTAGGAGTGGGTTTCCCCGAGGATCACATAGTTGATGACTCACTGAGTTGGGGAAATGACTCGGTGAGTCAGAGGGGATTTAGAGGACTTGAGTTCATTATTGAACTCGCCGAGTCAAGAGTCGGACTCGACGAGTTGGGACGGTTTGTCCCGCGATTCACGATCAGTGATGATTTGAAGAGTGGAGGGTTGACTCAGTGAGTCAAGTAAGTGCCAAGATTATGAAGGACACGCATAGACTCGCCGAGTTATATTTGTGCACTCGACGAGTCTGGTCAAAGTTTGACCGTTGACTTTTAGGGTTTGGTGAACAATTGGACTAGTGGACTGTTTGAAGGGTAAAATGGTCTTTTAGACTTCTTAGAGGACATGTGAAAGTCCAGTCTAGCCTGGAGAGCTGTTATTGATTGAGATGATTGTTTATGTGTTTAGGCAGAGGCTAGATCAGTGTATACGCGAGCGAGGTATTATCCGAGACATTTGAGGTGAGTCTTCTCACTATACTTTACCTAGAGTGGTAATTAGAGTTATGTGACAGAGTATTTTGTATGCTTTTGCATGATTTAATTTCTATGTGATTTATGTTATGCATGTTCAGAGTTCACAGAGTTAGGACCGGAAGGTCCACAGAGTTAGGGCCAGAGGGCCCACAGAATTATGGGACCAGAGGGTCCCACTGAGACACATTGACCAGAGGGTCAAACAGAGTTGTAGCCTCAAGTGGCTAATATGTGTTGCGTGTGGTATTTTGGGGAACTTACTAAGCATTTATGCTTACAGTGTTTTGTGTGATGTGTTTCAGGTACTAGTGACGATCGTGGGAAGGCACCTGCATGATTCGTACACACACGCGGAGTTTTATATGTATTTGATCTTGGGATATGTTTGACATGTTTTGATATGTGATACATAGAGATTTTATAAAAATTATGAATAGGAATGTGTTTTAAAAATGTGAAAAATTGTTTAGATTTTTACGGTGTTACAGCAAACTCTCGCACCGAAATCTTGGACACGCTCCATCGAGAACCCTCACACCATGCTCCACCGAGAACCTGGTAACCGCAAACACGTTTTCGGTCGACAACACTCTGGAAACACTAGCTCCTGACCGAAATTAGCCGTCGGGGTCTCGCTGGTTACGGCCAAAATCACGTTTTTTTCACCTTTTTGACGCAAAATTCGATCTAAAACTCAAAATTATAAAGAACAAGATGAATAAACACCTAATATTTCTTCCAAAGCGAATCAAAAACGCCACAACCTTCAAGAAAAAAAATCAAAAAACGTTTAATATCTTCCCAAATTGATTGATACAATCCAAGCTCTAATAACACTTGTAAGTCCCTAAATCGCTTTGATGTATCAATCAGATCCACTTGATGGTGCGGAATCCTAATCAAGTGGATGATGCAAGATGAAATAGAGAAGAAGAAGAACAACAAAAAGTTGAATCTTCAATACACACAATGATATTCAATGATGATCCGGTACACAAGATTTATACACACATGTTCTCTACTTTCTCTCTCTAGAGCACACTAATATGACAATGGCAGATCCTCGAACGTTTTCTCCCCTCTTGGACTCTTTTTGCACCCCTAAAGATACTATTTATAACTATGGACAAAACCCAAGCCCAAAACCCAAAGTCCTGACCGAAATCACATGTGATTTCGGTCCAAAGTACAATAAAACCCAAAACTGTGTTCAGCACTATGACCGAAAACTACAAATGCCTAGAAAAGGAAAGTATAAACCATAAATTTAGGCCCAACATTATCCCCTGAAGAAATTCAAGAGCTCTCCAGCCAATTGATCGAATTACTAGATAGAGGGTTCATAAGACCGATCTTCTCTCCTTAGGGAGCTCCGGTTTTGTTTGTCAAAAAGAATGATGGTTCCTTTCGCATGTGTATCGATTACCATGAACTCAACAAGCTCACCGTCAAAAACCGATACCCTCTTACTTAGATCGATGATCTATTTGACCAGCTACAAGGAGCCAGTTACTTTTCAAAAATAGATTTGAGGTTTGGACACCATCAACTGCGATTTCGAGAAGAAGATGTCCCCAAAACCGCCTTCAAAACTCGTTACGAGCATTATGAACTCGTGGTAATGCCTTTCGGTCTAACGAATGAGCCTGCAACATTTATGGACCTGATGAATCGATTCTGCCAACCTTTCCTTTACAACTTCGTGATAGTCTTTATCGACGATGTACTGGTTTATTCTCGGAGCAAAGAAGAGCACAACCAACATCTACGGAAGGTTCTGGAAATACTCAGAGCGAAGAAGTTGTACGAGAGATTTTCCAAGTACGACTTCTTGATCTGAAAAGTGGACTTTCTGGGACACGTAGTCAGTGAAGAGGGGAAACATGTGGACCGTTCCAAGATCAAAGCGATTGAGGGCTGGGCAACTCCAAGAACCCCGACGGAGATCAGGCAATATTTGGGCCTTGCTGGTTATTACAGGATGTTCATTCAGAATTTCTCCAAGATCGCCAAGCCATTCACTGCTCTAACACAGAAGGGTGTACCCTTAACCTAGGAAACGAAACAAGAGACTGCCTTCCAAACTCTAAAACAAGCCCTCTTCGGTGCTCCGGTGTTGTCTCTTCCAGAGGGAACGGAAAATTTTGTGGTATATTGCGACACTTCAAATCAAGGGTTAGGTTGTATGCTTATGTAGCGCGGGAAAGTTATAGCTTATGCATCCAGATAACTGAAGACCCACGAAGTAAACTATACCACTCATTATCTTGATTTGGGAGTTGTGGTCTTCGCTCTAACGATTTGGAGGTACTACCTCTACGGGACGAAGTGCACCATTTTCATAGACCAAAAAAGCCTCCAGCATATCCTGAACCAGAAGGAACTAAACATGTGGCAGCGGCGATGGTTTGAGCTAACGAATGACTATGAATGTGAGATCAGGTACCATCCAAGCAAGGCCACTGTGGTGGCCGATGCTCTAAACAGAAAAGAATACTCGGGTCACCGGGTAAGAACACTAACGATGACCATCCATTCCCACTTGGCTTAACAAATCAAGGAGGCTCAGCTGGAAACCTTGAAACCAAGAAACGTCGCAAATGAATCTTTGTGTAGGATGGACACGAACCTCACAATCAAGGATAATGGAGCCTACTACCTCCTAAACCGAATTTGGACACCAAAGTTCGGTGGATATAGAGACATGGTCCTGAACAAAGCCCACAAGACGGGATACTTTGTCCATCCGGGGTCCAACAAGATGTACTTGGATCTTAAACAAAATTATTGGTGGCCAAATATGAAAGCTGAAATTGCTACCTACATGGGCAAGTGCCTGGCTTGCACCAAGGTGAAGGTAGAATATCAAAAGCCATCGGGACTCCTCCAACAACCAGAGATACCTGAGTGGAAATGAGAGAGAATCACAATGGATTTAATAACCAAATTTCCCAACACGACAGACGGACTGGATGCCATCTGGGTGATTGTTGATCGGTTAACCAAATCTACCCATTTCCTGCCAATTTAGGAAACGTATAAAATGGAAAAACTGACCCAGATCTACATAAAAGAGGTCGTAAGCTTACATGGCGTGCCAATATCTAGTATCTCGGACAGAGATAGCAGGTTTACCTCTCGGTTTTGATAGTTGCTATAGTGATCGTTGGGAACCCAACTCGATATGAGCACCGCCTACCACCTCCAGACAGATGGTCAAAGTGAGAGGACCTTCCAAACACTGGAAGATATGCTCCGAGCCTGTGTGATAGATTTTGGCAAAGCATGAGATACCCATTTTTCCCTAATCGAATTCTTGTACAACAATAGTTATCACATAAGCATCAAGGTCGCCCCCTTTGAGGCCCTTTATGGATGAAAATGTCGATCACCTCTTTGTTGGGTGGAGGTAGGAGACACACAATTGGCAAAAGGGCCGGTACCAAACAACACTCTCATTGGGCCCGAGATTATCAGGGAAACAACTAAGAAGATCGTTCAGATCAAGGAGCGACTCCAGGCAACTCGAGACCGATAGAAGAGCAATGCTGACAGACGAAGGAAACCCCTAGAGTTCCAAGTCGGTGATCACGTACTGCTAAAGTTTTTTCCATGGAAATGGATGATGCACTTTGGAAGGTGGGGAAAATTGAATCCAAAATACGTCGGACCATTCAAAATCCTTGCCAGGATTGGTCTGGTGGCTTACGAGCTCAGTTACCACCAGAGCTCAGCAATATACACCCTGTCTTTCATGTGTCAAACCTAAAGAAATGTTTATATGACGAGACCCTCGTTGTCCTGCTTGACGAAATTGAAGTGAATAAAAATCCCCATCTCGTTTAGGAACCAGTTGAAATCATGGATAGAGAAGTGAAGCGAACAAAGCAAAGTTGCATTCCCATTGTGAAGGTCCGATGGAGCGCCAAGCGAAGACCAGAATTCACCTGGGAACGCGAAGAACATATGATGCAAAAGTATCTCCCCTCCCCCCATCTTTTCTAGAGTTCTTGAAGGCTAATCCAAAACAAATTTCGGGACGAAATTCCCTCTAACGGAGGGATGATGTCACAACTAGCAAATTAGGGTTGAAAATTGTGATTCTTGTACGAAATAAATTCCTCCATGTAACCTTGTTGCATCCAATTAGTGAAATTCAAACTACAATGCCATTTAACTTCATACATGTATACCTTGTGAACCTAGTTGAAATAGCCTCATGCAAATCCAAAACTCGACCTAATTGTTAAGTCCAATCAATTTTGGGCCTAAGCCCAAGAATTCTCGGTCCAAAACCACTATTAGACCAAAACTCATCCTTTGGGCCTTCCTTTGGGCCGAAAACGCTTTAATGGGCCTTGTTGGGCCAGAAACTTTTATTAGGCCTTCCTTTGGGCCGAAAACCCTTTAATGGGCCTTGTTCGGCCGAAAACTCTTTTCCGTGAACCTCATTGGGCCGAATGCCTTTTTCTTTTGGCTTTAATGGACCGAAAACTCTTTTGGGCCAAGCCAAAAATCAAAACCATTCCTTTTTGGGCCACCATTTTGGACCGAGAACCCTAGGTTTCGGTTAAGACAAAGAAATAGAATAAGAAAATGGAAAAAGAAAGGAACAATTTACATTGCCGCCTCATTTTTTTCCTACCATGCATCTATGCTTTTGACCACCATACACCCATGCATATTCCATAAAGTTTTAGAGTGGTCAACTCTTTTTCTCCCCTCTTTTTTTACGCATTGGCCGACCCCCCCTTCCATACACCTCACAACCACATTTTCCTTCATTTAGTCTCAAGAAAACTCCCCTCCTTCTTCTCTCAAAAAGCTCGAGTTCATCATCATCAAAAATCGATTCTAGGCTTCTTGGTCATTCCATGTTAAACTTATAGTGTTTAACTACATGTTTATGCTAAGAACATTCCATTTACACACTCATTTTGTTGTGTGTTAAGCTTTTAGAACACCATTTCGAGTGACCTCTCCAAGACAAGCTAGGCTCGAAATTTCCTTCTTTGTCTTCTTCTACCACTCGACATCTTCAAGGTGAGCTTCGTACCCCACTCCTTTTCGTGTTTTTCATACTCTTTGGGGGTGGGGGGGGGGGAATACAAGTCAAAATCTCATTTAACCGTCAGATAATTGCATGTACTGGAGGGTAATGTGTTTAACTCATGGATAATATCATGCATCTTAAATATTGTGGTTAAAATGTCGATTACTTCATGCTAACCTAGCATAAACTCGAGATTTACAAGGTTCATGTTATTATATTAAGTTCATTCTTTGTATAATTTCATGTACCTTAGTCATGAGTTGTAGATTAAACAAGTTCTCAACTACAAATGTGGTTCTTAATGTGTGCTAAAAATCATAAAGTATGTATTGAAAACGTATTTGTGTTTTGTAAAAAAATTGTGACTTATTGGAGTTAAAAAAAAATATTTGTGTTACAAAACTCTTAAACGAAATTTTGGTGTGTTGAACAAACTACAAAATTAGTTAATTTTGTTAAAAATGATTTTTCTAGTAAAATATTCGTAATATGTTGTCATCATTTTAATGGTTTAAAAACTGAGTTTTATGCTATTTACACAACATATATCACAAATAGACAATTCCATTAATGATTATTTATAAAAAGCGTTATAAATAATTTAACTAAAATGGTATACAAAACAGAATTATTACGACTGAAAAAACTGCGTGTCATAATCTGTCCGTCATAAAGCTTTTAAAAGTACACATTATAAGTTGTATGTCATAAAGCTGAAAAATGCGTCTCATAAAACTTCAGTCACGAATTTATGCTAGTAATGTTATTTTCATTATTCAATAATGGGAGTCAAATTTCGCATAAATCTGTTAAGGCCCTTGTGAGACTTTCCTTCGCCATACCTACCTAGCGTCCACCGTAAGTCCTGTAGTTATAACCAGAGTCTCCTCGAGGGAAAGTGATGTAATTGTGTATAGATCTATACGAGGTTGACACCCCCATTCCTGGGTTGTTCGCTATAGCTAGACGGGGCCAGTCTAGGGTGAAAAGTATCTTACCGAAACCGATGCCTGAAGAACGTCATGACAGACATATTAGTCATATTATGCATGGTTGTAACGACTCTTATAGGAATTAACAATGTTGTTTTGGATTTACGAAATTATACACTTTACTGGTTTTATAGAATATAAAACTATGCTTCACTTTTGTACTTTACTATCACTACTCCACTCTTAGGATTTTAAGACTACAAATTTTCCTAAAACAAGAAATATAGGATTTTCTGGGAACACACACTCTTTTTACTTACAAACAAAAGAAAACACAAGACATGCATGCATATATTCACAGTTTTAGAAAGAGACTTTACAAACCATTTTTCACAGAAAATATCGTGTTTTCTGGAGTTTTACAAATTATTACAATCAAAGATGTTACAAACCTTTTTTTATACAAACATGCTTATGAACTCACCAACTTTTTAGTTGACGCTTTTCAAAACGACTTATATTCTCAGAGACTCAGTGAGCAGGTATTTGGGCTATGGATTTTGGATGTTTGCTACATTTTGGAACATCATATTTTATGTCACTTTTGTGTAAATTTGTGAACTAATACAATCTGTAAACAATGTATGTTGGTATCTTTTAATGTATGACGTTTGGTTGCTATGTTTCAATTATTTTCAATTGTTATGATACAATACAATGAAATCATCCTCCCCCGGACGTTTCCACCATCCTAGTTCGGGGGTGTTACAACACGTGCTAAAAGTCAATGCGTTTTTGCATAATACATGCACTAGTTCACACAGATTATAAAGGGTACGGGTTGAAAAACTAAAAATAATAAATATGAAAAAAATAAAGTTTCATGTATTAAAACTTACAAAAATTCAGTAATAAAGGATGAATTCAATTATATGGTGGCTCTCATAAGCATTTGAATAATCTTAAGGTTGATTGTTTAAATTATGTTCTGCCTAAACTGATACTAAAAATTATTAACAAACTTTAGTAATCCTCTTTTACCAAATTGTCTAGGCAACACAAGCTTTTAAGCTAAACCTAACTTTTGCTAACTTCATCAACTAAACTCTTAATTAAATTAGGAATAATGCATTAAGATATGTGTAAAGTGCCAGTAAATTTGAGTACTTCACACAAGCTTCAAAGCGTAAAAACTTGTTATATCATGCATAAATCATATAACAAATCCAATTTGATATTTGTTACTTATTCCTAGGCAATTAAAGAAATAACGAATTTTAACAATTGATTAACTTGAATGATTAAAACCTAATTCACATAGCTAACAAGGATTGAATTAAAATCTAACATTGTATTAAGAACGAAACATATAAATTAGATAGAATCACAACTCAAAAATCAAGTCTAACGATTACAAACAAAATTAGTCGACTCTGTGCAAAACTAAAATCTACTCGTTTTAGCCGTACATGATTATAAACGAATCTAAAATAGTAAAAACAAAGTCTAAACTATTAATTTATAAACAAACTAAATATGCAAATAAAGTTGCAATCTTCAAATCATCAAAAAAATCTCATCAAGGTAGAAAATAGCTAGAAAAATCTTTCGTAACAACTATGGCTACATATGGGGACCAAGCAAATATTTATAGGATAATTCACGAACAAATAAGCCATAAAATTAGGGGCATGTCCTGTGGTCTTCAGATAAAACAACAGAGAGAATTTTAATAAGGTACAATGCCATTTTCAGGACAAAATATATGAGGCATGGCTTGTGCTTATGGAAGCATGGATAGTGTTTGGCCTCCAAAAGTCCATGATTCAAAATAATAAACAAAAGTTGCTCGAGAGTGGGGCATGGATTGTACGTGTTCTTTGAGGACGCCAACTTCATAAAATTGAAAAAAGTCTACATTATATATGTGAGATCAAGGGGTACACCCTGTGTCTGCGGTAGCAAAACCAGTGCCTTTGCTTTTTTAATATTCCAGTCTTCAAAAATTCATTCCAAGTTGTTTCCTTCCACTATCTAGCTGCCTTGTGTGTTTTCAACTCTTTAAGCTCCAAATATGCTCAAATTCTAGTCTAAGTTGCAACCACATATCTTTAAATTCCCGATCCATTACAAATTACCTAAAATAGAGATCAAAATTGGAGAAGTACGGACATTTTATTAATAAAATAAACTAACCAATTTATTGTTGGAACATGTACAATAAAAAATCAAAACTAAAAGCCATAAAGGCAACAAAAGCATAAAAAAAATTCCAACAAGGATCACAACTGCATAATCACTTTGAAACTAAAACTCATAAATGAAGATTAAGAACACATATCATTGTGGTCTTTTGAAACCTTCTAGATCTGATATAGTATGGATGTAGAGAACCCAAACTAGATTCATATTTTGTGATGTATGATTTATATACTAACATTTATCATATTTCTAAATTAATAAAGACTAGTTTATTCTTAACTAGACTGAAACATACAGTAGACAGTATACATAGCAATATAGCATTAAAGTTGTGGGAATACCATGTATCGAACACGGGGGGGGGGGGGGCATCTATTTATCATAGTTTGGAATACATCATCTACTTATAGGACTTTGGAATACGTCAAAGTTAAAGTGGTAATCGGAAATTTTTGCATCGCAATTTTCAATGTTTCTTGATTGTATTTGATCTTTGCAGCTGAATCATAGTGCGAATATGAAGATGTTGCGTCTCGCTTTATTTTTTTCTAGTAATTTCTTATCGTTATCCATATCAACTCGATTCTTATCCCAAGGCTTTCCTTTTTCTCACTAGCTATGAATTTATCTGCATTTACTCAATTTAAAGCATATTAATTATCATTTCTCTTTAAATATAACAATCCAGAGTAATATATTAAGATTATTTCCCAAAATATATAACTAATTTTTTTAACATCATAGAGTTAAAGAGAGGATGGAAACCAAGAGGGGGAAGAGGGGTTAGATGGGCCAGTTTCAACCTTTATATATAAATGTGGGATTTGGTTTCCATGTTGGATAATTACTTGGCACAAATTAATTATCCATTAAGATTCGAATTTCACATCTTAGACTTTAAGCTATTTAGATTAACAAATTTCTATTACGGTCGATCCACCAATTGGCTCACGACCTTTTGCCGATCCACCAATAATATGTGTATCTAGTCTTACAAGTTATTTTCCATTTCGTCGTTAGCACTTGGGTCTCTAGGCTCTTGACCTATCATCGCTCCCCCATTAATCCCTACTCTAACTGTAATGAATAACAACATTTATCCACATAGAGACTACATTTGCAACTGTACTAATACAGACACATAGACACAATCCTATCATATCTACCCTACTAGCTCTTATATCTTAATCATACATGGATATGTAATGTAATACATAGTATAGTGAGATAACTCACCTGGACAGTTTGTTAGACGACTAGCAACTATCTCTCTGGCAATACGTGTAACACGTCTAACATGTATTAACTTATAATATTATTACTTATTAACTTTTATGACAATATTGAAAATGTAAATATTTCACTAATTCCGAATATAATTTCATGGCTATCAAATATGGATCAGCCAGGTAGGATAGTTAGGAGGCAAGACAATTTTAGAATATAGCTTTTTTGAAATCCAACAATTAAGTCAATGTGACCATTTTAGACACTTCTCCTGTAAGTAGACGTGTCAATACATACAACTAGAATTAATGACTAATATGTTACTTATAGGTTCCTATAAACGACTATAAAGATAATTGTAAGTTATCGTAAAAGCCTAGTTAACTTATAGTGTTTCTAACAAAAACCGAAATCTACGCGGATTGAACTCCAATATTGAAATTCTAATTACACTAGGCTCCCTAGCGCTCCAGAGCTTCACTAAAGTAGTCGACAACTAGGTAGTATAGGAGTAGTGGTTCGGGAAAGATTCCAAAGGATTTAGGGTTGAATGGGTGAGAGAATGAGCAGCAAAACGCTACTATTTATCAAGGTTGTAAAAATCGTTTGACGGTAGCTCGGCGGTCAACTGGTGTTAAGGGATTAATCGTTTTTGACGGAGATTAATCGAGGATTAATCGGGGACCATAGATTATTAATAAAATATTAAAATTAATTAAATATTACTATATCTTAAGAAAAACAAGTACTTCAAAATTAGAAAATAAGAAAAATTGTAATTTGAAAATTTGGAAATACGAAAATATGAACATTTTGGTATAATACTTGAAATTTTGAAAATTTGAAAATTTAGGAGTAAAAAAAGAAAGTTGGTTTTTTGAATTTTTAAAATTTTTTTTGACCATTTTTTGACTTTTTTTGACTTTTGTTGACCGATTAATCCCGCCAAGGCCGATTAATCCCACCAAACCCGATTAATCCTAAATTTCCGATTAATGCGCTAATCCTCAACGATTGGAGAACGCCAAACGATTAATCCACGATTAATCGCCGATTAATCCCGATTTCTGCAACCATGCTATTTATAGGCGGAATAAGGAGGCGTGTTGCGCCCTGTTTCCATGTGTGCCGCACCCAATGAAGTCATCATCTAATTTCCTATTTGTCACGTATCGAAATCCATCTAGACGGTGTGTGTCGCGCAACCCACCTGCGCGTGGCGCTTCTCGAAAAACTTCATAAAATTTTATCTTTCTCATCTGATACCTATTTTTGATGTTATTTATATACACGCATAGCTATTGACGAGTACTACAACTTTCATTTAGACTATGTCGGCTAATTCTCAATTTATTTTTAATAGTCTTAGACTGTTAAGATCCATATAAAAATCACAACTCCTTCATATGAACTCATTTATCCACTATATTTAAGTTGACAGGTTCATATTCATGAGATCTTCAACTCTAATTTAGATTGTTTTGGCTAACAATCAACTTATTTGAATTTAAATTTCTGTGTCAACACTACTATGTTGAAACTTTGAAAAATCATAATTTCCTCAAACGAAGTGATATTTGGACATTCTTCGTATACACACTCTCGTTTTTATGATTATTATGAATTTCGTTTATATTATTTAGGCTAATAAGTAACCTAACTTCAAATCACTTTTTACGACACTCTTTGTCGTATAGGGTTGAACCATGGTTGCAGAAATCGCTAATCGGTGAAGCGGCGATTAGGGATTAATCGGCTAGGCGGAGATTAATTGGGGACCATTAATTATTAAGAAAGTTATTCAAAAATTTGTAAATCTAATTTTAATCCTACAAAAAAAAGTGATTAATCGGCGATTAGGTCCGACTTTGACCTGTGTTGACCAAACCTGATTACGTCCGCTTAAGTTCGATTAGGTCTGATTAGTCCCCATTAGGTCCGATTAATTCCGACTTTAACATGTATTGACCAAACTCGATTATTGTGACCGATTAGCAATAAATCTCATCGGTTGAGGTCCGATTAGCGATTAATCGTCGATTAATCAGCTGATTAGGCCGATTTCTACAACACTAGGTTGAAAGCAAAACTTCGAAGAATCATAATTTCTTCATACGAAGTCGGATTCAATTGTTCGATATATCTATGTAAATCTTATGACGTTTCATACATGTTTATGACGATTAAATTGGCTAAAAAGTAATATATTTCTATTTTGAATTTTTAAACAACCGGTTTTGTATTGAATTCTTCTATATAATGAAAACGTGGTGTTATAACTCCCCCACTTATAAAGATTTTGTCCCTAAAATCATACTCCTAGCACACCTTAAGCTAATTCCTACACACTATCTTATTGGGGTTTCATCAGATCAACTTAGAATCTAGCCAACCTAGTTGCATTGAATTTGCCTATTTAGCCATAAAACTCCGTTTTCTACCTTTGACGTACTCCCAAACCTCTCGCGAAGTATTCCAAATCAGGAATTCTTATGGGATAAGTTAGATTTAAAAATGAAAGATTTGCTTGTAGAAAAATGGCCTATTAGGGAAATTGAAAATAACAAAATTTTTCCAAAAGATGCACTAGGAATACATTTTTCTTGTGAATTTTATATTCGTAAATTAAAGAATGGTGACTCTTATGATAGAAAGTGGTTGGTTTATTCAAAAGAATTTGATAAGGTGTTTTGTTTTTGTTGTAAGTTATTTAAAACAACTAGATTTAGAAATAATTTGGCAACCGAAGCAATTAATGATTGGAAACATCTTAGTGAAAAATTAAATGAACATGAACACATGATTAATTTAAAAACTTGGACACAAACACGACTTAGGTTAAGGAAAAATGAAACAATTGATAAAGAGTTACAAGAAAGAATAAAAAAAGATACTCAACATTGGAAAGAAGTTTTGGTAAGAATTATTGTTGTTGTAAAATATTTAGCTGAATATAATTTGGCTTTTCATGGAACTAATGAAAAAATATATAAGAAATCTAATGGTAACTTTTTAGGTGTACTTCAAATGATTGTTGAGTTTGATCCAATAATGAAACACCATTTTCAACTTATTCAAGATAAAAAAAAAAAAAAAAAAAAAAAAAAAAAGTCACTTTCATTACCTTAATCATAAAATTCAAAATGAATTAATTGAATTGTTGGCATCCGAAGTTAAAAGTGCAATTATTAGAAAAATAAAAAAAGCAAAATATTTTTCGGTAATTCTTGATTGCACTCCGGATGCAAGTCGTAAAGAGCAAATGACTTTGATTATTAGATGTGTTGATGTTGCAAATGTTCCAATAAAAGTAAAAGAGTTTTTTTTAGAGTTTTTAATGGTAGAAGATACATCCGGTTTAGGACTTTTTAATGTTTAACAAAATGCTTTAAAATCTATTGACTTAGATATTAATTGTATTCGAGAACAAGGATATGATAATGGAGCAAATATGAAAGGCAAATATCAAGGTGTACAAAAAAGATTGTTTGATATAAACTCAAGAGCTTTTTATATGTCTTGTGGATGTTATAGTTTAAATTTAGTTTTGTGTGATATGGCAAACTCTTGTCATAAAGCTAAAACATTTTTTGGTACTTGTCAAACAATATATAATGTTTTTTGTAGCTCCACACGTAGATGGAGTGTTTTACTTGACCATGTAGATGAGATAACCCTAAAATCATTGTCTACTACTCGTTGGGAAAGTCACATTGAAAGTGTTAAAGCAATAAAAACTTAACTTTTTCAAATAAAAGAAGCATTAACAAAATTAGCTCAAGTGAGTGATGATGGTAAGGTTTGTAGAGATGCAGAATCATTAGTAGATGGTGAATTTTCTAATTTTGAATTTATTTTAAGGTTAGTGATATGGCATGAAATTTTAATTAAGAATTAATTTGGTAAGTAAAAAATTACAAGCCAAAGATATGATTCTTGATGTTGCAATAAAAAATTTTGAATGATTAGTTAATTATTTTGAAAAATATAAGGAAAATGGGTTTGACATTGGTATTAATGAGGCTAAAAACATAGCAGAAAATATTGAAGTTGAACCAAAATTCCCTATCAAACGTGTTTATAGTAGAAAAAACAATTTGATGAAGTTCCAAATACCGAAAGAGAACAACAATCATATCAAGAAAAATTTAGAACCGATTATTTTATTGTTATATTAGATATGACTCTAACTCAATTGAGAAGTAGATTTGAGCAAATGCAACATTTTGAATTCATTTTTGGATTTTTGTTTGATGGTTCAAAGTTAAAATCTTTACTTGATGATGAATTAAAAAAATGTTGTAAGAAACTTGAAACTAGTTTGACAAATGGTGAGGAACTTGATATTGATGGAAAAGATTTATTTATTGAGTTACACGTTTTGCAGGAAATGTAGTTGGATGAAGCATATAAAGGTGAACTTCCTTGGACTGATATTCAAATTATGGAGTTTGCAAAGGAGATGGGCATGTTTCCCAATGTGTTGGTGGCATATAAGATTTTGTTGACGGTACCGGTCACAGTTGCTTCCGCAGAAAGAAGTTTTTCAAAATTGAAGTTATTGAAGTCATATCTTTGAAGTATCATGACTCAAGAAATATTAAATGGATTAGCAATTTTGAGTATTGAAAGTCAATTCCTACGAAGTATTGATTATTATAAAATAATAGATGTTTTTGCTTCAAAAAATAGAAGGAGACATCGTTTTAGATGAACTTTATATATACTTTTGTTTGTATAACCTTGTTTTGGTTTGATTGTAAAATCTATTTCATTTTTACTATTTTTTAAATAAATAAAGACATTAGTTTAGAATCTCGCCCCGGGCATTAAAAATCAATGGACCGGCCCTGCATGAACTACATTTGTAATTTAATATATTAATATAAAAAATAGGTTATTTAAACGTGTATATCTTCTTAAATAAATAAATAAATAAATAGAACAATTATATTCCATCGACAGGATGGGAATATTTATCCATCCACACACTTCCAAGACACATTCGCCACACAGTTTAGTTCAAAGCACATGCCTCGTAGACTTGGAGATATGTCTGTGCTGAGCCTCTAAAAATGTCGTTTGAAAAGTCAATACTCCTATATCCTTGACCATAATAACGTTACTTTTTGCTGTTTTGACTTTTGTTTGTTCATTATTCTCATCCACCCTATTTATAAATTCAAAATCTTTCAATATTGTTTATCAAGATTTAGAATAGAAACCCAACAGTCAATCCTTGCTTTGTTAATTGCTTTGAGCAATTTTCTCCACTTATCTGCAATGGGTGATTCTCAAACGGAGATAGAAGTTCCTTCATTTTTTGTATGTCCAATTTCTCTAGAAATCATGAAGGACCCTGTAACCCTGTCCACGGGAATAACATATGATCGTGAAGCCATAGAGAAATGGTTGTACACTCGAAAGAACTGCATGTGTCCCATCACCAAACAAGTTCTTACAGATTTAGAGCTCACCCCAAACCACACCCTTCGTCGACTGATCCAATCATGGTGCACAATTAATGGGCCATATGGTATCGAAAGATTCCCCACTCCACGGATCCCCATCTCCAAATCACAAATCTTGAAGCTCCTACAAGATTCTAAATCTCCCAATTTGCAGATGGAGTGTTTAAAGAAGCTAAAGACGATTGTTTTGGAAAGTGATGTCAATAAACGATCAACCGAAGCAGTTGGAGCAGCTGAATACCTATCTTACATCATATGTAACCCTAGTTGTAATCATACGTCACCATCATCGGTGGATGAAATCTCTGGTGTTAATGGATTTGATAATTCAGTAACAGCAGTTGATGAAGCGTTGAACATCCTTTACCACCTTCGTCTATCCCAAACCGGCCTTAAATCATTGTTCGGAAAGACAGGAGAACTTGTTGACGCATTAACTCGCGTGATGCAATGCGCCGCCAATTACGACACACGCACTTACGCCGTCTTATTACTAAAGTCAATGTTCGATGTGGCAGAACCCATTCAAGTGATGTCGTTAGAGACTCATTTCTTTAAGGAGCTTACACAAATCTTGGCCAATCAAGTTTCACCAAAAGCCACAAAAGCTGCGCTGAAATTACTTATAGAAGTATGTCCATGGGGGCGGAATAGAATAAAAGCTGTGGAGGCCGGAGGAGTTACAGTATTAATCGACATCCTGCTAGATTGTACTAATCCAACGAGAGTGTCGGAGATGGTCTTAATCCTGTTAGACCATCTTTGCCAGAGTGCTGAAGGACGCGCTGAACTATTAAGACATGGTGCAGGTTTAGCGGTGGTTTCCAAGAAAATCTTTCGTGTTTCACAGGTGGCAAGTGCGAGGGCTGTGAGGATACTGCATGCGGTGGCAAAGTTCTCCGGTAATACGAGTGTAATACAAGAGATGTTGCAGTTGGGGGTGGTGGGGAAACTATGTTTCGTGTTACAAGTGGAGTGTGGGAGCAAGACCAGCGAGAAAGCTAGGGAGATTTTGAAGATGCATGCTAGGGCTTGGAAGCATTCCTCGTGTATACCCTATAATTTGGTTTGTTCGTATCCATCTTAGTTAGTACATCGATGCATCAAGACTTTTCGGATGTAGAAGAGTTTTAAAAAGGAAACTCTTGTATACGATCTACGTTTGGTTATTTTTTTGGCTAGAAGAACCGTTGTACGTTTAAATTCTGGCACCAAAGAAGTGCTATCGAGCTCTAAAAGTTGTAATCATATACTCAATCCCTAAATTGGTATCTGAATTAATTCAAACTTTATCTGTCAAGTTGTTTAAGAATGCAAAATATTGAAATACCATATTGGTTTAGTGAAGATACTAGTCTAGTCAAGACAACTCAAATTGGTTTTCTAAAATGATGATTTTCAAATTCCAGCTGTATTCTTCTTCTATAATATTATTTGGTAGTTTGATCAGTTTTCCTTTTATCCGTTCAATTTAATAGTTTACTACGAAGTTCAATTTACAAAATAAAAATAAAAATCTGAAAATGAGGAATATATTAATATAAATTTAAGTGTATTCATATATGAATTCACCACTACCATATCGGCCACCAACCACCGCCATACTATAATCACTTCCTCTCTCTCTCTCTCTCTCTCTCTCTCTCTCTCTCTCTCTCTCTCTCTCTCTCTCTCTCTCTCTATATATATATATATATATATATATATATATATATATATATATATATATATATATATATATATATATATATATATGATCTGTTCCGTCAGTTCGGTACCATAAAATGATTAAACGACATATTTGAAAAGAGGGATTCAAGTTCATTCTCACATTCACAACCGTTTAATTTTTATTTTTTTCAATTAAACCGTCCTATTATTACGATAACGCTGCATATGTTTTAGGCCAAATATTTTTCATTTACAACTAAAGAAATTTATACATAGCTTTTCGTTTATCTTATGTTTTTTGTCTTGTAGAAATTAGTCCCTGGATTACTAACTCCAATAATATTTGATTACGTAAAAATATTTTATATTTTGATTAAATTTGTCCATTTATCTTTTTGAATAATTCGTGTTGATTTGTAGACTTGTAATTTAAGCTACAAATTTTATATATAATGACCATTGTAACGTCCCATTTTCATAACAAAAAATTTCATTTTTATTAAGGTAAAACTTCTCAATTATAAATCAATTCTAAGAAAAACCATTTATTTCCAGTTACAGTTATTGAAAATCAGAGTGTTATAATAAACGCGGAATTCTCAATGTTGTTGATGAGCTTATACACTTCCGCCTTCTCCTTCCCACGGTGACCAATAGAATCTGAAACAAAAACAACCGGGTAAGCATAAAACTTAGTGAGTTTCGCCCAAAATACCTCATACAAGAAACATACTAGCATGCATTTCGGGACCACACTCATCGGATTGGATTACCCTGGCCTAATCAGTCATCGAACTGAAATGCCACCATGCAACGGGTCCAATCAGTTATCAGATTGGAATACACTAGGTTTGCTAGCTTGCCGCCTCAACCCAATCGCTCGTTCCAAGCCTTCATGCCTATAGCTTGTAGTCGGCCCACACCATGTATCTTATCCTACAATACACAGCACGACCACCCCAACCTCAACCACCAGCATATGTTGACATATAAACAAACAAGGATCAAGAAGGCACAAAATACATGCAATATCAATCATATAGTTCGCTACCGCCTACTGGATCTCTCACAACACACTGATCCACCACCAGCTAACCTCCATGGAATGCGTAACCATAAGTAGCCAGAGGTGAGATAGTCACCCGAACAAATGATCCCACTCTAGAGCTACCACCAAAAAAGGAACAAGCAAAAAAAACCAAGATCAAAAGTTTTCAATCTATCCTACATGACTACATACAACCTGTAGGGCACTCTACTAGATGATAACCAATTTACTAGCACTTTAACCAGCATACCATTAATATGAAATCCTATCATACAAGGATATTATGTAGATCTAACCGATCACTACAACACAACATGATACATTACATAAGGATATATAACCAACAATCCAAGGAATGCATAATTGTATATACTCAATAGTGATATAAACACCCTGACATGTGATCTTACTCTAGAGCCACAACCAAACAAGGAACATGCAAGAAAGCCTAGATCAAGATTCCTGAGTCTATCCAACGTGACCTCATACAGCCCCTAGGGCATCCCTCTACTAAATGATAACCAAAACTAGTGGGTCGGCATTGGTTCCTTCGACTCACGAGTACAATGAGGTAAAACTCACCTAAATCGAAGAGGCTCGAAACACTACGATACACTCCCTTCTACATCGATTACTCCTGCGAAACCATTATCACCAAAACCAGATAGAATCTTAATCAATATCTCAAAACCCTCAAGTTTGGCCCAAAGTTGAATTTAGTCAAAAGCCAACGGTCAACGGAAGTCAAAGAAATTCAAGCTCCAAGGCTGGCTGAGTACGCCTAACGTACTCCCAACTATGTCGAACGTATGTGATTTAAGTCTAGTATGCCCAATGTACTCCCAAGTATGCCCAACACACTCAAGTTGTTCCAATATTCCCATTAAGCATTTTTCCCCTTAAGACCTTTCATCTAGAGGTTAGATCAAAATCCAAGTGACATAAAGTTTCCAACTTTATGACTTTGCATGGCTAGAAAGGGTCCAAATCCAAAACCCTAACTTTATCATAAGATTCTAAGCTTCATAACTCAATAATGAATGGAAGAACAAGACCAAGATCACATTTTTATGGCTCTTAGCACCTAAAAATGTCAAAAGGACAGATCTTATGGTCTAGAGTAATCCATACTCATGAATACCAATGTTATGGGACAAAATGCATAAAACTTAATAACTTAGTAAGATCTAAGGAAAAATTCATAAAGCTTCAAACTTTATACCTTCTGGAGATGAATGAGAGGGGTGAACTTCCAGATATATAGTTGATTCGAGCTTCCAAGAACTATCACCACCTTCTTCTTCCTTCAAAGGTACCCAAAAGCACACTCTTTGGCTCACAAGACTCAAACTAAGGTTAGCGTTTCAAGGGTGGACGTTGAAGAGATGAAAACTGACAATGGAAAGAGTTTAAGGAAGTTTAGGAGCTTAAATAGGGATAAAAGACCCAAATTTAGGGTTTGTGTTCTAATCGAGTACGCCCAACGTACTCTTCTAGAGGCGCGACTTAAGTTGATAGTACTCCCATCGTATTACCCTTCTTCCCAAATTCAAAATAAATTCAAACTACTACAACTTCTTCGATTCAACTCTATTTTTGGCGTTCTTTATATGTACAAAAAGGTGTTGAAGAGCCCTACCACCGAATCTAGTTACTTTGGACTAAAAACTTCTCGAACTAAAATTCATATTTCATGCAAGAAACCTGGCCTATGACTTTTCCCTTTCTACCCTTCGTCCCAATACACAACTCAAGGTTAATAAGATCTCTCAACCATCATTACCTCCTTCCAAAAGGTCTAAACGTTACCTCCTTAAGGCCTAAAGCCTTTATACAATCAGCTTCCCGCCTACGGCCCTGAAATAAGAAATGACAGGAAACAGGATGTTACAATTTTCCCACACTTAAATTAGATTTCGTTCTCGAAATCAGTTCTCGCTTTTACTTCATGATATCACCCCTTGAGGGCCCTTCAAACCTGACTCCTTTAATGTAGCTGAGGTAACTGAAATGGCACCATCTGAAACCATCATCAATAATAGTTTCACCCTAGGCTCGAGTTGTCACACCCCCGAACCGGAATGGCAGAAATGCCCGAGGCGAATGACTTCATCTTGTAGTATCATAACAAGTGTGTATAAATGAAACATAGACATCATCATCACCATGCATAAAATATAAAAACATACATATTTTACATCATTGTGTTTGTTGATAAAATTACATCCCAAAAATATCAAGTTTATGATGAAAACAAAATACACAACATCCAAAAGTCCAAAGCTGCCAACCTGCTTAATGTGTTACTGGGAATACAAGTTATTTTGAAAGCGTCAGCATATAAAATGTTGGTGAGTTCATAATCATATTTCTAAGAAAACTTGGTATTAGTTGCAAACTCCAGAAAATCCGATATTTTCTTGTAAAAATAGTTTGTGAGTTTTTTTTTTCAAATCTCGTATTATAGTATGTGTATCCTTGTTATATCTTGTTTGAAAAATGTATCGAGAGTGATTTCTAGAAAATCCTGTATTTTTTGTGTCATGAGAAAAATGTGGTCTTAAACCCAAAGACCGGAGTGAGGTGGATAGTACTAATAATCTACACCGTGCTTATACTTTGCAAAACTGAGTGGCATGTATATTCAACGTAAAATTTATAATAGTTTTGTTATTCTCTATGTGAGTCGTTATAACCATACTAATATAACGGAGTGTCTGTCTTGACGTTCTTCAGGCGTTGGTTTCATAGAAGACTTTTGCCACCCTAGACTGGCCTGTCTAGCTGTAGCGAGCAGCTCAAGTGTGGGGTATCAACCCCGTATAGATCTATACACAAATTCTCGTTCTCCCTCCAGGAGACTCTGGTTATAACTACAGGACTTACAGTGTACACTTAGGTAGTTACGGTGAAGGTGCGTCTCACAAGAGTCTTAACGAAATTCTTATGCGAATAGTGTGCTTCATTATTTTACGTTAAAATAATGACATGAGTATATAATTTTTTACTATAACTCGTAAACAGTAAAAAACTAATCATTTTTATCGAGTGTGTCGGAATAGTTCGTTGTTTCATCGTTGTTATCAGAATAGTCGATTGTTAACAATATGTTCACGAGAGGCCCATTTTACACAAAATTGACATTTAGGCCCGATTATCATAAAATGTATCATACAAGGCCCAATTAGGATAAATGGGCCATATAAGGTCCCATTTTTGGTACAGACTGTTATAAGTGGCCCAAAAATGACCATTTCAGCCCAAAAATTCCGAAATTGACAATAAAGACCCATTTTTATAAAAAATGACATTTTTGGCCCAAAATATCGAAAATCACATAAAAGACCCATTTTTACCAAGATTATCAATAAAGCCCATTTTTAACAAAAATAACACTTTGGCCAATTAATGCCGACATTTATAATAAAAGTCCATATTTTTCTATGAAAAATGACACTTTTGGTCTCAATAATATTGAGAATGATAAATAAGGCCTACTTTTATGAAAAATGGCAAATATGACCCCATTTTTATAATTTCTTTAGTTTTGTGGTGATTATTCAAGCTTACTTAGCATCTTTTACCAAATATAATAAAAATCCATAATGTAAGTTATTCCAACCACTTCAAGGTTTGAGTAGATCTCAAAATTTTGGGGCTTCTAGGATAATATCACCACATATTAACACATAGACCACACAAAACATACACATACAAGCATACATAACAAGATTTTTCACAAAACTAGCTTGTATTCTCCACCAAAAGATAGTAAATCACGAAAACAAGGGGTATGAAGCTCACCTTGTATTCTCCCCCAAAAGATAGTAACATGGATTAAAACTATGGAGTTTGTCAATGACTTACCAGTTGTATGTTGCTTGAAGATAATCTTCTTGTAAGCACCCACAATCTCACGGTTTTTAGGAGGAAGGAATGAGAGGATTTTTGGAGAGTTAATAGGAATGAGAAATGTAGATGAGTTTGAATGGCAATATGATAGAGGTGGTGATGCTCGGCCGACTTTAGAGAAGAGGAGAGAGAGGAATTAGAGGTTAATACTTGATGGTTACTTGACTTGCATTGATACATCAAAATGCAATGGCCTAATTACATATTGTATATTAATGTGGTGTCAACTTTAACCCCCATTTCCCTTTATTTTTATTTGCTTTTTTTTGTATAGGGCCGAGAATAGGAGAGGGGAAAGGATTGGGCTTGGGTTTGATGTGGAACCGAGAACACCATGGCCCAATTAAGATTTTTCGGCCCATGAGGGCCCACATGCGAGTTTGCGGCGCAAAAGGGGTAAGTGAAAGGGTTCTCAGCCCAAATAGAGCCCATTATGTCTTAAAATAATTCATCATGGCCCAATAAGGCCCATTACAAGTTTACGGGCCAAAACTGTTTTGATGAAGAGTTTTCGGCCCATCTATGGCCTAAGTAAGGTGTTCACAGCCCAATAAGGGTCTTATGACCCAAAATACTATTGCTTAATGAATTTTGGCCCCAACTGTCACAACTAGAAATTCTTATGCCTTGTAAACTACAGCAACTAAGTCAAATTGTGAATCAAAGACATGAGAGCATGTATGATGCATACTCTATAACAACATAATTTCAATCAAACACTTCATACAAGCATTTCAATATAGTCATTAAGCAATTGGAAACCCTAGAAGTTCTTGTTTAGGTCCATTTTGGACTAGGACTTCCTTATTGGGCCCAATGGACCAATAAGCTTCCAATTTGACTACCTTGGGCTTAGAACTCTTAAATGGGCTCTAATTGGACCCACATTCATTTATTTTAACATTTTTGGCCATAATGGGCCTAGAATAAAATAAAATACCCTTATTGCGCCATAACAAATCTAATTAACCAAATTGGGCCATGTGGCACCCTAGGAGTCCAATGGGCCGAAAGACAAACAATACGGGCCCATGATTTGGATTTAAGCACCAAAGGCCCAAGTCTCCATCTCTCCCCTCTATCTCTCGGCCCAAGTAAAAAAAAAGGGAAAGAAAAGAAGAAATTGAGAATTAAGGAGGATTAGCCACCTCCTTAATACCTATGGGACATCCAAGCATATCTCACATGTTTCCATGCATGTCCTCTCACTTCTCTCTCTCTTATTCTTCTATTACTCTCGGCCGAGAGTATCACACACCCACACATAATCATTCACTTAACACTCTCAAGAACACACCACAAATCCTTTCACTTTCCCTTCAAAAATTTCGAGATTTAAGGACTTTGCAAGGAGGATTCTTCACAAAAATCATCATCTTAGGTAAGTTGATGCTTGGATCCACACTCTAGACTCCTTGTTCTATCAAAAATCTCTTCTTAACTCATATGAAATCATGATCTTGTATCTTAGAACCCCCTAAATTCAAGATCTTCCAAGAAAAGGTTGCTAGGGCCGAAAATAGCAACAAACTCTTCTCTTTTCTTCTTCAAATCGAAACCACAACGCAAGGTGAGCTTCATACCCCCTATTTTTCTGTTTTTATAAGTTTTTGTGGGGGAGAATACAAGCAAAAGTGTAGATCTATGAGTTCATGTATGTCTTGTGTGATTTTATGCGTGTATGTATGATTTTATGTGTTATGTGATGATTATGTTAGCTAAAAATACCTAAAAACTGAGACATACAACATGAGGGATGAAATGAACATATCTTATATCATTTCACACAAACCAAGTCCAGAAAAATAACCAAGTTGGCTAATATGAACATTTTTGGGCTTAAAACCCATTTTTAGGCTTAAAATGCTAAAAATACAAAACTAAAGGGCCCAAAATGACAAAATATAAATTCTGACGGTTGAAATGAGTCAAAACAGTTTCTAATATGTATTTTCTGAAAATTTACATTCTTGAAGGGTTAAAATGTGAATTTTAAACATAATGGGCCAAAAATGGACTTTTCGGCCCAATAAAGCCCCAAATTGCGAGATTTTTGATTTGGAGGGGCTGAAACTGCACATTTCTGTAAAACAGGGGACTACTAGTGTACCAAGTCCATTTCAAGGGTTAAAAATTCTTTTCAAATTAAAAAAGGACCAAAGATGCAAAAATTTTCCATTTTGGGCCAAAATTGTAAAAGTTGCGAAAATGGGGGTTTCAACCGAGGAAATTTCATTTTTGAGGGACTTAAGCTGTTTATTAAATAGACCTAGGCTAAAAATGTCTTTTAAAAAATTCTTAGTACTAAAGTGTCAAGAAAAATGGTTCAAGGACTAAAAGTGGAATTTCTTTCATATAAAGGGCTAAAAGTATAAATTTTATCCAAGGAGGGGCTTCTAAAAGAAAAACTCTATTTTTTTACAATAAGTCTCTTAAGGTAAAAATTCGAGTACCACGGCTACCAGCGAAACGTATTAGCAAATACACCCTCAACACCCAAAAATCGTTACCAAACGAATTGATTCGGTCTCGAATCAATAACAAATCACAAATCAATTAACAATGATACTTCAATACACACACGGAAACTTTACGAGAAGTCAATACACCATCTTTGGGCACAAAAGTTTCAAATCGTGCTTGTTGGGCCTAGCTAGCCCAATGACATGATCTTTAGGCCAAGGGAACGCGCTTACATGTTATTGGGCCTTATATGACCTAGTTTCGTGTAAAAGGACTTTCAATAGCTTTATTGTGTTGTTGGGCCCCAAGGGTCCTTTGGTACTGCTAGCAAATTCAAGAAGTCAAATGCGAGTCGGGCCAAGGGCCTTTCGCATTCACGATAGCCTTGAACGACTCATGGAAATAACGGGGGCTTCGTACCCTCTTTTCTCCTCGGTTGTGGGGCTATGAGAAGTCAGGGTGGTTGGATTAAGTGAGTAGTACGGACGACGCCTAAGGGATCGTTTGTATAGTTGTAAACTAGTCATTTTCATTAATGCATGATTATAACGACTCACAACCCGTAATTAATCCAATGTCACCTGGAATTATCGAAAACAACTTCGTATCGGAATAATACTAACTCAACCTCGTAATTTAATGTATTGGGAAAACATCGGGTTTTCCTGGGAAATTCAACGCTCTTAATTATGTGATATATACAAAGTTTAACAATTACTCACATTCATAATAATCAACAAGCATACTTACGGATCTTCACACTTTTCTTACTTACAATAATCTTTTCAGAAAATATCGGATTTTCTGGTGGTTTTCGACATTATACAAATCATTTATTTTCAAACCTTACTTATGAACTCACCAACATTTCATATGTTGACGTTTTTCAAAAATACTCATATTCTTAGGTAACAGGTAAATCGAAGGAAAAATGTACCCAGTGATGTCTTGTTGTTTGTTTAATTAGTATCGAACAATTTACGTTTTGGAAATGTAATGTTTTGAAACAATGTACTAAATGTAAACAATACCGGTTGTAATATTTCAATGCATGGTGATGAATGATGTTATGTTTCATGTATATTCATTGTGATGGTATTTAATTGAGTCACAATAGCCCTCAGACGTTTCCGCCGTCTGGTTCGGGGGTGTGACACCAACTAAGGCCCAAATGTGGAGTATTGGCCCAAAAGAGTCAAATCGAAGGGTTATTGGCCCATTAAGGCCCAATAAGATGAGTCTGATCCATTAAGAGGTTTGAACCGAGAAGTCAATGTCCAAACCCAAAGTTGGGTTAATGAAGCTTTTTGGATTTGGTTTAGGGCTTTTACGAAGAAGTTTCGACTGAATTCAAGTTTTTGGATGTATAAACTGATATATCATTGAATTTGGTTCACATACAAACATAACGTTACATTGTTGCACAAAGAGTATCTTGTTCATGAATAGGGAAAACCTATCCCTAAAATGCTAGTTGTGACATGAGTCAAAGAAACTGAGACCCCAAAATCTAACGGAACCCTCGGCGCAACTAAACCGACCGTAAATATATAGATTTGATCACCCCAAACCTTCTCGTCCAAACGTCATCATGCTAATCCCACACATAAGTGTACCATCATAACGAAAACCAATTGGTCACATACTAAACTAGACCATGTTCCTGTTGGATTAGTGTCTAAGTCCATAACTATAATTGGTAAGACTTGACCTGACTCGGCATGGTCCATTTGGGTTGCATGGCATCGGAACATTTGGATAGACCGTTTGTGAGAAAAAGACATTTGTGACATATTAATATAGTATAAGTTCTAATATATTAATATGAAATCATGCTATTTAATTAGTATTGATCAAGAATTAATTTGGACATAATTTAGTGATCAAAAGAGACTAATTAAATATATGGGGATTGATTGTGTAAATCATTAATTCTTATACATGTGGGCTTATGATCCAAGATTCCTTATGTTGGGTTTAACCCATGTTGTGACCCATGGATACTCCATGGAGGTTAAAACCCATGGAGCATAAGGAATGGGTAAAGTCATGAGTTACATGGTGTAACCCTAATAGCCACACTATATAAAGGCCCATTTAGCACAAGAAATTGGCACTAGTGATACATATATGAGGGCTAGCCGATTTGAGCATAAAGTGTCTTCTTCTCATGGTTATTCCAAGTGTTGATGATGTTGTGTGAACCATTTGAGGTGTCACACTTAGGGCACTAGGCTCTCGAGCTTCATGGAGTCAAGTCACATCATGAGGTATGTATTCTAACTTGTTATATTACCCAAGTATTAAAAGATTGTATGCTAGATAGGGTAATACCTTGGAATATTCATATTTGCATGTATAATAGAGAAAACATAGATCCAAGGTATTTAGGGTTGCATGTACACTTAGGAGCGTTAGAATGCTCAAAACCCAACAATTCCTACTCAGCTCCGTCAGCCCTATTTAGCTATCTATTGTCAACACGCAGGCTCACCCCTGGTCCACTAATCAACAAGAGCACTCAGGCTTACCCTCGATTGAAGAACTCACAGCTTGACAAGATACACATCGATCCTAACAAGACTTAACTGAACCTACCAGGACTTTAGGCCTTGACTCAAACTTCTAAGACCCAATCAAAGAAGAACAAACAATGAAGCCCTCATGATATCCCTCAACCTGGGTTCCTAACACCCTAGAGTTACAGAATAGGCATGCCCTAAAGATTTCTATCGCAAGTAAAAATAATATGACTCTAAGGGAAATGCAACAACTGACGGTGATCTTGGTGTGAAATTAGAAAATTCAGTAGTTGTGTGGAAGTTTTGAACTTGGAGAAATCCGACTAAGAACTGAACCTTGGCATAGGGTCTTCCTTCTATGAGGTTCCACTCCCCCCCCCCCCCACTTGAAATATGCTAGAATCTGACAACTTCATAGTTTTTTGATACCCAAACCAACTTGTACTCTACTACTTGATCCCAATAACTGATATCCAGATACACAGGAAAACTTAAACCCACACAATATTCACAAATTCCAACATGCATGCAATCTGAGGACAATGATTATTAATCCATTCATAATAAGAAATCAATTTAAAAAGAGCTAAATAAGATCATTTCATTTGTATGGTCATCCCAAATTACAAATGATCTTGATACAAAACATAAATTACAAATAAATGCCATCAATGTAGCAATCTCCAAAATAGAAGAACTGATAACTCAAACCTCGACCCCAAAACTCTCGATGTCCAATGATAACTGTCGGGTAACTGCCAAGCTAGGGATGTAGGGTCTAGCACCTCATCGAAAAGGAGAAATGGATAACGAGCTTTGATGTGTCCCTCCTTGCAACAATGGAAACAAACCTGCATACCCCGCCTACAATCCCTACCAAAATGACCCTCTTCGCAACACATGCGGCACAAAAACGATCGGCACATTCGATCATGAAACTTCCCGCACCTGCCATTCTGGGAACTCCTCCCCTCAGCTGATCATGAACTAGGGTCGGCGAACATGACACGCTTGGCCATCGATAGAGACTGTCTTGAAGTTATTCCCTCCCACTTCTGTTGAATCTCCAACTCGAACTCCCTCATCTTGACGCTTGACTGCATCTTGGTCAAGTTCTAGTACTACT